>NW_021938895.1:8020011-8081217 GCF_001715985.3 Manacus vitellinus
CGGTGCCCGGCGGGCAGCGCTTCACCCGCGGTTCCTTCGCTCCGCATGTGGGGACTGCCCCGGCAGTGCGGGCGGCACGGGGTGGTCACAGAATCACGGAATCAGTCAAGTTGGAAAAGACCTCCGAGATCATCGAGTCCAGCCTGACCCAGCACCACCGTGCCAGCTAGGCTATGGCACCATGTGCCTCGTCCAGTCTTTCCTTAAACGCCTCCAGGAGCGGTGACTCCGCTACCTCCCTGGGCAGCCCATTCCAATGTCTAATCAGCCTTTCTGTGAAGAATTTCTTCCTGATGTCCAACTTAAATCTCCCCTGGCGAGGTTTAACGCTGTGTCCCCTTCCCCTGGTTGCCTGAGAGAAGGCGCCGATCCCCATCTGGCCACAACCTCCTTTCAGGTACGAGGTGATGGCACTGGAGTCCCGTGCGTGGAGCCGCCTGTAGCTGTCACACGTGTGTAGGCATCATCTTCCACACTTCCACTGTGGCTCCTGTCCACAAGCTTCTTGTACTATCATGGAAGTTAATGTTAGAAAGTTTAGCTTTATAACATTGTTCAGCCCTTCGATGTAAAATTCAACTGATCTTGCCCTTCAGCACAAACCCTGACTGATACTGCCTTGCCCTTGCTGTTCTCCCCATCACTGTAGTAGTTGCTATTGAGGTAGGTGTAAAAGATCAGGGCTCCTTCACTAGACACTGCACAGCATATAAGTAATTGTAGGCCCCTTCTGAGGCAAAGACGTACATCAATGTTTACTTTCATGCATGGCAAGTTCTGTCACTAACTGTTTATATAAATTAAGCATATTTAGCATGTCCTAAGCACAACACTAGAGAAAGCAGATAGATGCAGCAAGATGGTGAAAGGAAGGCAAACAATGACATATAAAAATTACACCATGCCTGTTTTTAACTGGCTACTCATTATTTCAGGAAAAAAAAGATAAAGGCATGAAGATTGTGTAATATGTGATACATGGAAATAACTCTTGGTTTATTGTTGAAATGCCTAAAAAATTCAGTTATAACACAATATGATGTGTACAAATGTACAGGAAGGGACAGTATTCACAGTTTACTAATGTAGATAAATGAATTCATAAGTTATCTTTTTGTGATATAACCACAAGTAACCAATGTTACACCCAGAATTACATTTTGAGTATAAGACAATAATTTTATAACTTTATGTTGTGGTTTTTCTTATTTCCCAGTGCACCTCTCTTCTGTAGTTCATGTTTTGATTTTCTAGATGTGCAAAAATGCAGCCTGAAAATGCTAAAAATTTAGGTTTATTACAGGCATAGCAAAAACAAACACTTAGGACGTGATACACTTCACTGGGTATCTCTGAGATTCATGTTTTCTTCATTCTGATTAATTTAAAATATTTTCGGTCATCTTCATATTTTGCTACCTCATTGCTTGCTTGGCCTGCCAGATCATTAATAATCATCTCTAGCATAATGAAAGCTAGAATGCTGTAGCATCTGCTTCTAAGTTTTAACCACATTTTCCCCTCATATTTTCTGTCTCTTGTTCAGTTCTTTATAAGTTTGTCTTTTACCATCACAGTGCAACATTAATTCTGTGTGACCTATTTTGACCGTGTCCATATTGTAGTTACTGCATGACTTCATCTCATCTTCATAACTCTTCTAGTGGCAGCAGTGTAGCTATGGGAGTGCAGAGCTCTGTTTTGACTCTAAACCCAGCTTTTTACTTGGTGTCTTAGTTGGAGTTTGCTGCCATTTTTTTCTTCCACAGGTACCGAGGTAGAAATATCTCCGGCAGCTGACTGAAAACTAGCTTAGGGTTAGTTCTCTGCTGGGTGACTGTCACTTAGACATGATGTAACTTTCTAAATCATTGGTGGTCATTCTTCGCCAAAAGGTGCTGAACAATTGCGTACCCTCAAAAAGCAAAAATTATAGATTGAATTTTAAAAAAATGCACATTTAAATAGGACTTTTCATATGTCATAATACTTTTTCACCTAATTCAGTGGCCAAATTCCCATCTGCTACAGCAAAAGTGTAGATTAAGCAGAAGATACTATGTAGCGTGTTTTCATGTAAGACTTCCCTGTCTACATTTAGATAATTCTGTATAAAATCAGGTTACTTACTTACTGTGTTTTCAAATGCATTTGAAAACATGATGTTCATTTGAAAAAAGAGGTACTCTACAGTATTATTCTAGAAAACTGGCTTATTTTTTCATGTACTACATCACAGAAACAATGCAATATAAAATCCCATTTAAAAAGTAAATATACATACAAAACCTCTCCACTCATATTATTATTGCTCAGTCCAAAATGCCCATGAAGAAGCTTCCTTTTGCTGTAAATCAACAATCAAATAAGTTCTATGCATGGGATTATCATTAGAAAGGTAATAATGACATTATCAATGAGTGTGCGATAATGACATGTCTTACACTGTGCTGTTCTACACTGTATGCAGTTACTGAAGGCTTTTGTAAGTTGTGTGTAAAAGTTTACCAGTTCAGATCATTGGCATTTTACATTCATTTGTAATCTATGCAAATGATGTTGTATTTTAGACTGTGGAGAATTACGTCCACTGCACTGGCTTCTCAAGATATATAATAGTAGAATTTTTCATTTTCTTGCTATACAGTTCTTTGGATTTTACAAATTGAATTGTTGCCATTTAGCAACTTCAGATGGCTTTTGAACCTAAATAACATGGTGCTTATAATGGAACTACAACAATTCAAAGAAAGTCATGATCAAAGTTTAAATCTATTTAGAGTATTTTTTTTAATTTTAACATCAGAACGAACAGTGTAAATATAGGAATTCTTAGCTTATGAATGAATAGCACAAAAATGTAGGTACCTGCTTCTTTTACAGTCTTCCATGGCTTACATGGGTCTCTAGGCTTTGAATCTCCTAAACATTCTACTTATGCCTTTGAAAGAAGCCAAGTGATGCCCTAAGCCTCTGATCTTGTCAAGGGAGATAGATAGGCATCTCTAGAGGGAAATTTAAAATCTAATGAATCGAGAATCCTCTTCTCCTTTTTTCTCTCCCCTCTTTGCTCCAGAATAGACAATTCAATATTAAAAGACATAGTAGTCTGTGAAAGAACTCACTATCTCAGCAGGTGGCTTACTGGTAATGAGATTTTTTTTTTTTTTAATTTAACATGTTCTCCTGTTTTGCAGACACCAATTTAAATGCAGAACACCATTTAAGGGTTTGCATTTTCCCCTCTCCCTTTTATGCTTAATACTTGCTAAGAATATATTCGCGTATATACTTTATGAGGGTCAACAGCAGAAAAAATTAAACCGACAAGGAATTTGAGCCTATATCTACATCTCTAGATGCATGCTTTATGTTCTGCCAGACCCTTTGAAGGAACAATTTCCTTTCTCCCTTCTGTGTTCCCTTGGTGCAGTTTCTGCACGCTGAGATGTACTTGTCTATTAGATGGGGAGCTGAAAGCAGCAATGCGGCTGCAAGGATTGGCAGAAGGGAGCTGCTTCAAGGCTCTGTGATTAAATGAAGCTGCTGCAACACACTGCAGTTGGAAAAGGGTGAGATTCTGGATACTCAACAGCAAACAATGAGCGTAACTGAGATTATCAGTTTCAAAATGACTATAGATTGTCTTGCTTCTTTAATGTGCTGTATATAATTATATGAAAATGACATTTTTATATATGTATTATCTTTCACTTTCATCTCTCATTTGTTTTTTAAATAATGCCCATAAGAATATAGATAAAACAAAATGTACTTGCTTTACCAATAAATCCAATTTTTCTTCTTTATGAAATATAATGATTTCATGCTTGCAGATCACCTTTGAATGTGTCAAACCAAATAACTTATAATTCAGTCTTTTTATAAATGACACTGTTTATTAGTCTTCAATTTCTCAGGCTCATGGAATGAAATGCAAAGAAAATAGCATTTATGTAACATCATCTCCAATGTTGTATAATACAGTCACAACTGGGGTGTGTGTGCAATGCTTAACTTTAGATCCCTACATCTGATAGCTACATACTTGCCTATTCACTTGCATTGCCTCTTGTGTCAATGCAAATACAAAGATGCTGTGATAGGGTGATTCAGGCTGGGAACTTGGCTAGCAAGAGTCAAGAAAAGATGTATTTAAGTTTAGACACCTAAATGAAATGTCCAAAGCTAAATGGCATGAGCCCAAGTTTCACTCCAGCAGGCTGCTTCCCACAGAAGCTGTTCCAGTTGTTCCTCTTAAGTGAGGCATTTGCTCAAGCGGAAATAAAAGGTTAGCATTTTGGACCTGAGAAATATAACTCGCAAGTAAATAATGGGTGTTTAGAAGGATAGGAATGACAAAACTTAGAAGCATTTCATTTTCTACAAATGTCCTAAACATAGCATCATGCTTTCCTCTGCCATTTAGCTCGAGGCAGAACTCTTACATATACAAAATAATTCTTGTGAAGTCACAATGGTCATGTGCTCTTGAGATGTTCCAACAGGGCTTCTTTTGCTTATTTGATCTGCGAGTGATTGGTCTTTGCTAAAATATTGTAATGGTGACATGTAAAAATTGGAATGCAGCTGTAGAAATAATAGCAAGTAATGAAATAAAAATAGAGGAAAAGGCCACAAATTGCAGCTAGGTTAGCAGATTTATTAATAATTAAATGCTTGGGTTTACCAACACACATCAAAACAAACAAGATGCTACTTAACCTTTTTTTTTGACACCAGATTTTCTTACTCAGTTTGTAATTTTTTTTCATTATTTTTATTATTATTGTTTGTCATATAGATCTGTATGATGATGTGATATGAGTGTACTTTCTACTAACAAATGATGGGAAAAGTAGATGCAGAGTAAATGTTGCAGCAGACTGTTTACTTGCTTATGGACAAAATGTACCCGAAACTTGCTGGATACATAGGTAGTTATCTTTGTATAATTAAACTGCACTGTGAGACACGATGACTTCTTATAATGGTCTTTATTCCAGAGGTAATACTTTTTAATACAATTTGGTTTGAAAAAACAGCAGTGAATCAGCACTCTTGGACCATAATCGCAAAAGCAGGATGTACTGCTAGGAGAAGAGATACATCTCAGAAAGTAGGCTACCGGACATAAAATCAGTTCAGAACCAACAGAAACGAACCATCAGTGAAAAGAAATGTTAAACAAATGTGGTGGGTTGACCCTGGCTGGATGCCAGGTACTCACTAAAGCCTCTCTCTCACTCCTCTCTGCAACTGGACAGAGGAGAGAAAATACAACAAAGGATTTATGAGTTGAGGTAAGGAGCGGGAGAGATCACTTACTGATCACCATCATGGGCAAAATAGACTCAAAGTGGGGATATTAATTAAATGTATTACTTAGAGAATCAGATCAGGAGAGTGAGAAGTGAAATAAATCTTAAAAATTCCTTCCTCCACCCTTCCCTCCTTCCCAAGTTCTAACTCGTCTCCCCCAGTGGTTAAGGAAGACAAGGAATGGGGGTTATGGTCAGTTGTTGTTTCTGCCATTGCTCAGGGAGAGGAGTCCTTCCCCTGCCCCTGTAGGGTCAGTCCCACTGGAGACAGTCCTTTATGAACTTCTCCAGTATGAGTCTGTCCCATGGGCAAACAGTGTTTCACAAACTGCTGCAACATGAGTCATTTTTCCACAGGGTGCAGTCCTTCAGGCACAGGCTGCTTCTGCATGGGTCCCCCACAGGACCACAGGTCCTACCAGAAAAACCTGCTCCAGCATGGGCTTCCCTCCCTGCCAGGTCCCTGCCAGGACCCTGCTCCAAGACAGGGGCCTCCCATGGGACCACAGCCTCCTTCATGGATCCACCCGCTCCTGCATGAGCTCCTCCATGGGCTGCAAGTGGGTCTCTGTACCCCCATAGTCCCCCATGGACTGCAGGGCAACAGCTGCTCCACCATGGTCAGCACCACGGGCTGCAGGGGAATCTCTGCTTCAGCACCTGGAACACCTCCTCCCCCTCGTTCTGCACTGACCTTGGTGTCTGCATAGTAGTTCACATGTTCTCACTCTGCTCTTTCTATTGCAATGAGTTCTACAGTTAAAAAACTTTTAGATATGTGAAAAAAATATTTACCCGTACCATTAATATAGTACCCATTTTTCACATGCAGTGGTGAAAAATGTAGTGCCACACTGAAAACTAGCTGTGCAATATCAGCATATTAATTTGACATAACTTTGAAGACACTAATTTATAAATATTTATTAAAATACATAATATAAAAAGATATTAATACTGGACTAACTGTACCTATTTTTTCCATCTGATGAAAAAATTATTAAACTTCTAAACAAGTATTCTGTAGCATATCCTATCACTATGTATGCTTGCTGTAGAATTTATGGGCCTTTCCCCAAAGTCGGACCTCAGAGAGTGTCTGGGATTATATTATTTGATATGTGAGGATGAAGAGGGTAAGATGAGGAGAGTAGGTGTTCTCAGAACCTACCTCCTAAAACACTATGAGCTTAGAAATCATTTACCTCTGAGAACCATCCTGGGTGGTTTAGCCTGACAGCAGACAATGTTCTAAAGTGTTTCTTCTTTCCTGAGCCTCCCTAAATAACTTCCACTTGCTTTTGAAGCCCTTACTGTTAAATTCCAACCATTCTGACTTCTGTTTCAGGTCCCTGTCTGACCATTCTGCATCACTGTTCACTCCTTCTTCCCTAGAACCTACTGTGCTCTCTGCTGCACTGAGCAGCCTGTTACCAGGAGCACAAGCCCTATTCCAGAATGGCTGGTTGCTCCCAGAGAAGGGTTCTACCAAAAGTTAAGAAAGGGTAGATGAGTATGTATAATATTTTAAATTTTAATTATGGCTTATTATCTTATGTAAGAGAAGGAGAATTTTAATATTTTTACTTGCTCTTGTGATTTGTTTAGCATTGATAGGAAAGTAAACAAAGCTAAAAGGAGAACAGTCTGGTGTGGCTGTCATAAACAAACAAATATGTAGCAAGCCAGAACACTTTAAACAAATGCAGCAGATACTCTGCAAAATTGTTGTCTCAAATAACCATTCTAAACTTCTCTAGTTATATTTTTTAGTCTGTGGTTTTCTGATATATCTATGTGTCTGGAGATAATTGAAAAATATTCATACACTTACTAGCTTATCCAAATTAGGTATAATATAGCAATAATAAATGTTTGCTGTGTGCATAAAATATTTTTTATTTTTAATATAGATTTTTAACAATTTGGTAGTTTATTTAATGTTTTGCAGCACTGTGCACTGTACAAATAATCTTCCATTTTCAGATTCTTTAGGATCATGATTTTTGTACCCATAATTATTTTCTACATGATGTCTAAAGTACTGGCCAGCATACTTCAAGTCATTCCCAGGTGCTGTTTAGTTCAGTAGTGAGGCCATCAGTGTCTGTAATTTGGGAGGTGAACCAAAAATCATGGAGTTACTTACATTAGTTTAAAATCAACTCACTGTGAAAAAATGATTGCCCCTAGCTCTTTATTATGTGACTGCAGGCTGCTGCTAACTGTGTAATATATTCTAACACAACACTATACTACAGCATGAACAACAAAGAATTGAAAGCAATAATGAGTTGGATGAATTTTAATAAATCCAGAAACTAATAAAGGCCTTAGACTAGATATTTTAATTTACCAATATTTATAATATCTTTTAATCAGTTTTAATAAGGTCTAAGGAAATGCCGAGTATATTTTACTTCAGGTAATCATGGAGTCATACAATGGTTTGGATATGAAGGGACCTTACAGATCATCCAGTTACAGATCATCCCCTGTCATGGGCAGGAACACCTTCCACTCAAAGACCCATCCAACCTGGTCTTGAACACTTCCAGGGATAGGAAGTCCACAGTCTCTCTGGGCAACCTGTTCCAGTGCCTCACCACCATCAAAGGGAAGAATTTCTTGCTTATAACTAATTGAAATGTGCCCTCTTTTAGTTTAAAGGCATTCTCCCTTGTCCTATCACTACATGCCCTTGTAAAAAGTCCCTCTTCAGCTCCCTTGTAGGCCCCCCTTGGGTACTGGAAGGGGCTGTAAGGTCTCCCTGGAGCCTTCTCTTCTCCAGGCTGAACAGCTCCAACTCTCTCAGCCTGTCTTCACAGAAGAGGTGCTCCAGCCCTCTGCTGACCTTTGTGGCTTCCTCTGGACTCACTCCAACAGGTCCATGTCCTTCTTATGTTGGACACAATACTCCAGGTGCACTCACCACAGCAGAGTAGACAGGGAGAATCACCTACCTCGACCTGATGGTTGTGCTGCTGTTGATGCATCCCAGGACATGATTGGCTTTCTGGGGTGCAAGCTCACATTGCTGCATCATGTCAAACTTCTCATCCACCAACACCCTCAAGTCCTTCTCTTCAGGGCTGTTCTCAATCCATTTTCCTCCCAACCTTTATTTGTGCTTGGGATTGCCCTGACCCAGGTGCAAGATCTCTCACTTGGCCTTGTTGAACTTCATGCAGTTTGCGCAGACCCACCTCTCAAGCCTGTCAAGGTCCCTCAGTGGCATCCCTTCCCTCCAGTGTGTCAACTGCACCACACAGCCTGGTGACACTGTCAAACTGGCTGAGGATGCACTCTATCCCACTGTTCATGTCGCTGCCAGAGATGTTGAACAGTGCTAGTCCCAGTACCGATCCCTCAGGAACATCATTTGTCACATACTTGGACATCAAGCCATTGACGACAACTCTTGTAGTGTGACCATCCTCCTAGTTCCTTATTCACCAAGTGGTCTATCCCTCAAATTCATGTCTGTCAAATTTAGAGACAATGATGTAATCCAGAACAGCGTCAAATTCCTCAAGAGGAAGCCTGGGTGGCTCAGACTAAATGTTTGTTGCAAGCGTTTGTCTCAGTGAAGATAATGCTTCCCCTTGTGAGGTTCGGAGAGGTTCGGAGAGGTTCAGAGAGGAGAGGTTTGGAGAGGAGAGGTTCGGAGAGGAGACTACAGGGAGACCTCATTCTGGGTGTCTAGTACTTAAAGAGGGCTTGTGAAAAAGGGGGAGAGACTTTTTACATGGGCAAATAGTGATACAACAAGGGAGAACAGTCTTAAACTAAAAGAGGAAAGATTTAGATTAGATATTAGGAAGAAATTCTTTACTGTGAGGGTGGTGAGGCACTGGCACAGGTAGCTCAGAGAAACTGTGGCTGCCCCATCCCTGGAAGTGTTCAAGGCCGGGTTGGATGTGAGCCTAAGCAGCCTGGTCTAGTGAAAGGTATCTCTGGCAGGGGGGTTGAAACTAGATGGTCTTTAAGGTCTCTTCAAACACAACCCATTCTATTGTTCTATGAAGACATGTCTGTCTTCAGACATAGCTTCACAATGCTATTCCAGAGACGCATAATACTGAATGAGCTTACTTGGGTTTCAGCAACAGGATAGTCATGCTAATGCATTCCTGAGTCCAGATTTATTTAATTCCTGGTCCAACAGCTTCCTACATGCAAAATATTTAAAAGTTCATGAGCTTGCGTTCTACAATGCAGTTTATTACACAGTCTTTTCTCATTATTTTCTCTCCAGCCTTATCTGAAGCAATACTTTACTAACTTCTCAAATGATTAGCATTTAATTGCAAATTCATTGGCTAATCATCACTTAACCGAATTTAGACATTGGAGCAGCCCTCTACATTTTAGGTAGCCACACTAGGTGTTGCCAGTATAGTCAGTTGAAACAAATAGGTATTTTTAATCTTTTATCTCAGCCTGAAAATCTAAACCACTTGATATTTAGTGTCAGCCCTACAGGGCTTGTTTTTTCCCACTGTCTATAAAGGGAACCTTGAGTGGTTAGCTCAGATGCAGATGTCCTAAATTAGGTTACATGAAAAGCACCCTGTAGTTTTCAGACTGACAAGAAAATACCTAATTGTAAAAATGGCAGCCCTGGTGCTCAAATCTGTGGGATCTACACCACCGACTCAGTTGCTTCACTGTTGAATTTGCATTAATTTAGATTATATTTCATCTTCAGCAGACATAATGTATTTTAGAACACATAGTGAGATCCAGTCCATGTGCCATGATTTGAATCTAATAATTTCTTCATCAGTACTCTGGTTTTAATCTTAGCTTTTAGATAAATTCAGTAAGAAATGGATAATAGGTCAAATGCAGATTTACCTCTTGGACCTACAGCATGTTATTTCAGAAGTTTAGGTGGAAATAATTGTACTTAATTTAATCTTTATTATGAAGAAATTGCCATTACTGCAAATAATTTTACACTGTCTTTGTAACTGGGGAGATACTACCACATAGGAACATATCTTTTCTGTCTTAGAGTCTTAGAGGAATCACCACCTAAATGAGAATCTCTCACACTGGACATTTAACTTTTAAATTACAGAAGTGAGGTGAATTAGCTACACAGTGAAAGGGCACGGGGTTTAGACCTCATTTGCTTATTACTAGGATGATCCCTTTCAGACACAATATCTTAAGAAAGCTGTGGGTTAAGTTTTTATGTCATATTGTATTCTAGATTCTTTGTCTTTGCAAAACAGATACTAATTCGTGATCCTTAACTCTGATGCCATTTCAAACTACTGGTAAACTAGTAAGTGTTTTATCCCATTTAATTTAATATGAGCAGTAGCATAACTGAGATTCTGCTGTTTCTCTTGAGAAATTATCTAATGGCCCATGAGAGTTGTTTATATATGGGTTAATGTCTATATGTAATTTGCGTCTGTATGTGCAACTACACATGTACACATAATTTAAATCTACATTATTTACTGCCAAATTTCATGTGTTAAATGATTTATTCTCTTCTTTACAAAATTTGTTTATAATTTTTTTGATGTGATTATTTACCTGCCTCATAGTTGTTCTTTGAGCAGCTGGGTAATTTGGGGATTTTTTAGCATTCCTATGGATTGGTCTCTTTTACCAATTTGTTGATGTTTAAGACATCTGAGCTATTTCACAAATGCTTATTGGGATATTGAACTGTTTTATAGATATTTAATCAGCTTTCTTACCTCATGTTGAGTCTGTTCTAAATTTCTATGCATAATTGAAATGGAGGTTGAATGTAGGAGTTTTGTAAAGACCTACTGAAATGTAATTTTTAATGTCTACCTGTGTTTACAGATAAGAATGCCTCCTATATAAAATTGTATAAATGTGCATAACTATGATATAAAATAATGCATATAATAATTTCGTACAGGTTTAAAACCAATAGAGTATGTAATGGGTCAATCTTTTATGTGAGAACAATGCTGATCAGTTTACAAGATACTTTAGAATAAATACCTGCAGTCTTTCTCATGTTGAAAGTTAACCATGTTTAAGACTGAGCCAAGCAGGAGCCAGAAGTTGTCTCATTTTGGAATTGCTCATCATGAACCTCAAGAAGAAGTTCAATGTTCTTAAAAACTTTTTCTCCCCATAAGGCTTTTATTGAACAGAAATTCCTGTTCATATTCTTGAAAAAAGAACATTAAATTCTTCCTGTATTTAGGGACCCAATTGACCTTGTGTAATTTCTTTTTCCTCCACTCATATTTTTTTTTCCTAAGACTGGGAAAAACAATTAAAAGGGAGATTCTGTTTAAAAATAATTAACTGATCTCTATTCACACCATATCATCGTCATGGCTGGGCTTCGCGAACGAAGATTTGGGAAGGGCTCTACCCACGTTTGTTACAAACGCGGTTCCATATCTCTTTCAAACTAGAATAGATTAAAATAGATTAGAAAGAATAATTGCTGAATTTAAAAGCAAACCGCTTATTAAATCAACATAGCGTAGCACTTGTTTTAGCAGGCAGTCAGTGTGGAAACCATTTACCAGTTGCTAGGATGTCTCATTTATTGTGTTGACCTTCAGCTGTATCAAATCACTACATGCTGGGAAAAAGTGGAGAGGAATTGCCTACCTGCCTGTACACTCTGCCTGGTTCCTGGGGCTTGCTGAAGACAGACACAGTGCTTTTGCAATATACAGCAGTGCCAGGAAACTCCGGGATCACAGGAAAATATGCTCCCATTGGAAAATAAACTCCCATCCAGCCCACTCAACAGAATGAGCAGAACTGAGCGGCGATGAATGGACATTTCCTCCCTGTGTTTGCCTACCTTACTACTTTTCCTTTCTTCCAGTGTTTTTCTGTGTCTGTGGAGAAGACTTTTATAAGTAAATAGATGTGCATAAATTAACACTGTAGCTACACTGTGACTTCATGGTATGTATCAGAAAGCATTTTCTGCATGAAAATACATGAACAGAGGGCTGTTGTTTTTTCAAGACAATAAGAAAAAGGCAGTGATTTTTTTTTAAATATAATAACCTGTTGTCTGGTTGCTTTAAAGAAATAAACCCAAAGAATTATAGACTGGTTTTATGTTGTATAACCACTATTTTACACTGTTCCCTTCCTAAAAATGAAATATATTTTATTTATTTTTATTTCTTTTGTATTTGATTTTAACAGGTAGAGGATTGCTCATACTAATGGTCGCATAACAATTTTTATCATTACTCCCATTCCTTTAGGTATCCTGGTATTAATTTTTCTGAGACTTTGGAGTCTCACGTGCTAACAAATTAAAATATGCATTTTGATTTACAGTACTTTATATATGTTATTATAATTAGAGAATCTCATCCATACTTAGATAACTGGAAAAGATGCTAAGAGAAAAGTACCATCCACTATATTTAAAATTGATTTCGATAAAACATTTTAGACTCATTTGATTTCACCTTACAAATACTGCAGAAGAGGTCAAAGTGTTATTATTGACAGATGATTAAAGATTATTTTGAAATGTGCTTTCACAGCTAAAAATATTTGAATATTATCAGCCATTTAGAGTATTTCATCATTATAACCTACAGTTTCTTCAAATACTATCAACATTATTCCTGCTGTTGTGATTCTCTCTTAAGTGAGTTTCAGCCCTGTCACTCTCGTTTGCATCATTCATCTTTTAGTCATCATTTTTAATATAGAAGATAATTTATTCACAATAAACCATAATCTACTCCTAATGGTTCCATATTAACTGCACGAAAAGACATGCTTTACTGAACAAACGTGGTTTATGCCCAGGTTTTGTGCCCATGACTAATACCCTGTATTAGATCAGGCTAGTGAGGGAGAATAAAAAATAAAAATAATGTATCTATTAATTAAAATGTGCCTAGTCCCTTACGGCATAAGCAATACATTTGATTTTTTAGTATTTAAGTCTTGCTTTTGGGCTGGCAAATGTGCTACAATCACACTAAACTAAAGAGTTCAGAAGATATTTATCACTGCTAATATATAGGAACAGAGGAACGTGTCTGGAGGAGAACTTTAGTCATGGACTGCATATGTGAATAATTGGGAGTAGAGAATTTGGTAAGAAATATCACTTCTTCAATTGTAATCCTATTACAGGAAACAGTTTCTGAAGTCCAAATAAGACATTTTAATTTTGAAGAATTTATGGGATGTTAATATGTACTACAAGCTCCCTCTGAAACATTTGCCATGGAAAAATGTGCTCTTCAAATTCCAGTCAATTGCTCTGAAAGTCAAAACTTTCTACCATTTGATTAAAATGTACCATTACGCTGTTCTGTCTGCTGAAAGATCAACATTTCTCTTTTTTATCACTGGAGAGACACATTTTTGAAAACATTTCAAAGAGGCATAACGAAAAAAGCAAGGAAGAACTCATATAAAGATCTGTAACAGATTTAAAGAGGAATGGATATTCAACCTGTATAATGGGCATTAGGTTTGTAAGACCAGTGATTTATTATTTCATTAATATTTAGGCTTGATTACCTTTTATTAGTAGCACACTTCACCATACGGTATCTTCTGAATATGTAAAAATACAGCACATTTTTTAAACATTAATAGCAATCTGTAATATATACCTAATTAAAAAAGAAACCAAAAGGGTAAAAATGGCCATACTGGATCAGTTGACATTTGTTCTGTATACAGATGGCATAGTATATTGTCTCCAACACTGACCAGTAGCTGATGTTTAGAGAAGGTGTAAAAGAAATTATGCAAATATAAAATAATTCACTTAGTACCTTCTAGCTTCTGAAAATCAATATTTGCAATTTTTTGAATCTCAGTTTGCAGTCAAGGCATTGTGCTTAATGCTTTATGGAAGTATCTCTCTTGAATTTACCTTAATTAGTTTTTAAACCCCTCATGCCTTTGAGCCTCATTGCTACAGGCTACCATGAGCTCCACAATTTAATTATATATGAAAAGTACTATATTTTGTTTCTACTAAGTTCCTGGAACAATAATTTTAGTGATATGTCCCACTTCTTGTACTGCAAGGAATACCCTATTTGACACATCCAAAAACTATCTGGAAAGGGGAATCCATAGCAAGTTTGGTGATGATATTGACTAATTTAGAATAGTAGAAATGAGAACCACATGTGAAGAGCTGTAGAAGAACCTTGCAATAAACTGGCACTTGAAATTTCGATTGGAGTAATGTAAACTGCTGTAGAGGAGAAAAATAGTTCATACTTCACATTTAAAATGATGGACTCTAAAGCAACCCTTACTGCAGAGGAGCCAAGCTCTTCAAGTTATGATAGATTGTTCAGAGAAAATGTCAGTGATCACCAGCAGTCAAGAAACCAAACTAAAAGTTAAAAATTATTGAGAAATAAATAAACTCAAAATCTAGTAGTCTTAATATGCTGCTTTTTAAATATAGGAAGCACTTGCAGCTTGACCATTATATGCACTTCTGATCCCTCATCTTGTAGAGGGTATGGTAGAATTTAAAAAGGCTCAGAGAAGGGCACCAAGGATGATCAAAAGTGTGGAATTTCTTCTATAGTGGGATCGACCAAATAAGGCTCTTCTTCAATCTGTAAATAGATGCCTGACCAGGATATGATAAAGGACTGAAAACATGAATAGCACTTCAAGGGTGTGTAAGGATTGAGTGTTCACTGTGTATTTCAACACAAGACAGTGAAGCATTAAATCAGAGCACCGGTTCAAAGTAAATAAAAAGGGATTATTCTTAAAATTATTGAGGAGAAGCTGTGCAATTCTTTGCTCCTACATTATGTGAGTGCTAAAAGTTTATGTGGAATCACAGGGAGACTGGAAAGAAATCATAAAATCATAGAATGGTTTGGTCTGGAAGGGACCAAAGATCATCTAGATCCACCCCACCTGCCATGGGCGGGGACACCTTCCACTAGACCAGGTTGCTCAAAGACCCATCTAACCTGGCCATTAAAATCCGTAGGAATAGGCATCCAGAACTAGAACCAGAAATAGACTTCTCTGGGCAACCTGTTCCAGTGCCTCACCCCATCAAGGTGAGGAATTTGAAAACATAAACGTGCCCTCTTTCAGTTTAAAGCCATTCCCCTTGTCCTATCACTATTTGCCTTTGTGAAAAGTCCCTCTCCAGATCTCTTATAGGCTTCCTTCAGGCACTGAAATGCCAGAACAAGGTCACCCTGGAGCCTTCTCTTCTTCAGGCTGAGTAACCCCAACTCTCTATTTCTATCTCTACACCTCTATTGAGTATAGAAAATAAATCTATGGAAATTCTGACTGTTTAGTCACTATTAGACAATGACCAAACCAGAAATGGTTGCAGACTGAGATTTCTTAGGACATGCACATGCTTTATCCCAGTCTGACCTTCTCTACATGTGCCTGAGTTTTTTGTTGCTGTCAGGATGCTGGGCTGAGCTGACCTGGGTAAGATCCAATATGACCACCCTTCAGCTGCTATGAATGCTCCTTTTCTTGCTTCCAGTTTTATACTACCAAAGACTTTATAGACTCATATCTTGTTCATCATTAGTGATCTTTCTTCAGTCAGAAGTACCAGTACATATATTTTTTTCATCTGAAAGTTCTTTTACACTGATCATCATTGTTACTTTTTCTAGATTTTCCAATTCTATTAATTTAGGTTTTTTTTCAGGTGGGATGACTGAGTGCCACTCACCGTTAAAGGTTTGGACATACTGTGGATTACAGAAATTTCACTGCTTGTGGATGTTGAATTACTGTTTTCAGAGATTTTCTGTAGATTCCACCATATTTACGTAGTAGTAGCTAGTAAATATATACTAAATGTACAGATAAGGTTATATTTTCTTACATATTAACTCTAATTTATCAATAATTAAATTCATCTATAGTAGTATTATGCAGTCATTTAGTATTGCAGAATTATTCTGAGATTCTTTGCAACCAACTATCACTGAGTACTTCCAATAACTGTGATCTTTCTTACAAAGTAAATAATTTATGAGTATGTCAAACATCATCGTTCTCAGCACAGGTTTTTCAGAAATAAAAAGAGAACAAATAAAGGCTTTGTCAAGCTCATCAATTTGTTTTCATATGAAGTTTGATGCTCAAAGGTAAACTAAATACACAGTACTCAGAAGTGCACTTCAGTTTTTTATATTCTGCTTCAAAACGCACTTTCATCTTGCACACAATTTTTATCTGCTCTTGCCAATGGAACCAGCATTATAATCTGGATAATTTTAAGAAGCTAGATGGGAAGTGGCTGAACAAGCCTTCAGAATTCCCCTGATAAGAAAACTAGAAGAGCTTATTATTTTCCTGTTTCTGATACATCCCCAAAGTATCATGAAATGATGCATCATGCACTTTTTTCAAATAGCTCTGTGTGAAAGTTCAGGGACCCAAATCATTAACCTGCACCCCTCTTATTACTTTAAGACAGTAGAGTATCTGTGTTAGTCCTTTTCTCATACAGGAATGAGATGCAGTGGATATAGAGAAAATTACCTTGTGGAATTCCTCAGTTGTCCTGCAGATATTTTGCACTGTGATTATATCCTGTGGGTGCAGCTCACACTTACAATGCAGACTTACAAGCAAACTTACAAAGGTTTTACAATGCAGACCTTCCAACATAAACTGTACTTCTGTGAGTTTCTGCAATACTTTATCACCTCTTAAATGGCTCCACTTGTCTGAAAAGCGGCTTGAGCATGTAAGCTCTGCAACTTCCACAATACACCTCGTTAGCAGTGGCAGAAGGGGTGCTGTGTTTGTTGTTAACCAGCCTTATTTCCAAGGACATAAAAAACTACTGATAAGTAGATATGGCTAATACTTTGCTTTACTATTTGGCTCTGAAACAACTTCTTAGCTGTAAACGGTACTCAAGAGGAAAATAGGAAGTGCAGATATTTTGTGTCTTCATTATGTGCTTAAGGAAGAAAAGTTGTTTTTTAAATGTAATCTGTTATTCTAAAATAATTTTTAATCTGAAATATATAACTATATAAGACTAAGTGAAGCTCTATGTGTGTTACTGATTAATTACACATGGTTTAGTTAGGCCTTATGTGATCAGCATAGAGACTAAAAGAAGATAGCAACAGTGGAAAAGGGAAGATGGATTGCTTAAAATTTAGTGCTATAACTAGCTTTTTGTAGCAAGCACTGGAGAGGCACTGGGGAATCTCTAACCTTAGAGATATTCAGAGCTTGACTAGAAAAGCCCCAAGCAGCCTGATCAAGGACTGAAGTTAGATGTAACCTGAAAGCTGGCTCTGCTCTAAGCAGAGAGGTTCAGATGATCTCCCAGAGGTCTCTTCCAAACTACATGTTTTTTCTGTGGCTCTATGAAGAAACCAGTATGTTCTATGCAGTATCTAGATTAAAAGTAAAAAAGGATTAGGGATCGTATGGACTGAGTTAATTGCCCTGCTAGAATGAAAAGAACACTGCATCTGAGTGCCTTTGGATGTGTGTGACCTGAATTCAGCAGCACTGCAGATTTTCAACAAAGAGGTTTTGAACTGTCTGGCAGGCAGAACTATTTTCACTGCCCTTTATGAAGAAGATGGATAGTAACAGATAAAATTTGATGCAGATTCTTTGTATCTCTGTTTTGGTGCTCTGTATACAAGTGGCCTTTTTAGCCACTTTTGTTTTGGAATTAAGCTGCAAACAAGGTATTTCAGCTGGAAAATGAGAAGATCTTTGAGGTTGTACAGGGACACAATATACAGAGAATGATACGGTGACAGCAATGGAGCAGTATGATCAAGCAGTGTATCAGGTGATAGGAAGAGAATGTGTCCAAAATATCAAGTCCAATAAACAGCAGTTTTTATTCAAAGTGACAGCTGTCAAATGTGTAGGACAAGGCAGTCAAGCAGTGACTTCATTGCAGTGGACAAAATAAAGGAGTCATGGAGCAGTATGATTCACTCCACAGTTAAATAGGACTGTCTTAAGTTCTTAAATGCCTCTTAAGCCTGTTCTTTTCATATCCCTCAAGATGTAAAATAGTTCCTTCTGAAAGCAACAGAAGAGTCTATTACCAATAGAAATCAGAGCTGGTGATTGTGGTAGTCAGGCAGCAGTGATAGACCAAGGCAGGGAAAAGATGGTGTGGGTTCGTTTCCCAAAAGGTAAAGAGGGGGCTTTGTCTTGTACTTCCCTGTTACTCTCAGCTTTAGACACAATGCCTTCTGGATCTCTCCCAGTAAATCTTCACACACTTTGCATTATAAATACAACATTTTGGTTGTACTAAGCTTCTTGGAACAGTAATTTTAGTTATATTTCCCAGTTCTGGTCCTGAAAGGAATTTGAAACATCCAAAAATGATCTGGAAAGGGGAACGCATAGCAAGGTGACCAAGTTTGCTGCTGATATTGACTCATTTAGAGCAGTAAAAAGGAGAACCATATGTGAAGAACTGTAGAAAGACCTTCTGAGATGCGGCAATAAATTTTAAAACCACTTTGTTTTACAGCAGTATTTTTCTTTCAATTTAGCTCTGTATGAGGCTACAAGAAAAAAAATATTTATAGAAAAGCTTCCTTCTTCTATGAGACCAACTTTGTGTTGGTCGCAAAAGAGTTTATAAAGGCAGAAACAAAAAGAAAAATGGGAGGAAATATTAAAATAATAGCATCGCAATAAATGCTATTAGTAAACTTGTACTAAGTAGCTTTTCAGAAAGTCTATGATTTTCAGGACTGTTTTATTCCAGGCCCAGCTTTGAAGGACTAACATATCACTGAATCACTCCAGGACTGTTTCTTGCATACACATGGAAGTTGATCATAACACAGAGTACATTCTGCATGATGTATTTAATTTGTTAATCAGTATGAATACTCTGCTGGGAATATGGAATTAACACATGGAACGCATACAGAGAAACATTAGCTTCCTTTTGATTTGAAGTACATTGGGTAAAGTTGAAATTCTATTTTTGTTATACCAAATAAAATGTTTATTACCAATAAATAAGCTTATCAGTATTAGTTATTGGGGACAATATGGAATACTCTGGAACAAAGGGAAGGACTGAAGTTTTTATTTAAGCTATTTCAAAATTGCATGGTTACATAGGAAGTATGTACATTAGGGCTGCAGATGAAGCAATTGTGATAGGAAGTATTGAAAGTATTTTCACACGCATGAATACTTTTAATGATGGTGGTTTTTTGACATGTTAGTAAGATGACCAAAAAGGTAATTGGAAAAATACAGTTTCATAAGGTTAATGACCTGTTCATAAAACTAGTATCAAACTGTTCATAAAACTAGTATCAAAATGAACCTTTTCCTAATAAAGCAGTAAATTCTCTTTGGAATATTAATTATGACCTTTGATGAATCAATGTTACAAGGTGAGCTACCTTCAGAGCGGAAATTTTAACATTATAGTGCATGATACAAACATGATGGATTACAACATTCCTTCAGCCTTGAAATTTCATATTCTGAAAAGGCAGTTTTCTTGCAATGAATTCTAAGGACAAGGCTACAGTCATTAAGCTGGCACAGCTAAACTGAGACAAAGGACCTGAGCCAAATAGCACTGTTTCACTTGACAATTCAAGATTGTCAGATTTTAGTGTCTTACTGATCATATTGAGTAGCATAATTGGTTTTGGTGCTGTCTTTGCTGATATTTAACTTAATTTAACAAAATTTATTCCTGACCTTTCTTTTTAAATATTTTGCAATGATTTCTTTTCTAGTTTTCAACAAAAAGAAAAAAAATAAGAAAGAGAATGAGAATTCATTGCTGCATCAGTACCCAAAACTTCTTTGATGAATTTGTCAAGAAACTGCTCTACAACCTGCTTCATCAACTTGAAAACATAGTATAATAATAGTTACATACCTGATAGCTGTGATGGAGATGCAACCAATTCGCAGAAAGTAACAGTTTGAAATTAGCAAAATTCTACAATGAAAGCATGGTTTTTACATCCTATAATATATTATTGAACCAAAGAGTGGGGAAAGCAAGTATGTGGTTTTTCTGCTCCATTACCAAAAATATGCTATTTTCAATTTGTATTATCAGTAAACAAGTGGTAGGAATAAATCTTTTTCATGAGTTGCAAATTGGAAAGTGCAGAGCATGCAGGATATGCTCCATTGGAATTCTGTCAGTTTATGCTGGATACCTAAGTTATATACAGAAAGGACGCCATGGATGTAGAACAGCTGGGTAGGGTTTAATAAACAGTTTTCATTTATAGCCGTGTAGATGGAAGAAAAGGCAGTTTTCTTTATTTTTCATGTAATTCTCGTTGGTTTAACTGTTCAAATGCTTGAGCAATCTTAAACTGACTCCTGTTTACTTGCAACCCCCCAAGCATATTAAGGGACTGTGTGAGGGCAGGTGAGGGGGGAATATTCTGTTCAGAATATGTTAGAAACAATGGTGAAGCCTACAGCATTTGCACTTCAGAAAAACACGATACTTTGCTTCAGAATTACTTCCTGGATGCTATTCCAGCACAGAGGGGTAGCAAACATAAATGCTGTGGTGAATCTCTCTTACAAGCCTTAAAATCCTATTTCTAGCTTATATGATGACCTTCATTCCATATGGTATTTTAAATATTTTAAGAGTTGGATGTAATCTCATTGATTTCACTTTTTCACGGCTGCTTAAAAATAAATAGGAACTGCATCTTGTTAACTAAAGATTGATTGAATTAATAGCATTTTTAAAGTATTAGAAGTAGGTATTTAGCCAGCTTTGCTTATAAAAGCAGAAATACTGAAGAGAAAGCTATTTTAAGTCTCAGTTCTATACAATTCTTGTGTGTAGCGTTCACTACTGGTAACAATGGATATTGGGCTTCAGTGGATTTGTTCCCTGTAGTACGGATGACAAACCTTAAAAAAAATACATATTTGCAACAACAGGCCCTCAGGATGTTTCTATTTTTATAGCCCATCCATAACAGTATTACAGTGACCTGCTGGTTTAGAGCAAACTTTGAAACGTTTTGGGCATTTCAGCCGTTGGAGAGGAAATGTCTGTTTCAAAGGCGTGGAGCTGTATGGATACCAGTTATTTTGGGAATAAAGTTCTTGGCTGGATCAGCACTTGCTACTGTGAAAAGAAAGATGAAGGAAGCAACGTGTGTTAAAGTAGTGTGTTAGAGCAGGGGGCATGTAAAAGCAAAACAGACACAACGTTTTGTTCATGCAGGATCTCATACCTTTGGAATTAGGGAATTTCATAAAAAAACCACAACCCGCTAGTGGAAATAATCGGCGATAGGATGCTTGGGCTCTATCCTGTGACCCACTTTGTTTAGGAAACAAATAGAGGATTTTCCAACCAAACTGCAGCCTCTTGGCGCCTAAATCTCGACTGGTCGCTCTCGCTCGGGGGGCGAGGAGAAACCACCGGGGCTCTTTTTTTTTTTTCGGGAGAAGGGACGCGGGCCCCGGGGCAGTGCCGCACCTTCACGGCGGGTGCTGCGGCCGCGGCGGGGGCAGGGGTCTTTTCCCGCCTCAGCGCCCCTTCTCGCCCTGAGGGCGGCGGGAGCGGCGCGGAGCCCCGTGAGGGCGGCGGGACGACCCCGCTTCGCTGTCCCCGCTTTCCAGCTGAAGCGGCCTCGCGTCCGTGCTCACGGGAAGGGGGGACGCTGGGAAGCCCGAGCACCGGGAGGAGACAAGCCCCGGCAGGAGGAGTGGGGGGGCGGGTTGGCTGCGGGGATCCCCTCTGCCCTGAGGGGTGCTCCGCCGGGAAGAGCCACAGGGCGGGATCGGGGCTCTCGGAGTGGCAGAGGGGAGATACAATCGCTGTGGAAGACTTTAGGGAAAAAGAGGTTATACACACCTAGAGGCGGCCAAGCGGGAAACCACCCCGGGAACAGGACAGAGGGAACGCCCTCAGGGAGGGACAGAGCAGCCTTGAGGGACGCGGAAAAGCCACGAGCGTGAGGATTCATCCCCTCCCTGCATTTCACAGGTATAGCCCGCGATCACAGGAGTGTTCCTTGACAAAATGGGTTTTTTCTGCACCATTAAAGAAGTAAACCTCTCAAATTAGGAGTAGTACCTGATTGTTGAATCATGCAGTCCTGGTTAAGAGAATTAATTTTCTTAACTGCGTATTTCATGAAAGGTTTCGAACACGTTCATGTTGGCTCTCAAGATGGTGACTGGCTTGTTCAGAGGCACCGGGCTGTTACAAGGATGATAAATTCTATCAGTATATAGAATTTAATTTTATTCAAATTGTGTTCTTCATACAAGGCAGATCACTTCTTAAATGAAGCTGCCGAGTGTGGTTAGCTTGGAGAAACATGCATTCAAACATCATCAGCATCAAACCAGTGCACTTAACAACCTAGACTTGTACCTCCAACACCACAGTCTTTGTATACGAAGATAAAACCTGGTACGGTGTTTTGGCATATCTGAGGGCTTTTGATAAACTTTCCTGCAGTTTCACATTACAAATTATCACACAGTGGAGACAAGACTGGTGATTTCTTTTAACAATTAAAATTTTAACAATTTTAAAAGAATCCACTCACAGATTCAGAGGAGTTCATCAGTGGGCATTATTTTCTTGATGTTTGTTCTTAGTATTCATTCTTTTTAGCAAAAATACTGTGTAACAAATGCATGAAAAATGCAATTAATCTCCTTAACTTGTTGACACATCAAAATTATCACCCACTCTCTTTCTGAAAACATCTGCAACTTTAGTGAACAACTTCTATCTTAAATTCTAGATCTTGGCTTTAAATGTTGTTCAATGACCCTGCCTTTATCTCAGGTCTGTAATGTATAAAGAGCAAATATCCATGTGGTAATGTGATAGAATTGATGATCTTGTTTTGTATACAGTTTTCAGATCATTAAGAAGTCATTTACACCTAAAACTTTAATTTTTCTTTAACTTTTAGGACTGTCTCAGCAAAATTAGAACTTATTTTTGTGAGCATGGAAAGTACATGTTCCAAAAGATTTTTATCTGCATCATCAGATGAAACTGGGTGGTACCTGTATGCAAAGCGAATTAAAATAGAAAGTGATCAAAAAAACAGAGAGGAAGAGGAGCAGCAAAAGGTAGAACGAAGCATACAATGTGGGAACAGGTACCAAACATCACTACATGGACCCCTGTATTTATCAGAAAGGCAAAACCACTGGGAGTTAGAAAAGAGAAGTTGTGACACAGCAAATAAAACCTTTATGAGAGAGTTTTTCTGTTCTAAAAATTGTAGTAATGAAGGATTAGTGTGTAGAGTATCAGAAAATGAACTGTCCACCAAAAAATGGAGTCCTGAAAATAGAGACCAAAATACTACAGAAGATGATATTTCATTGAATGTACATGGACAGCGTCTTGAAACAGAGCTGCTCAGTGTGTCCACAGCTGCTGACAGATGTCAAAATCTACAGGGATTAAACCCACCTCAAGTGCAGCAGAACAACACTACAGAACACAATAATGAAAGAAATGGGGATAGTGGGCTCAAACAAAATTCTTCAATTGCATCCTCAAACAGACACTCCTTTCAGATGGAATTGTTGAGGCAGAAGTCTGTCTCCGATAAAAAGTGGCAACAATACCAGCTTTTGCAAATTCCATTTTTGTGTGGTACCAGTTCCATGTTTTCACACACAAAAAATAAGAAAAATAGTTTTCTGAAAAATGCATGTTCTGCAGAAGATAAAAATTATTCCAGTAGCAATAAAGAAAATACTACAGAAGGAGATAATAAAGAAAAAAATAGTTCATTGTATATAATTCCAACATTGAAACCTTTTAAAAGTATACAACCACTGAAAATCCCTAATTTTCAACTTCCTAGAATTTCAAATAAAATAAATAGTAAAATGTCATCAACTAACTTCAGGGAGACAGACTGGAAGAATTTCGAAGGCCAACCATCTTTGGTGCAATCTAAACAGATACATGGTGTACAAAAAACATCTGAGATAGGGAAACAAAAATTGCAAAATTATAAAAGCAGTGTCAGAATTTCAACTGTTGATTCTGAATTTAAAGAAAAGAATAACCCACAAACCAACAAACAGGAACACAGTGCTTTGGCACAAGTATCTGCAATTTATTTCAGAGGTGACAGCACTGACACTGGATGTAATAAAATGTTTGATGAAAATGACTTCAAAGATAAAATGCTGGAGAATTCAGAAGGTGATGATGACCAGAAGTCAAAGATTCTCATTTACATTAGTGCTAAAAATGTTCAGAATGAGAAATGTGTCAGCTGTAATGATCTTTTGCAGAGAATGGGGAGGAAGAACAGTAATGAGAATGCAGGAACATTTCATATACAGACAAGTATTCCGGTAATAACAGAAGAATTAGAGAAAAATAAGTTAGACCTGCACTGCGTTGTGCGTAATTCCAACAGGGACATTAGTTTGTATGAAGCAGAATCAAAGCTCTCCGCAAAGGAAATTCTTGTTTGCCAAAGATATGTCACAAAAAGTATTACATCTGAAAGAAATTGTCCTCACATTATTGTGCAGAATTTTCCAGATAAGACAGTGAGTTGCAATATATTTAGGAGGAAGGAAACGTTCAAATTAAAGTTTTCATTTCAAAACATGTTGTTTGAGTGGGTCAGGACATGGACTGAGTCTTCACATGAAGACAGGCCCACGTGTCAGGATGACAGTGTTATGTCTTGGCTTCACACATTAAATGCACGGTGTGATGGTCAAGAGTTAGTAAAGAGCACCATCAATAGGAACCACAATGATAAAATATTCATTTTCTGGCTGTCTGTTATTTCAAAGCATCTGAAGGAGGAGCTACTAAAGACAATTCTTGCTTCCTTTTTCAGCAGCACAAATACTTTATTGCCAGTTGAGGGAAAGTCTATGCAGGTGGAGAAACAGACTTTATGTGGCAGAAGGAAAGATCAGTTAAACTCAGGTACAGATGATACTTGGAGGCAAACCACAGAGTTTCTTAAAGAAAATTGTACTTATCCAGGCTTTGTGAGTTCTAAATTTGTGGAAAGCATTGATTTTGAATTACACACTGAATGCCAGAGGAGATGCTTTTTTAGATCTTTAGGTGAAGAAGAGTACACTTGCCTACAAAGAGGAGTCCTCTTTCATAACCAAAAAGGCAGATTATGTAACAGAAGACATGTAAGGAAGCACCACCTCTTATCCAGAGAGAATGAAGCATTTGGCACCTATTTGAGGTCGGTCAGTCACAAAAACAGTATGAAAAAACAAATTTTAGTTGCTAGGTGCCTAATCTTGCTGCAGGGTACTCCAGATTGTTCTTCACTAGACAAGACATATTTCTGCAATATCACAAAAATACAGTATCTAGTAGGAGCCAATCTTAGATTTCAGAGTTACTTTCCTGCCCATTCACAACTGAAATTTGAAAAGGTAAACAGTAAATGCACAAATCAGGAAACATTGGTAACTACCGTAAAGCAGGAGATGAAGAAACCAAGCACAATGCTTAATAATTCCTTTCATGTAGGAAGATTTAAAACTTTCCCCTTTGTTGTATGTGAAAATAAGAAACACAAAACAACTGAATATAGAAATTGCACAACTTCTGCAAATGAAGTCACTAATGAAGCCACATATACCATGAAAAAATATTTGGGCACTTTTAGTTGTATAAATGCTGATGGAGAAGAACACTTTAATTCAAAACAACTGGAAATAAATTCTCATAATTTTTTTTCTGAAATATCTTCTTCTATTTTTGACACATATGAAAAAATCCCCCTTACTACTGATTCTGAAGACTTTGACCAGATACCAGTCGTAAATCAAAACAGTTCTATCAAAAAACAATTGTGTGAAGAAAGTGCAGTCATTGGTCCAAAAGAGGTTCCATGTTTGCCTGTCAAATCCAATAATCTCTTAATTCTAACTGAACAGTCAAAAGCAACTACAGAAAAATACAATCCTCTCCTGTCACTGGACAGACAAACAAACAAATATGAATATTATGAAGAACTAGATACTCATAGCCCACATTTAACAAATAAAAAACAAAAAGTGGAAGATCAAATTGCTTATTTAAATTCGGAAAATTTTTTTCCCAGTTCCTGCCATGTTTGTCAGTCTGTCACTTTGCCATTGGATAGCAGCAATTTTGTCGATAAAAGAGTAAGTGATGCTGGACACTGCAGGAGCTCCTCAAGTGCAGACAAACTAAATGTGGTACAGTATCCATCCAGGGGAAGTCCTGTGATGACAGCTACAAACTTGCAATTACAGGCCAAGGAAACAGCACGGTTTTCTTCACAAGGGCATGAGCGGACACATGAGACAGGCAGTTTAGAGCTGGCAACTTTGAAACAGCATCTTGAATATGTAAAAGAACAGGAAGAAAGAAATGATGAACAAATGCATATAACTAATGAAAGTCAATGTGAGACTGTAATGAATGACTTGATTATGTCACATTCAGAAGATGAATCTCAAACATTCATTGCTGCAGAAGAGGAATTAAAAGTGCGTTTATCCATAATGAACAATGGATGTCTTGAAGATGTAAAAGATAAGTATTTACCTTTAGAAAATAAAATCACACATGAATTTGAACTGAAGACAAAATTTGATTCAGTGTTAGAAGAGCTACGTATGTTTCATGAAATTAGTAAAGGAAATGAAAACAATTTATCTAGTTTGGAAACAAATTCATTTGAAAATTATTGGGAATTAAATAATTCTAAAGGGATAGATGAAAATGTGACAAGTGTTTCTCAAAAGAAAATGTGTATTTCTTCTCCAATCTGTGGTACCATGGAGAGGCAAAACATAACAGACAGTGATGGAAGTTTGTTAAATGAGAAGATATTAAATGAAAATAAAGACCAAGAAGTAGCTAAGGAATATTGTGTTTCAAGACTGTCAAGTGAAGAATTGCAGCACTCACCTGTTGCAGAAGGTAAACACATGGGATTATTGGCTATTATGTTAATAAGATAATTTAAATTTTAGGCAATATTTGATTTGCTTTAAAGTTGTGTTTTTCAACTCAGCTAGTTCCATAGCAACAACTGGGTTTTCATGGAACTGTACAAGGTTTGTCAGACTTGCCTATGAGTAGCCAAATGCAAAAAACTCCACAGTCCTACCACTACCTGCACACTGTGCTGTAGCAGATGTAGCTCAGAATTCAGTCAGTTTCAGGCTTCCTCAAGCCTGTATTAATGCACATTCTGTTACAGATTATTAGTTTTGTCTTTGACTTCACCATAATGAGACTTAAAAACCCTAAAAGATTTCAAAGCTCAATGAGAAGCACATTCTCAGAGACAAATGTCTCAGTTAAAACATGATACAGTGTTTACAAGGGAGACAGCTGTTTTCTTAAAATTGATGTCATGGAATCAGGAAGAAGTCATGGAACAGTTTGGGTTGGAAGGGACCTTTACCGGTCATCAAGTCCAACCCCTTGCAATGAGCAGGGGCATCTGCAACTGGATCAGGTTGGTCAGAACCCCATAAAACCTGACCTTGAATATAAGTATATAACTATAACTTGAATATGTAACCACAGTTATGTTTGTTCAAAGTTCAGATGCTGCCATTTTTAATTCTTTTATTTTTCCTTAAAGAAGCACAAAAAATCAGAAATCTGCTTTGTAAACTCTAAGACTTTGTAAACCCATTAGCGGCACAATCAGGAGGTATTTAATGAGTAAAGGAAGAACAGCAAGAAGAAAACCAGTTGAATGCTGTACCTTCTTTTACAAACAGCTTCTATGTGATAAGTAAATTATCCAAGCACTTTTCAAACAGCATATTTATCAGATTTTGTGTCTGAAATTCAGTTTGCAGAAGTGATGTGTTCTCTCAGTTGCAAATAAAATTGGGAAGGGATATACTTTGGTCATATTTGATAAATAATCTGATGAAAATGCAACCATCTCAAAATTTTCATCTGAAATCAGTTTCTCAGGGATTAAGCATGAAATTTAAAAAGTGGAGATTGCAGGGTTTTTGTGAAGGTAATTAGTGTTTGGGAAGCAACTGGAGAAGTGTCACAGAAAAGCCCCAGAGGGAACTCTATTCAGTAGAGTTTTAACAGTACAATTTACTACAAGTTACACCTGAGTGCTTTGCTCCAGAGGATAGAAACCTAACAGATATTGGGTGAATGGCTCAGTAAGTGATCACTTTTCTGCCTAAACCTGGAATAAGAAGATCCAAGTGGAGCAAATGATACATCACTGGAGAATTAAAAACTGCATTATTACATCTCTGCAAAGGAAAACTTCATGAGGTGTAGAATTAGCTTTTGTCAAACCTCTCAGAGTGAGACTTTGTAGCTTTCTTAATATTTCCTGTAGTATGTTTTCATCACATCAACAGGAATCACAAATTATTAACTAGATGAAACAAACTTAGGTTTTGTTAACAGAAGTCAAATAAAATCTTACATGTTGCATATATGTTTCTGTTTTAAGACTATTTAGGTGCAGCTTATAGAAATCCATACACATGGAACCCTGCTTTTTTATACTGCACACTTTTTAAGGAACAAAGCTATAATTTACAGAAAGAAGGAGGTAAGAGTAATATTATTTCACAATTCCACAATTTATGCCACAAATACCAGTACTAATAGTCTTATTTCTCAAACATTTGTATTTGTTTTCTTCCCTTTTATTTTTTTTTTTCATCTATAGAAATCACATTTGGTTTAATTGTAGGTTACTAGAGAAGTGTCCTGTCTTTGGCTTGGTTCACAGAACAAGTCATGCTGAGGAGAATTTTTGTCCTTTGGATAAGGACAAAGATTGGAAAAGAACTTTAATAATGTGGGGTTTCCTTTGTTGTTTGTTTTGGAGCCATTTGGAACAAACATCTTTGGGCCTCCAATCACTGCAATATAGCCAGTATATACTACATGGAGAACATGTTTTGATATTTTTTTTTGAAGATTTGCAGTTTTGTACACATTGTGGAAGGAAATTCAGAAGGATATTGTCAAGCGACCTATTAGGATTTCAAAAAACATGCTTTAGGAGTTTTTCCAACATATGGAAACATTTAGTAAAACAAGGTATTAGCTTTATTCTGAAATAAAATGCTAAAGCTCTGTCAGGAAAAGGCTAAAGATAAACTTCTGTTTCACTTAGTGAAATAATTTACCATTATTTTCACTTTTATTCCCCATTGCACTTTTTAAAACTGATGCACACTGTTTTCAGGATTCAGAAAGTTGTTTCCTTCATTCAGGCCATTCTATGAATGAATGAGACTGAAAATCTTAAACAGTTACAGATGACTTCTGGTGTTCTTTTCACCTATAATTTATGGAAGTTATGTCATCTTGTGATAATATTTCATGAACCAAATGCAAAATATTGCAGCAAATTCTTCTCTACTTTTTTCTCTTTGTCCCTGCTCTCTAAGATTTTTTTTACTTTGTGACAGATCAATTCTAGTTTCTGACTTATGTGGTAGGTATTGTTATTGCTTAGGGAAAATTCAGACTCCAAAATGCTGAACTGTGCATAGCAGCACGAGGTGGTTGATATTAACATTGTCTTGGAAGTTTTGTTCAGATGACATCAAAGCTTTTGAGATGGAAGGAACATTGTTGCTCCTGCAACTAAACTTGGATCATCTTCCCTTTCTTCTTTCCCTGTTGTTTTGGGCTACAGGACCACGGACAAAGGAAATTAGATGTTTTCTCCATTGCTGTTATGAATATTTCCTTTATATGACTTTCTAACATTCTCTTAAGTTCCCCTCTGAGGTTCTCCAGAAACACTTGGGAAGAGGCCTTAGCAATGAGTGACTTCTTTTTTCCCCCATAATTGCTGAGAAGTTGTGCAGGTTTTTAGGGCCATGGCATATTTCTAAGGCATTTTATACCTTATTTCAAGATCTTTGTCACAATCAATGGGAACCTAATAAGCTTCCAGTAGAAGAAGCTGAAAAAATTGGATGTTCTGCTCCTCATCATTTTCAGGGAACTGTTTGTCTTTCCTTGAGGAGGTGCATTGGCAGAGACAGTTCCATTTACACTGAACGTTGTCTCAGAGGTTATTTGAAACAAGGACTGGGTCTGGTTTTGTCAGTGGTAATACTGCATTTACTGTACTGATAGGAGTTAACATCAGAGGTTTTGCTGATGTGTGACTCTCTCCCTCTATTTTTCAGTAGGATTCTGAACCATCACATGTTGTCACAGAAACTGTGAGTGCTTTGGAAAGGAGATGCCTAGGTGGGACAAGAAGCTTTGAACTTCAGCAGTTTTACAGTTTAGCAGGACTAACAACCATGCTTTACTGGCTGCATATAAACCCATAACACTTGACTGACTTTTAGTGTGCATGCTGTTCCTCTTCCAGCTGGCTCTTATGGCAGCACTACTGTGGTTTTTTTTTCCTCATTCCATCATTTAAAATTCTTATAAAGGCTTAGAGAATTTTTTTCTTTGCCTTTAATAGGATACCAGCTAAATACCTAAGGCTCTGATGAGCTCACTATTTGATAATTGCTCAGTTCTTCATAATTTTATAGAACAATGCAAAATAGAACTAGAACAGAACTTGAGAAATTGGACATCTTCTTTTCCCAGATTAGCCATTGTCCTAATCTCTAGTTAACAAGGCCATGGTCTTCTGCCCCAGTGAATATATTATTTTATGCAAAGGAGAACAGTTTCTAAAGGATGACTGAATTATGCTCCAGATTAGTAGATCCTTACTAGATTACTAGATCCTATCTCCAGATTACTAGGTCCCTTACCTAATAGAATATGGAACAGAAAACAGATATTCTCCTATCTTGCTTTCTGTAAAAGCAGTGGCACAAGACAAGACATCATGGTTATTATCACTGGTAGAATGGTGCCTGGCTCTGTAATTTTGATTTTTACACCTAAACTAGTGGTGAGTATTAAAGCATACTCCCCTCAGCATGTCCCCTCTACCCTGGAATGTTAACTTGTATCAAATTATAAGCCTCTGCCAGTCTCTTAGGAGAGTTATGTAATGTCGGGTTGAGAATCCTTCTAATCAGAAGGAATCTGCACATCGCCCAGCTGTTAGCATTTCCTTTTCAGTCCAAAAGAATCTGTTACATGCTGTAGAGCTAAACAGAATGAAGGTGGGATAAGATGTAGTAAGGGACTGATTAATTAGTATTGGTTTAATTTACTTATCTTGTCAGTATGTAATTCTTGTGTATATCATACAAATTCTGGTGTCGCTCTCACTTTTTATTCTTTCTCTTAAATATAGGATACTTTCTGTCTCGTGATGTCATAAGAGTACAGCCTCTTAAAACATGCAAGGGCCCCATCAGGATTGGGCTGTCAAGAAAAGCTCGGCCCAAGCAGCTCCATCCTTATCTGAAATGACTTATTGGATTCTTTTACCAGCCTTCACATCTGGGATCAGTCTGCTTGAAAGCTGTTGAAATGTTTTAATGTTAAGTTTTTTTGTTGATACTTTGATCTTTGTGGTTTAAGGGTTTTTAGATATTAATATTGCAGTATTTGCTAGTGATTTATTTAGGAATACTCCTGTGAATACTTGATAGCAAAGGGATTTATAATGAATGTTTACTAGTAGAAGTTTTAATGGAAGGATGAAATCCTTTTAAAGTTTATGTAATATTAATAAAATCTTTCATGTATTTTTCATCTATTAAAATATACAGTTAAAATTTTTTGTCACACTCACACATTCTTTGAATCTTCTATGTGTTTATATAGTTTTAAGAACTTAATTAGTATTTTTAAAGAGATTTGTTACAAATATCTAAAGTGATGTAGGAGAGAATTTCAGGAAACTAAATTTAGATTACTAAAAGGAAGATTATGTTTTAGGCTTCAGAAGTTGTTTCCTCTGAGGAACTTTCAGTTCCATGTACTTGTCATATTAGACAAAGAGTTGGAAAGGAAGAGAGGTATAAATGCTGCAGACAGATTGTGTCACTGTGAGGGCACTGATTTCATTGCATACAACATGGAGGCAAAATATCGGGACACAAATTCTGGAGATTATATATCTCAAAAAATGGGGATACTTGGGCTGCTCTGGAGCATGCAGATCCTGGTTAGGGACATCTGTTAATAATTGTTAACATACTAATATTTTTGTTGTAAAGAATAGGGACGGTTTCAACTGAATAAAAACACAAAGAAACAAATATGAGTGAAGTCTGAAAAAAAATCACTGAGGTGTCAGAACAAGAATAATCCAAAAACTAATATTCAGAAGAAAGTTTTAAACCTCCTTTGATTGCATTAAGTGTTTTAGAAAGAGCATATTTGACATTGCTGTGCTTGAGAGAGAATTCCAGTATAAAAAGTATTACAGAATAGTGATAGAATGGTGATAAACCCTGATACAAATAGTAAGACATGGTTGCAGGTGACACAAGGAAACTGAGAAAGCTGAATTGATAGGGAAATGCATCTGATGATAAGTTACTCTATGGAATCTATAGCAACAGTGCAAAGTCACTACACAGTTTAATTTCTTTAGCAGTGACCTTGGAATATATCATATATAATAGCAAACATATTAGTATGCTTATCCTATAAGGATCTAAATAAGAAAAGGAAATTCAGTCCACAATATTGAGATAAATAAAATTTTTAAAAAAGGGTTATAATTTGGTTCATAATTCCTGTTATATGAAATATCAAAAAATGTCAGATGAACATTTGTTTCTAGGAAAAGCTGGTTTTAAAATAAGGGTTTCTAAACTGACTTATTTGCCACAGGTTTTCCAAGAAGTGTAGTAAATGGTGTGCACCATTTAAACAATAAAACTTACTAACTTTCCCACTAAAAATTTGATGATGCAAGTATAAAACTGTCCATGCTAATGGAAAGCATATTTCTAGAGGTCACAGGACAAGAAATTATCCTTCCTTTATCAGTATACTTAATTCATAGAAAAGTTTAAAAGGGCTAAGCAAATGGACAAATAGAAAACGTGTTCAGAAGCAGCTCTTAGGAGGGCAGGGCCATTAGTCAACTCCCTTGGGAATGTGCAAATGAGACAGAGGTATCCAGTCAGGAGGCTGAACAGGAATGGATGGACTAGACTTGTTGCACCTTCGCCATCAACAGCAATGTCTCTGTCTCAGAGAGGGTAACTTGGCATTAGAGGTCAGGCCATGTCATGGTGACAGAGTGGAGCAGCTTGAGGACCTGTGCTTGGTAGCAACCCCTGAATGTCAGCTGAGGGTCAGCAAAGGGGTGCTGGTTTGTCAGTGCTCTGTAAGAAGTGTCTGCTTAAATTTCCCTGGATCGCAGCAGGAAGCAACTGATCACTTTAACTAAGTGCTTTTTAGTATGTACCAGCCCAGAGCAAGGACAGCTGGTCTATAGGCATCTGAATGTCCCACTGGAGTTTTGTCCTCACTGCTGAGCAAACAGTTTCTTGAGCGCTGCCTGATGAGAACTGGCCATAAGGAATGACATCTTACCCACAGCTTCTCTCCTATTTGTAAAGGTTCATGTTTACAATAGGGAGACTCCTTACAGTTTGGGAGTGATACTTCTGTATTTACAACACATTCTCTGAACTCTTTGGGAAGACCTCTCTCTGTGTCATTCCCCATCCTACATCTCTGGTGGAACAAGATACCTTTACTCCACAGAACCATTTTTTCATATCCTCTTCCTCCATTGGCCTGTGATTATTAATGACATAGGGAATACAATGAAAACATTGCATTTATAATTGTGGGGCACTTCTGATGGCCATGGCTTGGAAACAGGTGTATCATTTTTGTCCTACCACAGCTAGGCAATCCCACTATTCAGAGCATGGTCATACCCGGTCTCAACCACCTTAAAAAGCCACTAACCACAGAACTTTACAGATCAGGGCAAGGACTACAATTGGAGCATTTGTCTACCACCACCTTCCATGACACAGAGTGATATGAGTTTGTAATGTCCAGGGTCAAGGCCTTAAATGTCCAGTATGGAGGTTTCATAACTGATTCCTAGTTATTAGTCTTCCACAAGAGCCATGGAAATGGCCTTTGTCATTCTGAAATCAGTTACATCAATAAAAGTCATGTATGGAGATGATATGACCCCACCAAAAGGTATTTGTAATGAATGTTCACATAGGTGATTCTGAAACAAAAGAATAAACTGTTCCTTGAAATACCTTGGCAATTTTGTTCTGCCTTATACTAAATTTCAGGATGCCTGGAAACTCAGAATAGTCTAAAATCTGCAAGATCTGCAAGAATGAATCCCATGGAAAGATTCCATTAAATGACCTCATAATTGTTTATACACTCAATCATATTTCCAGTGAACAACTTTGCTGTCTAGTAAAAAGATAAGATACAAAAGTTCTGATATGTGATAGCAAATGTCTTTAAAATACCCAAGAGTTAGGCAGGAACTGCCTGTGTTATATACAATTTTTAGGGTTTAAAAAAAAATGCCTATTTTTAAATCAATGAACTCGCGAGTTTTTAAAATATGTTTCTTTATCTGACGCTTTTATATGAAAATACTACAATGTAGTCTACATTGTAGTCTACTACAATGTCTTCTTATGTGTAGAAGACAAAGGTACATGGGCTACTTTTTCAGGACAAGAAATAAAGTTTTAATTCACTGAATTTATACTCGGTGGCAAAATTCATTGTGTTTAATTGTGCAAAGTTTGTGCAAAAATGTCCCCAAATATCCTGGAAAATACCCAAACACAAACACAAAACCCCCCAATCGGTCCAGTAAAAGAATAAGAATAGGAGACCATGCAGACAAACAGAATAGTCCAGCTGAGGTATTATGTAAACTTTATGTCTGACTGCTCATTCAGCTGGAGAGAGCTGCTAACAACATGCCCTCATCTCTTAAATAACAGAGGGAGGGTTGACACTGGGAATGCTGGCTGGCCTTCTGCCAAGTTCAGCTTCCCCAGCCCCCTGTCAGCTGGAAAAGCTCAGGTCCCTCCCTATGCCAGGGAGCAGCACCAGAGTGCTCAGCTGTGTAAGGCAGCGATGGGAGCTGGCACCGTTCCATGGGCTGCGGGAGCTGCGCGGGTCTGTGCCAAGCAGAGATCCCACCATATGTCCCTGCGGATCTGATCGAAGCAATGTGTATAGATTTTGAAATTTTTCATTGCAGACACGGTATCTGGTGATGGTTTTTTGAATTAGCTAAGCTTGCTAATGCTGACTGTAACAGAAATGCAGATGTTAAGCATCATTATACTTTAATAATTATGCAGAAAAGCTTAAATATAATTTCTGAATAATTTTGTATCAGGTGCTGGAACAATAGATATAGATGGGTCTTGTTTAATACAAAAGGATTCAATTATAGCCTACTGAAAGCCTTGAATTCCATTTTATCTACCAATACATGTGATTTTTTAATAAATAGTAATTGAATGTATTTTTTTATCTGCCTTTCAAATGACTGTATGCAAAGCTAAAACTGCTCTTCTGAGTGTATTTTGCATAAATGTGGACAACTCACGAGTGAACAAATGCGAGACTGTTAAAATTCAGTTTTAAACAGCACTTATATATAGAAGTATAGCAATTGTCTCTTTCAGGGAATTGAACTGAGAAGGGTAATGAAGTTCTGTTACTCCTTTTACTGTTGGAAGATAGTTTCTAAACCAGAACAGATGACCAACATTTAAGGGAAGGCTTTAGAGAAAGGGCTGGAGTGTCTGTAATAGCAGAAGGTTCTTCATAAAGGAAAATGATGCCGCAGAATTTTGTGAATATATGTTATCAAGAAGCTTCATGAGGTTAAGCATGAGCTCCACTTTTGCTCTTACAGTCCACAACCAGTTTTGATTTTGATGCTTTGCTCCCAGCATGGATATCCCACCATGTAATTCCCACACGCCACTGGAGAACACACCTGCTGTGATCCCCTAACCAAGCCACTGAGATCACTTTACCTGCTGTGTTCCTGCTGAGCCATTAGCAGAGCATTTCTAGACAGAGTGTCAGGGAAACTTGAAGTACATTTTGGAAGTATCTAGGAAAATGAAAAGTTAATTTTGTTCAAAATTATTTCTGTTAAGTATGATTCAAGTGAAAAAGTAAATAATAGCACTGGTTTTGACATTTGTCCATTGATGGTCTGGGGTAGTAGATGAAAGGTTGACAACTGTCTTTATGAAACATAGCAATTTAACAAGTTATGGTTAATATAATGAGCAAAATTATTTTATCGTTATGTGATAAGGTAATAAAAATAAAAGAGTGGTCAGTTTATAGAATATATGCTACTATTTGACATTTGATCTGAGTCAATGCTGTGATAGAAGCTAAAAAAAAGTGTGTCCTCCATTATTTAAAATTTTCCCCCACAAGGCCCCTTGAATTATCAAAATATTTTTAGCCAGGAGTCATAATGAAAATTCCGTATAAATTATACTCAGTGTATCCACTCAGATAGATCCCTAGACTAATTCTCTGTTAAAGCACTTTCTGTCAAAGCTTAAATATGCAAAAATATGCAAAGATTACCAAAGGAATTTGAAAAATTTCTGAAAGTGCATCAGTATGGAGATATATATATATATACATATATATATGTACATGTATAATCTACCATGTTTGAAGTATAATCAAAATATATTCTTATTACCAATGACATTTTGGAGCCTTTAATGGAACATACTGGCAATGATAGATTTCACCAAATGTAACAGAGGCTATGACTACATGTGGAGAAATGGGAAACAGATTGAATCGACTTGGGAAATCCCAGTCAATCCAGTAAGAGGGGCCCTAAGGTGACCTCAATTGCCTTTGGGACAGAACTGTCTCTCTCCATTGATTATTGAGAAGACTTAGGGAAAGCTTGTGCCATACTCAGTTTTCTCAAAAGACTTCAAGAGTTGAAAAATCTTTTTTATCTGTTGTTTGTAGCTAAGGGTGAAACAGACAACTGTTTAAAGTGCTTTCCCACATTGAAATTCTATTATTCTAAAGTTTGTATTCCAAGAGCATCCAGGACCTCCAGTCACAAAGTCACTGTTTACTGCAAAATCTTCCAACAAAGGTTTGGTTCCTGTCCCAGAGGTTTTGCAATTAATTTTTTTCAGTCTGTCAATGTACCTTCAGTTATAGCATGTTATTATGATGTTCAATGAAGGCAAAATGACAAAAAATGTTTTTAAGGAGAGCAAACTTTGATTTACTTCTACACTGTAGATAAAGGAATCTTTTTTAATTTCAAAATATTTCTGTTTATTTGGAAGAGTATGTTGATGGATCTTCAATTTTATTCTTCTCATCCCTTCCAAACATTCCCACCCTTTTTGGAGCAGACTTTTCCTTGAGAAAGTGAATGTTTTACGAGCCATTTGGGCCAGCTCTTTTTGTGCCTTATCCTACATATGAACTTGCTGTTCTTTCTGCCTCACTTTCTTCCCTCTCCATAGCTTCTTTTGGGCTGGAATTTGCAGAGATTCTGCTAGCACAGTGGAATGCAGATAGACCTGGACCTTCCCAGGATCAACCCAAGCTACTGCAAAACTCACCTTCTTGTGCTTGCCAAAGTTCACCTTGTGAACTTACCTTGCTTGTGCCACAGAGGTACATAACTGACCAGATGTGGTGAGCTACTGGTCCTGTCCAATATTTTCACCGTGAAAGGGGTTCCTCGGCCATGGGTTGTGCTGAATTGTGTCAGTGTGCCTCCCTCACCATGTTTCTCTAAGCCTATGTTAACACTGGCAGTGCCAGTTGCTCAACTTTGAGACTTGTGAGCAGGAATGGTTCTAAAATACAGCAGTGTAAGAAATCTTCATTTCCCAGGGACCTATGGAGTGTGATAGCCAAGGGAACTTTAACATGATACTGATTTTGGAGCCTGTGTCATAAGGAGAGTGCTGTGAGAATTAAAATATACCTCTGCTTTTGCTCCCTATGAGATAGGTATTTGTGAATAGTCCTATGCTCATTTTTCTGTATGTATGTTTCTGTATTACATGTATATTTTGTTATTTGTTTTTTTAAAAAAACCCATGCCATTATCAATATATCTGTAAAAAGCCTTTTGGGGTAGGAGAAAACTGTAGAAAAATATGTTTTGACAGATTTTCAGAAGAGGACCTCTACTGACATTTTTCAGAAGAGGATCTTTTTTAAAATAGGATGATGGCTTGAGTTATGCTTGTATGCCACACTACACTGGTCTTTTTTATCCCATGTATTTAGCATGTTATTCCTTGAAAACAATTTTAGGTACAAAGATTGAAGCCATGAGAAATGAACATCTGGAAAAAAATTACAAGGCTGTTCACCAGAGTGAAGACACAGTGTATGATGTGCTCATCCTTGTGAAAATTCTTCCTTTGTAAGTGCTGCCAAGGTCAATGTCAGCTTGAATCCTTTAATGCATACTGTAAGTGCAAGCCATGCAGATTAGATCTGCCCAGAGCTATTCTTATTTGTTCATCCAGCTTTTAAAAATACATGTTTGTGCTTTTCTATTAAAAAAATATCCATTAAAAAAATCAGCAGTTCAAGCTTATATCAGGTCTTTCATTATGCTCATTCTCCACATACTTTTTATTTTGCCCCAGAAATATGTCCAAGTTTCCATCTGCACATTGCTGCATGCATTTTCACATTCAATAACAACAGCATAATGTATTTCCTGCATTTTCCAGATAAGTTAATGAAATTAGATTATGCAGGGAATAAAAATAGTTCAATGTTAAGATTCATTATGGGAATCTTAATGTTTACTAAAATGCTGAACTAATAATATTGAACATGGAATTGTATTTGTAATTGCTTTTATCTCTAGAATGAATCTTTACCTGCATGAACTATGTCATTAAAGGCACAAAGTAATCCGAAGTACAGCAATATTTCGTGCAGTCCCATTTATTCGATTAAAGCTCCTACTTTTCTGAAGCTTCCAAGGAAAGAGAAGGGGGAAAAAAGCCCTTTTTTTGATATCCTTTTTTAAAGTGTGAAGTCAAATGTGAGGTTGTTTGTATATCAACAGATCTTAGGGCCAAATCTGGTAGTATTTTTTTGCATCAAACTGTTTTTCTCTGGCAAAGGAAATATTGGGAAAAAATCTAATTCAGCCCAATTCCTGGGCATGGTCCTCAGGGATTCCTGGAGATGCTTGTCTATATGACAGGGAGTATGTGACACTTCCTGAGCAATCACAAACAGGAGTAGTAGGAGTCAGTCTTTGCATCTAGAATCTACATACAGAGATTTTGGAGCTTTGCCCTTGGCAGTCTCTTCCAAAGAGCTCAGGAATATCTCTGTAACGGTGGGTGGACACTTTGGGACAACACTGTTGTAGAAATCTGTCATGACTATTAGCAATTTGTTCAGGATAGGCCAAAATTGTGGTATCAGAGATTTTCTATCACCACCAATTATTCTGGAATACCAAAGGCGTTCACTGGGTTTCAAGGAGGTGATATTTGGCTTCCCAGTTTGATAACAATTGATATTGTTTCACTGCCACTAAGACATCTGAAATTCAGGGGGTGATGACCTTACAAATATCCCTTTTGATTCCCTTGCTAGCAAGCAGCTCTCCTGGCTTCACTCTGGAGAAAACTGTGTGCTTTTAAAAGTTTAAACTACTATTTTCTTCTGATTCCTGCTCACTCATCTATCCTTGCTGTGCCTCTTGCTGCTGCTGGGCTGCTGACAGCTTGTCAAGCTGGCCCTGTCATAGCCTGTTGATGTTTCCAGGCTGTTTATTAAGGTGCTGACTTTGAATCCATGGCAAGACACCGGGTCTGTTGTTGGCACGCTTGTCCCACTCTGTACTGCTGCAGTTCTTACTGATCTCCTGTGAGTTACTGACAATTTATGTCATGCTGGTTCCTTATAAGAAAAATGATCTCTCTTAAGACAGTGCAATGGGTTATTTTTTTTAAGTAGTGACTGAATTGAAGGGTTTGGGTTTGTTTTTTTCATTTGGTTGCTTTGTTTGTTTGTTTGTTTGTGGCTTTTTGTATTTTTTGTTTGTTTGTGTTTTTTGGTGGTTTTTGTTTGATTTTGGTGTTGGTTTTTTTTTTAAGATTTTCTTTGTGTAGTAGATTTTTTTTAATGATTTTTTTTCATAGCAATGAATGACAGAAAAATAGTCATTCTGGAACAAGGAAAAATTTAGCTCAACATCAAGCATAACATTTTGTTTCCAGTGTAGATTTTTCTAACAAAAGTAAACAAGTACAGCACTAAATTTTAAGCACCAGTTGCAAAACTGGCCAGGAATATTTCCCTCAGTGAGTAGTCAGGACATTTACACAATGTATGGGAGGCTTACATTCGAATCCTCCCTCAAGAAACATCACTTCTTCACCTTCTGCCTGCCTGATGCATGTTCCACATGTCGTACTCTGTGGGTGTATCTTTACTCAGTCAGACATTCTACTTTGTATAATTATTTTAATAGGAACTGACAGCTGCTTGTTCTACCTTCTCAGTAAGAGTGTGAGCATGTAACCTGTTACATCATTCTCATCTCCTCCCTCATGAACACTTGCACAAGATGGAAGAAGAAATTGGAACAACTCATGCTGGAAAACATTACAGTCACTGCAGTGGTCACACATTCTGTTCTGAAATTCTGTTTCTGAGATCCCTATTCTTAAATACGCACTGTACAGCTGCTGTTGTTATCTCTGTGTGACCCTGTTGAAAATAATTCCAAATGGTTTTGTTTGTAAATAAAGAAGTTTTTTTTAATTCCTGTGTCACAGAGCTGTGAACTCTGCAGAGAATACGGTGACTCCTGGAGCAGGAGCTGTGCATGTACCAGGAGAATTTGTTCTCCATCTCGATCTCAGCTTAGTATCAGTTCCTGAAGGAGGATTAGCCTCTGAGATGATGACATTAGGAATGAGTTGTGACTCTTGAAGAACAAAGTGACTCCTTACTGACAGTTTCATCACTTCAGTTCTTAGATGACTTTGAGTTGAAGTATGTGAAACTAAGTACTCAATCTCAGTTTCACTGAAATCCACTTCACAGAGAAATCAAATCCAAGTATATCTACTTAGAAAAGTTATGATTTTGGTGTCATAATAGTACATAACTTTTTGAAAAGCTCACAATAGATTCTTACCTAACAAGAATCTCCAAAAGTTCCTCCTCGTTTCCGTCTGATAGTACAAAAATGAATAAAAGCTCTTAAGCTTAGCTATAACTAAACTGGGGATGTTATTCCGAGCCATCCTGTTTCTGCTCGCTCTCATGATGCTACGGTATTTATTGAGGTCATTTGCCCAAACTGCTTCTCTTGTCAACCCAAACTATGGGAAAAATCTGAGTCTGACCCATTGTCACAGTCAACGCTTGTTCACTGCTCAGATCACAGCTCTCTTACAGCACCATCTCATCCCTCCAAATGGGTGAGTAAGACGACTAAGGGTCGGCTGAACAAATCCCATTATGAAGTATTATTTTTCCTTTCAGCGGCAGAAAAGACCTCAGAGTTGAATGGTAAGTCCTCTGGTCATGAGGAACCAGAAGTGCAACTCTCCTTTATGCTGCCCCTCTCATGAGCTGAGCGGCCTAGAAAAGTAAAGATCCTCTTTATGAACATATTTAATCCAGCAATATCAGGTGATAAACTGCAGCATTTGGGATTATGTCTTTATAAAATCATACTAACTGAGTCTATTAGAAGCCTTCTCCCTCAAACTCCCTTCAAATTTAATTAATTTAGAAAATTAGCTTCAGCTTCTCTCTTCCCTGTATTTCCTACTCCACATTATCATTTTTATCCACAAGGATGTTATTTTTTCATTTCACTTTTATTGTAAGATTTTTTAATTCCTTTTTTTTCTTTTGTGTGTATCAAATTCTTATGTATCCACAGCTGAATGTGTGTTGCATTTTAACTGGTCTTGTGGAAACTGCAAAAACTCTTATAATTTGTTATTATCAGATGGAATGCCATGTCTCAGAAAATTAATTTTATTATGAAGACTTGGATTAAATTGATTTGATTGTCAAGCTCCCTACTGTCAATCTTTTCAACCACTAGTAACCTCTGTCATTTTTTTATTTAGTAAACCACTTCTAGAAGAGCTGCCAAATTATGATCCAGGTGAAAGGGGCAGCAAATGCAGTTCCTGCAGCCACACTGTCAGTGTGCACTATCCACACTGACACGTCTTTATAAGCACTTTCAGAGTCTGGATCCTTCCTTTGAAAGTGGGGGACATGGATCATTTTATTTATTTTCTCATTTATTTGTCAGATAGAGCATATATTTGTGCTAATTTCCTGAATCTAATAATCTAAGACACTTCAGCAGAAAATGTGCTCTTCTATAAAGACAAGGAATTCATGATGCCCATTTAATGATCTCCAAATCATTGACAGGGGTTATCTGTACTGATGTCCTCAGTGTCTCATGGAGCATGGCATGCTCATGGAAGCATGCTAAGATGGATAATTATGGACTTTGCCCTGGCAGTATTGGGCACCTTCCAAGGCCTTGTTCTGAATGATGATCATCCTTCCTTGTGGAGAAACATAAGAAAAAATAATTTCAAACATCACTTTTTACTGATAACCTTTACATAACATTATCTCAGGAACCCACAGCAAGGTGAACTTTCAGAAGATCCACTCTAAGTTGAATTTTCTTAGGCTACTGAATTCCCAGTGTTATTATCTTGTTCCTCATATCAGCTACAGGATTACTGCCATGAGTAGTGACATTGTATGAAAATCATGAGTAACAAGATGATAAAGTTATACAATGTAGATCTGGGAATTGTACAAGCAATCTGAAAAAGGAAGGAAGGCAAAATAGATACCAGGCAAATAGGATTCTAAAATACTGGCACTTACTAATCTTTTCTGAAGAGGAAGACTCAACATATTTGCACAAACTTCTGAAAAATGTGTGCTTTGTGTGAGTGTTCTATTTGGCTGAAGAGAGCAGTGTCTCTGTCTGACCATCAGGCTGTGCGTCCTGACTGAGAGCAGATGTGAAGCTGCTTCAACTGTTTGGAATATTATTTGCATAACACTGAAACCCAACAAACAGAGGGATATTCTGCAATTATTCATCTCTTCACAGATCTGCAATCTGCAGAAGTCAGCCACATGAACCCACATATTTATAATAAGAAAAAACACTGTTTAGCCGATGATGGTAACTGGTATCATCCAGCAGGTTATTTTACCAAAACTTTCACCTATGTCATAGCCTATTCTTGAATTTAAGAAGAAAATATTGGTTTTTTTCAATTTCATATAGGTTCGAGTGACTTACATGTTATTTTACGGTAAATTAAAAATCCTGATTTTGTTTTCAGTTATAATACTTTAATGCAATCTACGAGATAAGAATAAATTTGGTTTTGATCCTGCAAAGTAATATGAATGTTGTTCTGAGAGGATATGAGAATACACAAACAAATGCCTTGAAAAAGGATCTTATCAGTACAGTAAGTATATATCGTTATTTTGTCTGCAGTACCACCATTCTGCAACTACAGTGTTTCTGCTATTTTTAAACACACAGTGATTTCTTGTAAAATGGCTTTTAAATCCTACACTTTCTCCATGTAGTACAGGCATATTTATTCCAATTTTAAAGATTTTTTTTCTAAAATAAACAAAACAAAACAACCAGAATGGTTTTGCTAGCACAGGGACACAGCTTATCAAAATGTTAATCTGCAAAATTCCTTGGCATTGTTTGACTTTTCTGTAACCATTTAAACATGTTTTAAATGCTATTTCTTGATTCAGCAACTGATTTGGCTGTTCCTTCCCAATTGTGATTGATGCTATTGATTAGCTTCTCAAGGCCTCTTGAAGTCAGTAGGACACAATTAATTTAGTCTGTGTACTTCGGATCAGAAGTTCTGTAATCAGAATAACTGATGTTTCCTTCTAGACTGCTCTTCACTGCCACTGATTTTGTAACAGAACAAAACCAGCATTAGCTGTGATGAAACTGTAAAATCTTAGTTCTTCTTGTAATTAAAACATAAAGAATATACAATGAAAACATGACAGAAATTATTAGTGATAATTCCTACTTAAACAACAGTAGTACAAAGTCATTTAATAATACCTCGAGGGCAAAATTATTTGGGAGTACTATGATTTTGGTTTTATGCATGAGGAAAGAAAACTAATATTAGAAATTATAAAGATCGCAGGGTACAATATTTGTAAATCAAAGGAAAGTCTAACTGGGGTTTGAATGAAATATTTTGAATATTTCTTAAAAGAAGTCTGTTTCGATTTGAAGCTCCCAATTTAGCATGATATGTAACAAAATTCCCACTATAGTATGTTAACATTAAATGTACATTTGTGGTTTTACTCTAAAATTTAGCAAATAGGTTTATTAGGTAACTGGAAATTAGCTTTCTAGTGGCTCAAATACTGTGTTAAAGTTTTTTCTCATTAAATTACTTTTATGCTGGAGATTCATTAATATTCATTCACCAAAATCTAGCAAAGGCCAGCCAAAAGGTAATTGTGTGAGGACTGAATACTTTTCCTTGGAACTTTCTGTATATTTTACAGCTGTTTTTTTCCTTCTACTCCTGTAAAACTAATTTGCAGTAGGATTTACTGGCTCTGTCAGGTCTCTCTTACTCCAAGGCAACCTTTTAGATGTTATATCTGATGCAGACACACACACACACACACACACACACATTCTCACAAGAGTGTTGTAAATTAACACTGATGTGGGGAATTACCAGCATCCCTGGAGAGCAGCTCACTGGGAACCTCAGTGGGAGAGCCCCAGGAGCAGTTGGAGAGAGCAAGTAATCACTTTGTGTCAAGAAGAAACTCCAGTTGAGTCAGGAAAAATTTTCCAAGCCTCAGATTGGTGCTTGGCCAGGAGACTGCAGCAAACCCCTTACTTTTAAAGGAGTAGCACTTGAGCATTCAGGAATTAATGAATGAACTAAGGAATTGAACAGCATTAGGGAATGGAGGTGTGCTGACTTCACATTTCAGCCAAAAAGTAAAACCTCTGCAAATAAAGGGCATGTCAACATTATATAATGAGAAATGGCCTCAACTCAGGCTCCAAATAATAGTAAATTGTTATTTATTGTAAACAACTAGCTGTTTTTAAGATTGTCTTAAAAGATCAAGTTTAACCCTAGGGGACAATTACAGATTGCTAACTCAAGCTGCTGTATCATCACTATTTCAACCCAAGAGCAGTGGATAATATTTTACTTCTTGTTGGACTTTTATCCTAGGTATAGTTTATGATCTGCTTTGGTATCATGGCAGTGTCTGGGCAGCAGGGGAGAGCCCTGGCTCACCTTTGTGTGGCTCTCGACATCAGGAGGAGCTCCCTAGACAGGTGAGATTTCTTTTCCTGGGGAAATATTGAGTGTTTGTGGAAGGGAGAAACTTCTGGAGCTGAGAGAGGAAGAGGCAGAGACCACAGTGGGAGCAATTCCGCCACAGCAGGAGAAGATGGAAGATTCTCTAGAGAAGCAGGCACAAGATCATTCTTCAAGTTGCTGTCAAGGAGACTTTCTTAAAACTGCATGGAGCTTTCTCATGCCAAATACCCTGTAAACAAGGGTAAGAAAGACAAAAAGAACAGGAGAAAAACTTGTTTTTATTTTAATCACTCTCTCTGAGCAGATCTGTGTCCTACACCTAGAAAGTGATTTTGTGATAGTTTTCGTTTGGATTAAACAGCATGTGAGATTGAAAGCTTCCTGATATCTTTGGTGACCTTCTCTAGGAAAACATGAAGTGATTGTGTCTGTCAGTCTGGCTGACTTGAAGCTTATGAATCAGCTTATTCAGACTTACCTTTTTCCTGTAAGTACTGTGGAAATGTTAACCAAACTAATCAACTGCCAGAAGCTGCCCAACTGAATTGGCAATAATTCCTGCAATCTCACGGTGCTGCAGGGACACTGGGTGCTGCTAAATCCATTCTCCCCCTGTTCATTATGATGGCAGAAATTTAACACAGATAGGTAGAAGTTTTTACAACATAGCTGTTACAGAAAACCATCATATTCTTTCATCAAAACTGTTTTTCTGGACTTGCAAAGACCCTGGTCAAATGTTAAAACTCCCTCCAAGAGAAGAGTTTTTAAGTCTTTCAGAGAAACTCCAATTTCCTGTCAAATGTTCCACCAGAGCAAACCCAAAACAGTTTTGATGCTGAGCAAAACCACCTAGAGCTGGAGATAAAATGCTGATGACAAGGGCATCTCTTAGGTTTTGGTCCTCTTTTTTGGTCTCAGATGTCTCCACATGGATTTACACAGCACCTTTGTCCTTTTTGCTCCACGGCCTTGGAAAAGGTGTTCACAATTTCTGGAAGCAACTGTGCAGGAAATAGTTTATTCATACAAAGTAGTCAGCAGGGCTGAAGGAGGAAAGGTGTAACTCATGACCACTGATGTGGTATATTGACAGGATCCCAGAAACCAACTCTTACCTTCCTCCCAGCTGAATAAATGTACACTGGAATGCAGTGCCACATACCTTTGCATATATACACCTACATAAATAGAGAACTGATATAATGAGAGCATTTCCATTTGTTGCTTTGCCTTAAACTTTTCTTATTTCACTTGAAAATACCGTAACAGTGAGAGTTTCCCAGCCTTGAGGAGTCCATTTTTATGTGCAGGAAGACAGGTCTCTCAGAGCTCACTGGGCCAGAAAGGAGAGATTTATAATGGTTATTTTTATTTTTAAAATAATTTGACTAGTAGGCACTCAGCTGAAAATGACCCATTGATGATTTTGGGTCTAGTTCCTGTTCCTAGAATTGATTTATATTTAGTTAAAATATGCACACATAGTTTTCTGGTAGTAAACCAAGATACAAGTCTCTGCTCTCAAGTGAATCCCCTAAACATAATTTTACTTAACATTTTTGACACTGTGTTCTAGAGAAATTTGAGCGAGTTTCCCATGGTGAGATTGTTTCAGTGAGGAACAGTAAGATATCATCCTCCATCCTTATTCTGCCTTCAGGAATAGCTACCAGTTGGGGTTAGGAGATGGAGATTTGGCCTTGTAAGTCTGAAAAGAGCATTCATCCCACTCCAAAGAGAAATGGCAGTGTAAAAGGTAGATAATACTGTCACAAACGTGTCCTGCAGGGTGTTTGCTTATGTCAGCATCCAGTACGGTCTGAGGAACTTTGCAGATCAAATCCCAGAGACACCTTGTTGGTTCTGAGACCTTGGGCCAGAGCTGATACCCACTTACTCACAATAGGGTGGCTTGACACGTACAGAGATACTTTTTTTTAGCACTTTGGGGTAAAGAAAAATAAAATAAAATAAAATAAAGCAGAGTGATTAGGTTTAGCCAGCTGCTTAAAGTGGACTTTGAAACCTATGTTCTGCCCCATATATCTGACATGAGTCAGGTAGTACTCGCATTGGATGTGGAAGAGATTTTTGTGGTCACTTAAAAGTTAGATGTATCTGAAGAAAAATAATGCATTCTGCATGGTCTACTGGAAAAGAAAATTAAAATGTATGTGTCTGCTCTTATGGAGAGAATTAGGCTGATCAGCCTGATTCGGTCTCACATGCTGAGAGACATCAGGCTTCCCACGTTGCTCATTTCTTCAAGGATAAATGGCATCTAAAATGAAGACTGTGAATAAATGAAACTGTTCTTTTGAGTTTAATTCAAGGTAAAGCAGGTGTCCAACACAGGTATATGTAGTGCCTCCACCTTGCAAATTAATTTCACTGAGTTTTGAAAAGATACGGATATAGCTGTTACCAGAGGTTTTCCTAATAGAAGATATGAACTGTTGCAGCAGACCCCCAAGAGAATTACTAAAACTAGGCTGATCACCCCAAAAGGCCGAAAGTGTTAACATTTTAAACAGAAAACTAATTAAAATGCAGAATTCTTTATCGCTAGGCATGGCTTATCATGTTAAGAAACTGTTTCATGTGAAACTGGATAAGAAGAATAATAAAAATGGAGGCAACAAGCAACAGCAAAAATACAATAAGAAGAAGAATAGTGTGTTTTCTGATATTACTGCTGACATAAAAGTTATTCATTCTGTATTTTTGTAGGCAGAGACGTTATGACAAACATTTTGCAGGGAACGGATGACATTTCTCTAATTTATACTGGGAACTAAGGCAAACCAATCCACCAGCATCAGTTAAAATCAATAAGATCTACAGCAATTTTCTGCAATGCAGAGGATACAGGGGCGGGCATTTAAAGACAGCCAGTGATGAAAAAAATACAAATTTAAAAAGAAAAAAACCCAAACCAAACACAAAACCCCTGTGGGCCAAAGCTGTCTTCAGAGAGCATGCATTTTCAATGTGCAGCAGATAGCAGTGACTAAGTGTCATTCCAGGAACAACAGTGACATAAGAATTAGCAGCTGTTAGACAAGCTTTGGACAGTAACAAGTACTTCTACGTGAAGTCATCAAGTTATCTTGTTTCTCCTCCAGTTAATGTATTAAGGGGTAATTTAAAATGAAGATCCCACTCTACCAGTCATAATAGAGTTTTATTTTATCTCTTTCACATTCTTGCTAGGGAGAATTAAAAATGAAACATATACTGAACTCCCATTTGTCTCTGGGCCCATCACTGCAGTGAGAAATACCTTCCTCCGTGAACTGAAATCCAAGGATTTAACATCATACATCACGCTGATATAAGGCAGATTCTTTTGCCTAGAGGACACTCTAATGATACACTCTCTGTAGTTAAAGTTGCAAATGATTTCTGTTTGAGCCTGGCTTTTAATCTTGCCATTTAAAATGGCCAAAACGAAATTAATGGTGTTGATATATTTGTTTGTTTTAGAAAATTAAAAGCTTGGTGAGAAGTTGATAAGCAAATTGCATTAGTAAGATATGGCAGCATTAATAAACTTCCTTCAGTAAACTTCTTTCTTTTTTAATGACTGTTATGTCTCAAAAGCTTCTGGGCTATAGTGGCACCAAACATCGTAATTTTTATTGATCTCAGAATTCAAAGTGAAACCTCTGAGTGTTTGAAGATTGTAACGTGGTTACTATTTAAATAATCCCAAACATATTTGGAGAACATAAATTAATTTTATGACTAATGGAAATTAAGTTTTTCTATGGAATCTGCAAATTTTTAGTTTTTTACAACAACATTTTATTCCTGACATGAAAGATGAGAGGCTGAACTAAGGCAATTCTCATATAGCACTTATTAATGTTGTTATTAAGTATCCACATCATATCTAGGAATCCCAAAGTATTAAATTCCCAGGAACATTGCCACTGAGATGAAGTCATGGTCCAAGGAAGGTTCCAGGTAACACTATGGTAAGGAAATCAGATGTAGGCTGCGTTGAGGTTGCCTGCATGTGACAGAACTCAGATAAAACAGTATTAATCATCGTCATTCAGGTGGTTTCACTACTGACAAGTTTGAAAGGAAAGTAAATAAAAATCAGGCAAATACCTTGGACTGATTTATTGGCCAATAACACTGATGACTGACTTAGGAGCTGTGAGTGACAGATCCTACATCTTCTGAGCAAAGTTATTATATTCTTATATGTTTTGGGGACTTCTGTTGAGTACTTATGGGCTGGAGAACTCCAGATTAAGCTAGGAACTGCTTGGATTCAGAATGATTCTTCGGATGTCTAACCTTATTTCTAGTATGATTAAGGTATATATCTTTTTTTTCATTACCTCGTAATTAGTCAGAAATCTCACTCTTCAGGCCAGGCAAAAAACATCTTCATATCTGTTGAAGCATCTAACCAACAGATTCCTTGTTACTGTATGCTTTCACTGCACATTTTCTGGAATCTCTCATGTAGATTATAAGATCATATATGGATTAGTCTGACTTCCTTCTCCTAAACTCTTCTTACAGATTGCGATCACTCCCCAAAATACTAAAATACTAATGTGCAGTAGCAAAACTGGTTAGTGAAGAATGTTTAACTGAACATTTCTAAACTTAAGAGTTAAGATATTTAGATGAAGCTTGATTCTGAATTCAAGTCCAAGTCAAGAGCAAATGCAAATACCTTTTTGAAATATGGGGCAATTCAGACCTATTTGATGGCATCAACAAGTGTACAAAAATCCCTCTACCCATATGTTAATTGAATACTGAAAGTCAAAAAGCAATCTACTCTCATTTTACAAAGTGATTGTTTCTTCAAATTCAGAGATTCAGTAAGTATACTCTGCAAAAAATCAGATTGATTTTGCAAATAATATTCAAATTGAGCTGAGCTCTTTGGAGTCTTTGGAAAAAAGTGCTACCATGTACCAAAGCAATAGTAGTGTAGTAATGTGGTGATGCTTAAGATCACAGATTATTTGGCATCCTGTATAAATTCTGTGACATATTTCAGGAACACATTATGTTGTTTAACTCTAAGACTTGAAATGCCTGGCACTAGACTTCAAGACTGCTGCAAGTAATAGTACAGGCAGGCCTCTCCAGTTTGGCTCTGCTTAATAAGTGATCCAGAAGGCCCTTTTAAAAGATATTTTAAGCCCATTTAAAATCAATAGACCAAATGGCTGCTAGGATCACTACTGACTTCATTGGACTCAGCCTTTTTATCACTATTCTTCTGGTGCCAAAAAGATAAGCGGAATTACATTACTCCTTTTTTACTGGTCTGAAAACTGAATCAGGGCAGGAATGCCTCACTTTCCTCAGCTGACTGCAGGGAAACTTTCTAATTTAGTTAATGTAACCGAAATACCTTTGTAAATGCAAAAAATTTTGTATATACAATGACTGCTGCTCCTTGGCATACTTATCCTGGTAAATGTGAAAGAAGTGCTCTGAGGGAGATAGCTGCATCTCTTTCTTAGTGGCAGCTGCTGGATCTGGGAGGGGGTCATTATACCCCTGCTACCAGACTGTACATACAGCATTTTTTATTCAGTTGTCCAGAGAGCTGCACATTTCACTGCCTGGTTAAAAAACAAGTTGTTATCACAGGTCAAATTCCAACCAGGTGTTGTTTGAAACAGAGAAAAATTTTGAACTGTTACAGTTGGGAATTCATTAGAGACATAAATTGAAAGAAGAAGGAAGAAGCACTCAGCAAAAAGACCCAAAACTCACTGTCACATTTGGCACCTAACAGTGACTTCATCCCTCTGCAAACATCAAAAATATTTCGATGGATGCTGCTCATGGACTTTGAAGAAATATCTCTAGGATAGAGGTGAAGCACCAGGTCCTTGGATGTTCTTGGAAGTATCTGTTGCCTTTCTTCAGTATCTTCACTCTACAAGGTGTGGTTTTACCATGAGGGGTAGAGAAGAAAACTCCATCCACTAAAGAAGTGTATCTTCTCCCTGTTAGCTGAGATGCCTCCCCTATAGAGGGTACAGAGGGCAGTGTGTGAGGGAGTGTAGCAAATCCCTGTCCCTGCAGGAGGGCAGTGGTAGTTTTCCGGGTCATTATGCAGAGTGGACATACAGGCTTCACTCCAAGTATACCAAAGCCAGAAGTATAGCTTTCATAAACATTAGTGATCTTTCATAGAATCACAGAATGGTCTGCATTAAAAAGGACCTTTAAAGATCATCCAGTCCAACACCCCTGCCATGGGACATCTTTCAGCTGATCAGGTTGCTCAAGGCCCCATCCAGGTTGGCCTTGAACACTTCCAGGGATGGGGCATCCATAACTTCTCTGGACAACCTGTTCCAGTGCTTCAACACCCCCACCATAAAAAAAAATATCTTCCTTATGTCCAATCTAAATCTAACTTCTTTCAGTTTAAAAATGTTTCCTCTTCTCCTGTCACTACAGGCCCTGGTAAAAAGTCTCTCTCTGTATTTCTTATAAGCCTCCTTTGCATATTGAAAGGATGCAATGAAGTCTCCCTAGAGACATCTCTTCATGCTGAACCACCCCAGCTCTCTCAGCCTGTTTTCCTAGGAGAGGTGTTCCAGCCTTCTGATCATCTTCATGGCCTTCTCTGGACCCACTCCAACACGGATTATGTTTGAATTGAAGTTTTTCTGTGAGCTGCAGCATAGCACTTCATACACAGGAACATGGTAAAGACAGTTTTCCATCACCAAAAAAATGTATCTTCCTTCTCATACAGGAAGTTACAAATGAGGATTAATGAATTTGTGAGGAGAGAGAATAAGCTTCTGGTCACTCTCTTCCTTTCTGTGCCAGCAAGGAAAAGCCTTGAATTCCTCCCCCCTCCTCTACTTTATTATACATGGTTCATAAAGATACAAGGATAATTTTTTAAATCTCATTGTTATATGTATTGCAAATAGATTAATTTTTTTAACTGATCCAGTCAACTTCTTGAAAGCACTGAGAATCATTAAACTTCATTTTATGATGCCAGTAAATGCTATCTCACCACTGAGGACCTGCTTAAATGTTGTCATAGTAAATACCAAGGTACATGTTTATTTTGACATTAAATTAAAGTTGGTTCAGAAGAATTAATTGCTTTCAGGTGTGCTCAGCTCTTCCACATAAGTGAAGCTTTAGTTCCAAACCACAACTCCGTCCATTAAACTCTCTGGTCTGAGTTCAATCACATCATCACCCTCATTGGATTTTATAAGTGCCTTTGCAAAAGCCAGTGATGTTTGGGATAAAACCAACACAGAGTTTTGTGGTCTTGGGACAATTTATCTTTTTATTGATGAATGTATAAACTATATTTATATTTTTTGAGCACACAGCACAGCCTTCTAGCTCTTAGCCATCAGCCAATAGCCCCCAGGGACACTTGGACTATACCTTTCCCTGGGTCCAGGCAGGATTGTGCTGGTTTAAAAGTTAACCAGCAGGGGAAATGAACTCAACTCAAAAGAGAGATTATAAATCAGAATAACAATTTAATAAAATAATACAATAAGTACGATTATACAGACAAACAAGTGGTCTTAACCCACAAAACCCAAATGTACAAGCCAGCACCCTGGGGCATGAACAAAGTGGTGTTCCTTGGGCCACCCCTGAGTCCAAAGTAAAGGGAGAGGGGAAAAACCTGATGGTGGGAGAGCTGTTGAAGTCTGGTCAAAAGTGGTGATTGCAGTCTGGTTGAGGGTGGTGGTCTCAGTCTGGTTGAGAGCGGTGAGCTGCAGTCTTCCTCTGGATCCCATGAGTGGTAAAAAGGTTCCAAAACTCCAAGTTTATATATTCTCCAGTTCAGGCAGGAATGCTCAGTCCTTCCCTCAGAGTGGGGAATTCCATAAAAGGGTGTGAGGACAGAAACATCTTCCTATCTCGCAGGCCTCTTAACACCCAGTTTATAGCCTGAGGAGTCAGGCTGCTCTGGGCAGAGGGTGTAAATGGTCTATTGATAACAGTTTCTGGGAAATGGCATGGCAGGCTATAGAATACACAGTTTTGGGTTACACCCATCCAGTGATGAATTGGTCCCAGCTGTTCTAACTGTGACAAGGATGATACAACCTCTCATGCCCTTGCACAAACAGCATCCTAAGCTTGTAAAATGATGTCCCTTTGTAGGCAGGGTGTTGAAACTACAACTGGATACAGCTGGAGTCAATGCTGGACTTCTGGGTTACGTCATTATGGGTCAAATAGCTGGTTTATACTAATCTGTTTAACTTGAGTAGAGCAGAGGAGGAAAAGTGTTCCTGCTGCCACACACCAGCATTGGCTTGGCAATAGCAGCAGAGTCCTCCTGACTCTGATCAGGAGTCGCTGATAGCTGAGTGTCTTCTTTTTCACTCTTCTGTGGCTGAAATCTATTTGATTTTCCACCACTAGAACAAATACATGTTTGCAGAACAAACTCTGTTGGGAATGACAAGAATTGGTGCTGCTTCTCTGCTGAAACCACTGTGATTTTAAATTAAACTAATTGCACTTTAACAGAGCAGAAAAAAAACAACAATCGAAAAACTTGTCTCAGCTGGGAAATTAGGAACTCACTTGAGAAATGTATCCTAATTTGGGCTCAGAGCCAAATCACACTCTGTGTCGAGTGCTATGATATTGCTGCTTACAAGCACTTTTTTTGGTCCAGGCTCTTCTGCATAATGTCATATTCTTGACTTCAGGAATGAGCAGAGCCTGAGCTGTGTGAGAGGGTCAGATTTCTAGGATGAGGTGGCAGCTGAATTTATCTTGCATGAGTTCTGCAAATACAATGAAGTTATTTTAAAAAAAGACCAGCTTTACCTTTTTCTTTGGATTTTGTTTGCTCAAATAGCCATACATTCATTTTTGAGACACTAAATATTGTGCATGTGTGTTAAATATGCCCTAAAGAAGACATAGTCATGTCTGCTGCACTGCAGCAGAGCAGAAGAACATCCAGTTCTGAATCAGCCCCGACTAGGAAACAGGACTTGCTTAGAGTTCTGCGATTCTGTATATGTGCAAAACTTTAAGTAGCTCTAACATAAATGTGAGATGACTTGTATGTTTTGTGTCTAGTTTGGGATAGACTGCAGCTGATAAAGTCTGGTGAAACATTTCAATTAAATATAATTTATTTTGAATGCAAAATATATTAGACATATTATCCCTTTATTGAATTTTCTAGGTATAATAACTATTTGTCTACCTGAAATCATCAGTCCGATAGTGAAATCATGTAGGTCTATTATTTATATAAGTGATTCAGTGATTTTTATGTCCTTGCAGGTTATTTTTCACAAGAATTAGCTGCTAATTTCTTGCCAATCTTTTTTCCTTTTGTTAAACAGTGCATCTTGCTTAGTTAGTCAGCAGGGTTTCCATTGAGTCCCAAAGACTGACTCAGAGGGTTTGCTCATCCCATTCAGAAAGAGTAGGGCAATTCAAAAGCTGAGATAGAGGGACTCTAGTCTTTCATTTATTTATTTCCCCAATAACCTTGCCAATCAGGACATCAGACAGTCTCACAGACTCATCCTATTTAGACACCACCTTATTTAGACACTGAATAAGGAATGAGTCTCCAGAGGACAATTCAAGTTGTAGTTGATTTGTTAATTTGTTTCCAGTGATGTCCATCTTTCCCTGTTGACTTCAGGATATGCATAAGGCATCCAAATTCCTAACTAAGTACCTACAGCCAGCTGAGATGAATATGGTGTCTCACTCACACATGTTATACGTTGCTTGGATTTCTTAGGGCATGGCAGTGAGCTGCATAACACGATGGGCCCATGTGTAGATTCATTGCCTACATCAAGGAGTAGACAACTTCTCAAAGAGGATTTATGGGGTTTAGTTGAAAACTTTGTAATTGATGAGGTGATATTTTTATGAATTAGGGTTTGGCAGACAAAGCTTTATTGTTAGGGTTTGAATGGAGAACCTGTTTAGTTACCATTGATCATTGTTCCCAGGAACAGAGCACAACATGGAAGTAAGGGGCAAAAGAGGCAACAAGAAAATAAAATCTACTGTCTTATTTGCTATTTACTATTTATTTATTTACTACGTTAGATAAAGAGAAAAATGGGTCAGAGAGAAAAGAGCCATAGAGGTTCTGTAGAGAAAGGCAGTGGATACAATGCTAAATGAATTTGAAATTGTTAGAGGTGAGGTTTATAGCAAATAGGTCAATGAATTATTTTTAAGGATGGGAATGTCTGAGATGGAAAATTATTCACTCTCTAATCACGAAATTTCTGTCTTCACATTATGCACTTTCACTAAGTTGCAAAAATTAAGCCCTCTCATTTTGCATGATCCCCTTTTGTCATGAATTTGGTACCAAACAAGATGAGTGTTAAAATAATTATTTCAAAAACAGATTCTTGACTAGATAATTTATAATCCTTCCTTCTAAGAAATTAGTAAGTCTTGAGTTCTTAATGCTCTGGTTTCAAACACACAAACCTACTTTTATTTCTAAAATAATATTCTGGAATGGTAATTTAAAACTAGGGAAAAACTTCCAAAGGAATAACATAGAAATTGTAATGTGGCAACTCACTCTTCCTAGAAGAGCTCTGATGCATCAAATGCAAAAAAGAAGCAGAATGTCTAAGCAGTGAATGTACAGCACAGCAGTTCCTGGCTGGGCAGGTTTAAAAATTCTCTGAAAAGTCACGAGACATAGGAGGGGGTATCACTACAAACCTCTTTCTAAAGGCACAAACCTTTACTTTTGTCCTTGGAAAAGACCTTGAAAGAAAGTGTGAAGTCTATCATCTTGTATTTGTGGATAAATAAAGTTTAGATGCTTGAAACAAAAGGAAATTTCCTAAGCATGCACTGCTGTCTTTTTCAGATTACATTCACTGTGATTCATGCTGCTATTCTTCATTTTCTTGTCCTGTACCCTTGGGACTGCTAGAAGATTGCAAAGGGATGAATGAACACTGCTTGGACAAAAAGGTGAAAGGCATATCTATCATAACTTGTTTTTTTTTTATCAGATAATTTGTGAAGAGGGTGCAAAGTAGTAGTAAATGTCCTAGGTAGATAGATGATTTTTTTTTCTTTTTGAAGTTAAGAACGTGTTTCTATGCAATTATGTGTAAATGGCAAAAATACCAATTCATCTGAAAGAAAGGACACTCCATGCTATGTGCTGTGTAATATAATCAGGTGGGCATTGAGTGATGTCCTTAAGGGAGAGACACATAAAAACAGCACTTCTGTTGAGCCTCTGTTTCCAAGAACTTCTGTGACATGCATTTCCATCTAAAAAGGCATCCTAGAATATAAGATAAGAAGTGTCAATCATCAGTGAGTCAGGAGAAAGTTGTAACAACGTTAATGTGTGTGTAGGTGGCAGAAGTCTGACTGTTTCCTCTCCTGGTTTCTGCTCAAATTGTTTTCTCTTCTGTTTCCCCTCTGAGTTTTGGAGGAGAATTGTTCTAAAGAAAAGCAGTACTGACTGTCAAAGACCACCCATTGGCATGGAACACTCTTTCACTGGGTTTTGGTTTTCACCATCAACAGAGATCCTGAGAATGACAGGGACACAGGAATTACATTTGTGCAAACAAATCAAACAGTGCCCTGGGGCTGGGCATTGATACTGGGAAAGTATTGTCTGCGTGACCTAATAACCATGACATGGTAATTCTTCACCAAGTTCAGTAAATAAAATGCACAGATAAGATAAATACTGATGCTGTTATGATGAAAATTGAGCCCATATTTTCTCATTTGATTTAGCTATACATTTAATTTTAAAGTGAAGCAGAACAGGTGCATAAAAACTTGGTCAAATAATCATTCAGTTGTCTGTCTACTATAATCATTTGAATTTCGGAATCCTAAAAACAGAAAATAAAAAGTTTTGGTTGAAGTTCTACAAACATTACCATCTGTCATGGGTACTGAAATTCTGAGGCTGAGGCACATTCCTAGTGCAAGCAATTTCCATGTCGCACTGGTGGAAATCTTCTCCGATGCAAAGATACAGGGAAAAACCTGATCAGTATTTGTCTGACTCAAGCTGGAAGTATACAATATTCTCCATTTTACTGTGTAAAATGTAGACTCTCAAGTCTAGGACTTTTGTTCCCATGATACATTTTAAACTTTCACTATAAGGGAAAAATCTCTGGAGTCAGCAAGAGATTAACTTCCTATCCTCCATGGACAATAAACACACTACATGGGCGAAGGGAATGAGAAACTTATCCTGCCCTAATATACATGTTCCCCATACTGATATGTGTATTTTCATAGTACCATTAATTTCCTCTTAAAAACTTTCCATGTTACTTATTTGCCTTAGTGGAAGATAGTCTGGTAAAATATTGGCATTTCGAAAAAGAATCCTGTTCAGCACTGTGATTAAATCAAGGTTATTTTTATTCTTTGGTATAGGGAAAAAATCCTCTTTCATGTAGTTGTAACATTAGTTGACCTAAGGGAATCAAGGCAGATTTTCTGACATTTCCAGAAAGTTTTCAAATAAATCAAAATTTAAGTGATGGTTAGGTTTTTATACTGTGAACTATGTAATTCAATTTTTTTTTTTTTGTGAAAATTGTCCCAATTAAAGGACTGAGAAAGACTGTATAAGGGCAAAAAAAAGTTTCAGTTCCAATAAACCAGTATGTTCTGGAAAAAAGACCCTAGATTTTTAGAAACTACTTTGTGAATCAATGTATCTTAAAACACAAGAATAAACAGGTAATTTACTTACAGAGTTTGATATATATTTTTTCCATGACATGAGTCTGTGTAAGCACACCAACCTCTTCTAGCATTTGAAGATCAAAAGTAAATTAAACTTTGGTCAGCTTTTGGCAAATTAAGTTAAATTAGAGCAGGTTATAATTTGATCCTGTATATCTGCTGAAATTTAATATTTCACACAAAAAATAAAATGTTACATGAGACATTTAAAATGTGTCTTACAACAATGCAAGGAACTGTCTTAGTGTATGACAAATGATTCACTCAAGCAGCTATAGGAATTAATGAGCCTGGCTTTTGTCTAACTCCAGTGCAAACCAGAACTCACTTTCTAAACTCCAGGGAACTAACACATGCTCAACCAGAGCAAGTGGAAAGGAAAACCTTGGTTGCCCTCTGAAAAGGGAAAATAGAAGGGAAATGTAGTAGAACTGTGTGTGTGTGGACTATATTATTCTATGTTTTGCAGAAGTAAATGAGGAGCTGGAACCACAGCCCCTGTCCTTAGGAATTCACAGTCTGGTAAGAGTAATTTGGAAAAAAACTAATTCAGATGAATAAATGATACTGATACATTCTGGTTAAATACATCCTGGGATCCAGTTTTGCCAAGACTACGTAAATATTAACCACCTGTTAAATATCATGCATGCCATTGTGAATTGATGTAAAAGGGGAAGGGATATGAAACTTGACAGAGTGTATTTTAAAATTTTAATTATTATTTTTTTTATTGAAAGATTGCTATCTTCAGCTCTACTATTGCTTATAATTTGTAAGTTTCCTTCTCCAAAATTAACATGAAAAGATGTGAAACACAGAAGATTTTATAAAGGTTATGGTTTATATCCATTCTTTATCTCAGTAAAGTTATCATTTGAAGCTTCCAGGTTACCTCATGTCATCACTCCAGTTTTGCTGTAAACAGTAGTTTCTCACTCTGGAACCTCAGTTCATATTCATTATGTATTTGTACTTGTATTAAATGACGTGTTGATCATTTTATGCTAAAAAGACAAGAAGAAAGCCAGGTGTTTATTTCTTATCCACAGTGTAAACTCAAAAGACATGCTGGTCCTGCCTCATCAGATACAGCATTTGTAAGAACTCTTCCAGTCTAATACAAGGGAAAGCATCAAAAATGTCAAAAGTCTTCTTCATTTGCTTTTAAGATTTTGTTAATTAGTGCTTAGGAAGGCTGTAAATGATCCACAGCATTATTTATTTGCATCTGTATCTGTCTGAGATCCAGGTGCTCAGCATGTGCAGTCCTTTGCCTGATTTGTTCAATGTTCCTTTCTATTCACTCTCCTCACCACAGCCCTTCCCACTGTCCTTTAGCACAGGAAAAAAGGTGAAGCAGATTAACCTGCCAGCTTTATCTCTAGTTCTTATTTCTTAGAAATTGCTTTGCCCTCTCTATACTTACTATGACACTCTCAGCTTTTCCTGATTATTTTTTCTTTTATTTTTTCCCCCAGAAATTGCAAAAAGTATACCTAGCAATATTAGCATAGAAATGCAAGAGATACTACAGGATTCATTTTTTAGAAAATATATATATATAAAATGGTCATAATTTGTCCATAATTTTCTGAACATTTTTATTACAGTGGATCATAGCAAGAAGATCTTTACCTAATATTTTATAGATTTTCAAACTTTTAGAGAAAGAAACGAGAGAAAATTTGTGTCTGGACACCAACATTTTTTATTTTTTTTCTATGATTTGCCATTTCAGAGATGCAATCAATAGCAATGCCCTAGTTCTAATCTTAGCATCCTAAAATTCAAGTAGTTTTTATTTCTAGTAAAAGAGGATGCAAAACCCCCAAGTTGACTGTAAGAATATTTAGCCTTGTGATTTGCTTTCTGACTTTACTAACAGAAGAGAATGTCTCAGAGATATCACTGTTGGGCTTGCAGTTGCTTATAAGCTCACCTGGAAAATCAGTAATTGCAGAACAAAGTTCACAGACAACTGATGGAGATGCCAGCAGAGATGGTGAGGCAGCTGCCAGTTATCCCCTGTAAACATAATGTATGTAACTCAGACGATTATTGATAAGCGATTAATGTGCATGGCTGGCAACAAGTTTACTACATTTAAATAATTCAGTGTTTTTATCCTTAAAGGCACTGTTTTTATTTGTGATGGGTTGACAGGCACTAGAAAATGAAATCCTCTTTTTCTACATTGAGTGGAGGCTGCATGATGGGGCCAGCTCTGACTCGCCCCTGGATTGGCTGTCAAGGTGCCTCTCTCCTTTCCTGGAAGACCCACTACACCAATAAAACACAAATCCTTTTGCATAAAGTTGCAGGTGAAAGTGCTGATGAGTAATTAGGGTCATATTCTTACTGTGTGTCTGGGCCAAGCCCAAACATGCTTTTTATTGTATTTATTATTATTTGTTATTTCCCAGCTGCGTTGGGCAGGACACGTCTCAAGGATGAAGGACCACCGCCTCCCTAAGATCCTACTCTATGGTGAACTTGCCACTGGCTGCCACATGAGAGGAGCCCCAAAGAGAAGATACAAGGACTCCCTGAAACAACATCTCAGCCTTGGCCATATTGATCAACATAACTGGTCTACTCTGGCCTCCAATCAGGAGGCCTGGAGACACACCATCTATAACACTGCTGCTTCCTTTGAGAAAGCACGCAGGATCACGCTCGAGGAGAAAAGGCAAAGCAGAAAGAATTGTGCCTTGCAGAATATACCACCTAAGGAGTCTTTCTGCTGTGCCTTTTGCAATCCGACGTGTCTATCTCGTATTGGCCTTTTTAGCCACCAGCGTGCCTGTAACAAATGTGGATA
>NW_021938895.1:8081320-8140460 GCF_001715985.3 Manacus vitellinus
TGGAAGTCAATATTGCTGGATGTCATCACAGCACACTTTGGAGTATTAAACACTGTGCTACAGTTGGTTTGCATCACTTGGAAAATACAATGATAACACAAAAGCTGCTTTGCTTCTTCTTTCCTTTCTGCAAGTGAAAACTCAAGGATGAGAAATCAGAAACACAAAGGACAGCTGAGTGCTCCACAACCACATGGATAGCAGAGAATGGTGTGCAGGTTATACTCTACCTCTCAGTGAGGGAGGCTTATAAAAAAGAGGGAGAGCAAATTTTTACATGGGTAGATAGTGACAGGACAAGGGGGAATGGATTTAAACCAGAAGTGGGAAGATTTAGATCAAATATTAGGAGGAAATTCTTTACTGAGAGGGTGTTGGCACTGGAACAGGTTGCCTAGAGAAGTTATAGATGCCTCATCCCTGGAAGTGTTCAAGGTCAGGCTAGGTGGGGCTTTGAGCAACCTGGTCTAGTGGAAGGTGTCCCTGCCCGTGGCATGGGGGTTGGAACAAGATGATCTTTTAGGTCCTTTCCAACCCAAACTATTCTGATCCCATGAATTCATCTAGATGTAAATACAATTTCTGTCCTCGTGTCACAAAAGTCCAGATCAGCTCTCCTGGGTGCAGTTGTAGGTCTCATTGGTGTCAATAGGAATCCACACAACTGGATTTTAGTATCTGGATTTACATCTCAAACACCAAAGGAGATACAAGTACATTTTCTATTAATTACTTAAATATTTTAAATTTATTGTGTGGAATATACACAAAATAAGCAAAACAAACTCTTCTCACTGAGATTTTGGGGTGGAGAAATTCAGACTTGGAAAAATATATGCATTTTAACAGAGATGGTCTGTAAGTCACAACTAAGACCATAGTATTAGATTATCTTTCACCAGCAATGTAAGTTTGTTCCTAAATATTTTAAAAGCATAAGAATTTAGATCAACGAAGTCCTATTACTTCTCTTTTGGAGACCATTGGAATGTTTATTCCATGAAACTCCCTAGTAGAGCCTTTTAAACAGTTACAAAACTTTAAAATATTTTTTGTAGTTGATTTAGCCTATATGTTATATACTACTTATTTTAAAATGTTTCTAAGATTAGGCTGATGGAGTGAGGCAATTCTCATTTATACAGGAACAATTTTGGGATCAATATGAAAAGTAAGTACTATCTTTTATACTTATAGGCATAAATGCCTCAATAAGAAAATATCAAAGAAATGAGTTAAAGCTAAAAGTAGATTTACACCTTTTTAATGAGGATAAACAAATTCAATCAAAACCCATCTAAATATGCTTTTAATGTTTTTATTTTAACTTAATTTAGAGGTAAAAGAAATAATCTTGAAAATAAAAATCCTTGAATACCGGAGGAATGGATTTCTTTTCACATGAGGTTCAAACTTCATGTGAGCCTCTTATGAAATTTCAGTCTGATTCTCAGCTTAGCTCTGATCTGACTTTGATCTTACATCATACTTTGATGCAATCCAGAGGCAAAATTTATTTCTACAGACCACCTCTATTCTCCATTAATATATATAAAAAATATTTTAACAAGGGAAGCCTCTGGGTTGATGTGTCTGTAATACTGACATTAGTGAACAAGGGCTTACCTGTATTTGTTAAAAATAAGCAAGAATGTCAGCACTCGAAGGACTGCCAAGACTGTGTTCATCTCTACTCATCTCTTTGAGAAAGAAGATTAATGTTGAAATGAATGGAAGAACCTGTCAGTGCATGAAAAGTTTTCAGGAAGATGTGATGCTTGAGGAAACAGTTTGGTTATCGGCTACTCCAGGATACCAAAGTAGATATTTCAGGTTCAGTTTTCACAAAAGTATTCCTCAGCTATATACGCAAATCTGCAATTACAAATCAGGATAAGAATATGCCACAGAATTCAAGAGCATGTAATTCAATTATCTTAGCAATGACTCTTCTTCCAAATAACACGAAAATAAACTAAACTATAAAAGCATACATTTACAGAACAACACAAAATGCCATCTGAAACTTTTTATATTTTGTTAATTTAATTGCTTAGCCTGCTCTGAATTGTGAGGTAAAATAAAATGCTTTTAAACTAATGTGACTGTGTCCTTGCTCACTGAATATTTCTATATTAATTTTATTAATAATAGAAAAATGGGAACTTAGAAATTAGTTTTAGCACTTAGTATGTAAATTAGTCATAGCAAGAAGCCCCTTTATCTTCTGTGTTATCTTTTGTTGTGGCATTAGTAATACTTTCATAAAACTATCTTAATTTTCAAGAAAATTATTCTGAAAGCAGCTATTCTCTAAGATTTGTCTCTAAATGTTATCATCAAAACATCATAGTATCTGAATATGCTTCCCCTGGGTAGCATTTATCACTGAACTCTTTCAATACATATTTTTCATCTGTGGTACTGTTGTTTTAATGACAACCCCTAATTAGGGTTGACATTCACTAGCCTTATTTCCAAATTCTGTTCATTTTGACCTCAGACAAGTTATTTAAAGCTGTTGAGGTTCAATTTTTATCAAAAAATGCTGTGCACAGTCTTACTTTTCCAGACTTCCATTTGAAGTCTGTCTTCATTTGCAGTATTACTGTCCTACTGAAGTCAATGTGTTAAAGCAGCATCCAGCATCCAGCATCATAATCATTTACTGTGATCCCTGCAGCTACCCACAGAAGTGATTGATAATGCCAATAGAGTGACCATGCCAGACTTTGACCAGCCACCAACCCACAGTGATGTTTACCAAAAGAAAACCAATAATTTTGGGGAATGAAAGAGTGGGGTTGGCTCAGCCTGAAGAGGGGAATGCTGGCAGGGAATCTGTCCTCCTTGCCCACTACTACTGATACCCAAGAGACATTTCTGGGCTTGCAAGAACCAGGACTGGGAAAGGAATGCATAGCAAGGGAATTGGCTCTATTTTGGCCTTACATCCTATGTTTCATATTAAAAAAATCCTACATGTTTTTAATGCATGTTTCTGAAGTCAGAAAACCCCTTCTTGCACAAGCCATGTAGCAGAGCATGGAGTTTTAGAGAGATGGGAATTGTTTCCACTCAACTCTGCCTCAGTAGGAGCCAGATCAAACAGGGGAAACCATACAAAGAGATTTCCCTCAAACAACCATACCATGTCCTGAGAGAGGACTATCATTTCAGAGGGAGGATGCAGAAGAAGCAGACATACTCTGATGCTTATGGAAAGGTCCTCTCTTCACCTACACGAGTCATAGAATCATAGTTGGAAAGGACCTACAAAGATCATCAAAATCCAACTCTTATCCCTGCACAGAACAACCCCAAGAATCACACCACGTGCCTGAACACAATGTTCAATGTTTTGAACTCTGACAGGCTTTGTGTTGGGATCACTTTCCTGGGGAGCCTCTTCCACTATCTGGATTAAGAACCAAAATCAAGAAAGCAGTCGCAAAATATGAAGAATGGAATTGCTCAGGTGTGCATTCTGGCACCAGAATTTCATGTAAATTTTGCACTTTGAAAGAAAACATCCAAGTAATAAAAATCAATAAGTATAGCTGTCTGGGTTTTATTACATGGCTTTTATTATACAAAATAGTATAATTCTGAAAGGGCTAAATCTTTGTTATTCGCATGGATGGAAGGTAACAAAAACTTAGAGGATTAGTTGGAGTGGAAATGCCGACAATAAATATGTTGTTTACAGTTCTGCTTTTCATTGCATCACTGAGCTGCAGCAGCTTAAACAGCTTATGGACAAATATGTGCAAAGAAACTTCAAAGGTTAATTTAAACAGTTTAATGCTCTGAAAAGTGTAACAACTTATCTGCAATGAAAATACGGTGCCTACAGTGAGTTCCTCAGATGAGGGGTGATGATTTTCTTTTTCTATCAGTGTGATATAAACCTTCATCCCACCTGGCAATCCTGTGAGAAAGAGTTGTGCTGAAAATCTGTATTAAAATTAAGATGTTCTTGTTTACTTCTCATGGCATTTGATAAGTGATTTTTTGCACAAGTTTCTATGCTTGTATGCAAGGTGCATTCTTACATTTAATGTCAGATTAAAGGATTAGCTTTAGAAATGTGAATATTGTGACTACTCGTAGTAGTAAGAAGTTAATTCTGTGGTAGAAATATATAAAATTGAACATTAAAATCACCAAGTGTTTTTAAAGAAAAGATTTGATGCAGATCTATTTGTGAGTTGTAAATCCTCAGCTACAACTATCTTTGTAACGAAACCCCAGCTGTTTTATGGTTCTTCTTGAGTGCAAATACATTTCATTTTGCTTTTTTCCCCTCTCTGTATTTTGTTTTTTTTTTTTCCCTGTGTGCTGGTTTTGTCTGGAATAGAGTTAATTTTCTTCACAGAAGCTAGTATGGGGCTGTGGTTTAGGTTTGTGTTGGACACAGGGTTGATAATATAGAGATGATTTTGTCATTGCTGAACAATGCTTACACAAAACCAAGGCCTTTTGTGATTTTCATACTGCCACACTGTCAAGGTGGCTGGGGGAGAATGGGAATCTGGGAGAAGACAACTGACCCCAACTGACCAAGGGGATATTCCATAACATGTGGTGTCATGCTCAGTATATAAAAGGTGTGTGACAGAGCCCTGCTCTCCTGGACAGGGCTGAACACGTGCCTGTCCATGGGAAGTGGTGAAAGAATGCCTTGTTTTGCTTTACTTACACATGAGGCTTTTTCTTTCCCCACTAAAATGTTTTTATCACATCCCACGTTTTATAGCTTTTACTCTTCCAATTCCTTCGCCAGTCCCACTGCTGGGGGAGTGAGCAAGTGGCTGTATGGTACATGGTTGCTGGCTGGAGTTAAAGCACAACACCCTGTTTAAGGTACTATTTGGGTTTCTAGTGTGGTCTGCACCACAGTCATATTTGAAAAAGCAGTGAACGAGTGAGTGTCCCTAGTCTTCAGGGCAATCTCAAAGAGAAAGAAAATACAAGATACCTTCTGCCAGAAAAAAAGAGTATGGAAGGGATGAGTTCCATGAAATCAGCATTCTTTTTACCTCCATATTTTCTCATGGTTTTGGAAATAACTCCACTGAGCATCTGTTCCCTGGAGCATTTGTGTACATCTGTTAAGCTCCAGAAGCTCTGGCTGGAGTCTGTGTTTTAACAGGCAGAGCTTGTATGAAGTCAAAGCTTTATTAAAGTACTGGAAGCCAAGTTCTGTCTGCTTCTTTCGCATCTGTGGGTCTTGCATATCTGAAAGTTTTTCTATTTTTTTTTTTTTTGAGCACACCTATTGGTCTAATAAAAAATATTAGATCTAACTAAAATATTTATTTTATCCTGGAGCACCACAAATAGAGCAACAGAATTAGAATCAAGGAATGATTTGGGTTGGAAGGGACCTTAAAGATCGTATAGTTCCAATCTCCCTGCCATGGGTGGGACACCTTCCACTACATCATGTTGTTCCATACAACCTGGCCTTGAATACTTCCAGGGATAGCTTGTCCACGACTTCTCTGGGCAACCTGTTTCAGTGCCTCACCACTCTTACAGCAAAGAATTTCTTTCTAATATATGATCTAAATCTCTCTTTCAGTTGAAAGCTACTCCCTCTGGTCCTATCCTGCTTGCATGCCCTTGTCAAAAGTCCCTCTAAAGCATAGCTATAACACAGCTACAACAAAGCTATAGCTACTCACAAAAGCAGATGTCCATACTCTTCAATGTATTATTTTCTTTTTTCTTATATTGCATATTTTTTCAGTATTTTTCTTTCTCAAATATAGTGTTTCTTCATTCTTTATTTCAACATTTAGAATTACTTCAGAAATACAAAAAGTTGCGGAATTATTACAATCTGTTAGTAATAAACCTTCATCATTCCCACTTTCCTGTATAATTCAGTGTGGCTCCATCATACAAAAGGAATCTGCACATTATAAGCTTAAATGTAGCACATTTTATTATCCCTAGTGTCCAATGTTAGACTTTATATAAAAGAAATATGCAAAGAATTATATGTTAATTTTATCTCTCCACAAAAATAAAATGGACATCTTCAGCTATTGCAAAAATGAGAACTAAAAAGGCAAAATAAATCAAGAATATTAGGCAGCTCCTTTTACAGTAATTAAATCTTTAGTCTGATCTAAACTGTATAGTCTGTCAGTTCAAAAGACTGAGTTCCTTTTGGGATTAAACACATACAGAAGTGATAGCAAACAGCCACTTCATCTCCCATTTCTCTGTCATGTATGGCTTGTGCATCTCTGTCATACGCTCCTAGACAATCTCTTTTCCAGGTATGAAGACCCCCAGACTACTCCATCATTCCAGATATGGAAACTCACAGTGCTAATCATCTTTTTATATTTTCCACCCCTGAAAATTTTCAAGCTTGAATATGGCCTTCCTTAGACAAACAAGCCAGAAATGCACACTGTGTTCCTGGATGAGTGAATAATGGATTTGTAGAGTGGCATAGTTGTATTTGCTCTCTTATTTTTTATTGTTCTACTAATAATACTTGACAGTTGGGGGAGGGGTTTTTTTTTGGCTGTTACTGAGTCTTGAGACGACATTTTCAAGGAGCTATTTGTCATGACCCCAAGGTCCCACTCCTGAGCAGTAATGCTCAACTCAAATCCTGTCATTTTTTCTGAGAATCCAGGATTGTTTCCCACCATGTTTAGTGCTTTATGTTTTTGTACACTGAATTTCATTGGCCATCTAATTGCACAGGTACTGAATCTTGTGAAGGTCTATGTAATTCTTCACAATTAAACCCTGTTCTTCTTAGCATGAATAACATTGTAACATCACAAAATGTTTTCATGACACAGTTCACTTGTTTTTCCATTTTTTAAATAAAACTAGTAAACAGCACATCCTTCTATTACTGCTGACTTCTCTCTGCTATTATGAAACTTTAACTGTTTCTTATCTTTTAGTCAATTATTAAGCCATATTAAATAGCTAGCACATTTTCCCTTCTGCTAGCAAATGTTCACGTCTGTGGTGACTATTTAATTTCTTTAAAAGATTTTGATGAGGGACTTTATCAAAAGGATTGAGGAAACTCAGATAATTCATCTTTATCCATGTGCCAGCTCAGATGGCTTGTTCAAAGAACAGCAAGAGGTTTGCAAATCAAGTGTCCCCTTTATAGGTGACTCTCCTCAGAGCTAATTTTTCACATCCGTTTATTATCATTATTGTTATTATTATTATTATTATAGTTTCTACTGCTCTGTGTTGTTCAGTTCTTATCTAACATGCCTGTAATTTTCCCAACCTTCTCAGAAATTTGTTCTAAAGATTGACCTCATGTTTGCTCACCTCAGTTTTCAGTTATCAGGGAAGTTTTAGGTGAGAATTTACACTCTGCTGTTAGTAGTTCTTCAGAATAACTGATCAGAGACAACTGTCTTTATTTTTTATCCTTGTAAAACATTTTCTTCCTGCCCCCTTCAGTCAACTCTTGACATTAGTAATGTGAAAGGATTCCTGGTTTCAGAATTTAAAAGATAGAAATTAGACTAACTGAAATACAGCATTTAAAAAGAAAAAAGAAAAGATAAAAGCTGGAACAAGATTATAAACATGACTTAAAAAACATATTCTACCATGAAATAGACACCCAAGATGGAATACAGATGCCTAGATGTGGGCATCTAGGGCTATCTGAGGTGCTCTGTGTTATCTTACCTGGTTTCCAGCTACTGCTCAGGGATAAAAGTGGTGTCTTGTAGATACTTTGTCATATCTGACAGCCTAAAGACAATGTGTCTCAGGTTCCTTAGGGCATCTAAAATAGCACTCAGTACCTATGTTTTAGTCAACTGAATTAAGCTTCTTGTCAGTTGAATTTCTCTCTGGGCTCCTCTGACTGTACTAATTCAATTCATTGTCTATAATGGGAGCCTAGGCACCTACCTCATATCATCCATGAGAAACAGATATTCAGGCAGATTCTATTGACAACAATAATTTGATTTAAATGCTATTGGAATAAGATGGATTGGGGAGACACTGGGATAAAATAGAAAGAAAAAAGGTAGTAGGTATTTATAGTGCATTTAGGAAGTTTACAGGAGAAATGGAAAAAGAACTCATCTGGACAGTCAGGCATAGCAAACTGTGTCTAATTTGTCTTAAATATGTCTCTTCCATGAGAAGGAATACAGTGAATAAAAAATAAAGGCTGGATGCATATTGGTGCCTTTAATAACTCTGGCTGTATAATGGGACCTAAGGCAGGTATGATATCTCAACCTCATTGCAGCAGTGTGAAAAGTCTCACTGGAACTAAGAATTCAATCCCAGATAGGTAACTGGCACTGCTGAGTTCAGATTTAGTCTCTCTCAAGAGAAGATACCTGGTAAAGGGCAAAAAAACCCACCCAGAAACCCTCAAGGTCTTAATAACTGCCATGAATAAAAGCTTCATCTGGGATATGAAAATTGTCTTGGATATGTATTAGCTTGTTCAGTGTCACTGGTAATCAACATTTAGCAGAATGATTTCTGCATGCCTACTCTGCTCTGTGTAGCAGAAGAAATAATGAAGATCCTCATTAATGTCTCTTCACATCCTATTCCTGCAGTCACCTAAAGGTCAGTCAACTAAAGGTCAGCTGCTGCCTTTGACTTCATGTATGTATGACAGTAAAAATCTGAATAAACAGACTTTTGTTAAAATATATCATCAACTTACATATTGGAGATGTGTGGAAATAATTCTTCTATTAAGAGTTGTTTTATTTGAGTTCGGTGAGTGGAAATAAAATGGTTTGTTTTGTTCTGAAGAGTTTAAAGCCTCAGTGTCCCTCTGGCCTTGTGGCTGTGTTGTGTTTTCTCACATCTGATGTTATTACCACAACATCCCACTTGCAACACAGAGTTTGGCCCCAGAGTCTGTAGTACATTATTGTATCTTTTGGACTACCACCTGTGTTGTGATGAGAAGGACACTTGTGTGATTGGAGAGGCAGTTAGAACAGAAGTAGAGGCTAAAGAAGGGACAGACACTTTAAAAGCATATGGCACAGAATTCTGATAAGGTCTCTTTTACAAACAATCTACAGTTACCACAAGCCTTTCTGCTATAATAAACTTTGGACAGTTTCTCCTAGATACATTAAGCACCAATATATTTGTTTCAGACCTTCTGACTCTGATGTTTTTTATGCTAACTTTGATAAAATGCAGCTCCATTCCCCTTGAGTTATTCCTGGATCGCATCAAAGGAAAAGGGAGGAGAAGAAATCACTGGAATACTCACTTTGAGTCCTCCATTTTAATTTAAAATATTTTCTTTCAAGTCCTGAAGTATAGCTTTTAATGCATTAAAAAGTGAGGTATAGCTTGAATGAAAGATTGTTCTTGGCGTACCTTAAAAATGCAAAAAATCTGGGATAAAAAAATGGAAGGAGGAAGGTAAGCTACAAAGATTTTAGTTTGGTTCCTCTCTTTTGTAGAAAAAAATATTGGCAAAATAAAGTTCTTCACAGGGATGAATGACCACACAGGCAGGGTGGAGGGAAGCCTCCAGATTATGACCCCTCTTTCTACCTCTCCTCTGTATCTGAATAGAGTATATTCCCCTTGAGCTGATAAAACTGAGTGGGGTCAGAGGGACCTCTGCATCAAGATGTAGCAATGCAGAAGCCAAATGCTTTGAAAAGTTATTTTGGCTTTGACTCTGCAGTGTTTGTGTTTCCAGTGCTGTCTGAAAGTTAAATGTATGACTGTTCTGTTTGGAGCAGGGAAACAAGGCAATGCTCAAAGTTTTGGGTATTTCTTTTGGAAAGTCAACAGAACTCAGTGCAAAGAGGTTTTCTGTATCTGGTTACTAATGAGCATTTTGTTTTGAAATGATAGTGGCTGGGATTTCTTCTGAGGAGGGAACATTTCCTTGCTTCCACCTGGAAGCCAAATCAGCAAAGCTGTGTGGCAGCATGGGCTCCTTGCTCAGGAGAATCAGGGAGTAGTTCTTTTGTGTAGTATCAGCTAAAATCACAGTGTAGTCCCATCTGTTCCATCTGATCACAGAGCTGGCTGGAAAGTTTTTTTGTTGTTATCTCTAAAGAATTGTATGAGGAGGTGTATTTAAAGACATGATTGTCCAGAACAGAGGATCAATATGTGTATATTTCTAGCTCATCAGAGACCACCTCATTTTTGTGGTATTTCTTTCTCAGGTGTTTCTTAGGGAAGACTACGACTAAAAAAAACCCAAAACACATTCAGAGTTTTGACAAAGAAGTTTTATTTGTGTTGAGAGAATGTATATCTTAGCATTATAAGACTGTTTGGGCTTTTTCTTAGATTTATTTTTAATGGTATTCCCATTCCATTCATATTTCCTCATTGCTCAGGTTTTAGTACACAGCTTTTCTTGTTTATCAGAATCTCACAAACTGCATTTCCTTTATAGCCTTTTCTAAAAGGCTATAAGGGACTCAACTTCACAGCATATCTGAAGATAAATCTGCAAAGAAACTTCAGCACTACACAGCCCAGTGCTGAAGTGCTTAGCTCTTGGGTGTTCTGCTATGTGCAAACTTTGATGTATAGCATCCAATGTCTCATACCTCCAGAGAAAAGTCTAGGCAAAATAAAAGCAACAAAATGAGTGAAAATTTGCCAGAATTGCTTACTGCTGCTGTTTAAGATTCTTCTGGAGTTCAGTGTTCAAAGCAGGGAAAACAAAAACAACAACAGAAAACAAAAAACCAAACCTTCCCTCAGGCAAAATCTGTACAGAGTTAGTGGTGACAGAGTTCAGGGTGGGTGGGAAGAAACCTCTGCACATTATGGCCAGACTTTCTGGAGAGCTGAAAATACTATATGTAGGGAAGTACTGTAACTGTGGAGATACACAGCACTCACTAACTCCATGGAAATTGCTCTGCTTTGGGTATTTCATGAATCCCTGGAACAGAGACTTCAAACTGAATTCTTTTCTCAGTTCTTACAGTACTTCTAGACCAAGAGCATTAAAAGTTAGCCTACCTCTCTGGATCTATCAGTAATTAAAGAAATTAATTGAAATAGTGCAAAAATAAATGATGCAGAGTAATTTTCACAGAAAAGAATTTGATGAATCAGAAACCTGTTCCAGAGTGTGTGGCCAAGATTCTGCTTTGAATCCACCAGGGAGAAAAGGAATAAAAACCTCCTACCTGCCAGGTAAGTGTTCAAGCAATTCGGTAAAATGAACACAGTTCTTGTCCTGGAAGGTCAATCATCATGACCTTTCACATAAAGTTTAATTCTGAGAAGTATCTTAAAACCTAATTGACCTGACTTCTCAGGGGAATAGAACACGGAGAATCCAGAATGAGGATTAATCATGTCTGTGGCAATAGTACAGTCATAGGTACCAGCAGGACTTGGGGAAGTTGCAAGTGAAACTGAGGTGAAAATTTTGAAGTACATTTTTTCTATGTCAGATTTATGTCTAAAACTTCTGTTGAACTTAACCTTTTGAGACTAATCCTGGTTATTCTACAGGTGTATTCTACTGACTTAAAAAGTTGGCCTTAGTGGAGAATCCTCTGATAACCTCACACTCAAGTTTAAAAGACACTTTGTTCCTGAGGAAAAGTGAATTTACTTGGTGAGGAGTTAGATGCAATTTCTATCCCCAGGAGTAGCCATCAGACCAAAGTAAGTACCTGTACTTCTGATGGTGCCATAATGTTAGCTGTGTAGTGAACCTTCATTCCACAGAATTTCTGCATTGTCTGAGGACCATATCTTGTAGCATGGGTCAAAAGGAGAAGTGACAGGTGCCACCACAGTTTGCTATTCTTGTATATGTACCCTTAAATTACCACATTCCTCACACCTCAGTGTTCAAGCTTAGGCAGGATTTCTCAAAGATATGTGCAAGATGTGCAAATCAAAGCCATATGCTGCAAAAAATCTGCCTAGATATGTTATGCTAGGCCTGCACTTAAACCTCTGAGACAATAAATGTGTCTGGAAGGGTCTCTCCAACTTTGAAAATGGCTGGTTAAAGGATGTGTAGTTAATGTGGCACTGAATGCAGCTAATGTATGTGTTGAGATGTCTTTATGAAATATTTAAGTAATATGGCCCAAAGTAACCTCATCTAATGTTAGGCACAGCAATGTACTACTTGGGTTGGAAGTGTGGTTATCTGTGGTTATCTCTATAGTCAGTGGGAAGGAAAAATAACTTCAAGATTGCATTTCACACTACATAAGATCCAATGTTTTGGAAATCTCTCATTGCTGCGAGTGCATTTTGATTAGATGGAACACACCCAAACACCTGCATGGAAAAGCTTATAGAGCATGAAGTAAGGAGACAGAGATCCTGAGAAAAACTGGGAGCAGATTGCCAGCTTTTACAGTGTCAGGATTGTCCTTGCTGAACAAGGGTTTGGATCTCTGCTCTGCAGAGGGAACAAATAACTTTTGATCTTTAGCGTGGGGTGGGAGAGTGTGATGGACCACAGGAGAAAATAGGTTGAAGCGCAGAGACCAGGGAACTTCTGAGAAGATCTGGGAGTGACTATAAATAGACCATAGGGATTTTCCAAAGTCTGTAGAATGGACTGTGTCAAATTCACTGCAGGTCAAAAAGCCTCGAAAAGTTGCTGTACTCAAAATAATACTGAAGAAACAGACACAACTTCAAGGATGTAGAGAGGAGGAGATTTATTTTCAAACTTTCTTTTCTTTTAGTCCATCCTGTTTTGTTTTTTTCACTTTAAAAAGTCACAAATCATGAGTTTGAAATTCATAGCTTTTTTTTTTTTTGGTGTTCACTTAAAGAGAACAGCAAACCCTTCAAAGCCCTGGCTGTTTTGAATGTCCTGTCTCCCCATGCTAGAGAGTTATGGAGTGTATTTTCCTGGTTACAGAAACTGAAGCTTCTGAAGAAGACAGATGTTATCTTTCTCATTTGCCTCTGGGTTCCAAAATTTTGCTCCACTGAACAAGGAATAAGATTCTTGTTATCCAGTTTCTTTATAGCACTATATTTTCTTTTTGCAATCTTTTGTAGCAAAGCTAAGGGACAGTTTGAGGAAACACCTTCCTCTCCTTTCCTCTCCCTACCCATCCTCTGACTCAGTTTTTAGGAGGCAGAGGCATGGGGTATCTCAGACACACTTTATCTCTGCCACAGAAAAATGCATCTTTCTGAGTGGAAGTGGTTATACACTTCCTTTGAGCCCTGCAGCAATTCACTGCAGCCATTTGGCTGCTTTTGTGTTATAAGCAATACCAGAGGGCACTGACATCCTTGGGGACAATCCACCTGCTCAGACTGGCATGAGCTCAGAGTGGTAGAGACCAGGAATAGCTAATTTTTAACCTCTTTAACATATGGCCCTGTTCATGAGAGAGGACCTTGAGATAATCAGAAAGACTAAAATCAGCTGAAATTTCCATAAGCAGAATTTGTAGACTGCCCCAATGCAGAAGCTATTATTCATTTTAAAATTCTGCAGGAATATATTTGCAGAGGCTGTTTCATGTCTACCATTAATTAATGTCTGGGCCTTAAGGGAGCAATATACAAGTCGCAACTGGGCTTGCTTAACTCTTTTCTCCTGTTTCCTTTTATTACCTGTTCTGTGGGTAAGTTTTGAGAGCAATGTCTAACACCATTTCTGTGGCTAATGCAACAAACATGCTGTTCATTTTGCGACATATTAATAAACATTTTACATCTTTATAAACCTCTATTGAAAAGAGGATAATTTTTTTTTTCCTAGAGACAGAGGAGATGTATTTTTCTTTCCTTGAGTCGGCTATGAAATGTTGATCATTCAAGTAGAATTACTGCCAAGTAAATTTCCGTCGGTGGGAGGAGCAGGTACTGCGGGATGCACAGGAGGGTTTATGTGGGCTGGGTTGGCCTCTGGAGGCACAAGTCTTGGCTGAGTGTGGGAGGCTGCTGGTGCTCCTGGAGCTCTGCTGAGCTCTGACACCTCAGCTGGCTGTGCTTGCAGATGTAAAAATGTGGCATGAGGGAGGAAAGAGAAAAGGCTGCTTTTATTTTGTTTTTTTCTTTGGTTACATGGACTGAATAAAACCTAAGGAAGGTAATAGTCCTGCTGCACAGCTTCCTTGTCTCCTTTCAGGCAGTCCAGTAAGCCATGTCAAGACTTCCCCTAAGAGCTCTTCTTAAAAACAGAGATCAGTGCTCTCTCTCCTTGTATTAGATGGTACCAAACTACAGAATTGTTTCCACTGTAATCCACATAAATTTTTGCAGAATAAACAGTTACTGACTAGAAATATCAGGAGTCCAAACAGAGCTTCTAGATGAAAAGCCATCTCTGATATGGTAAAAACCACAGTCTCCTCAAATCCATATATTTCTGCATATCTCAAGAGAAGAAAAAGCTTCAGTTGTTCTGATATTTAATGAGTGACCTTTTGTGTTGGGACAGATATCAAAGAGAACAAAAATCAAAGGGGATCACAGCCGGAGCTGGGCACAATATGTCCCTTTTTCCCATTGGAACATTAAAAAAACAAATAAGCATCAAGAAGTTCCCAGATAACCATTTTATCAAGTTATGAGAAGCTTTATCATTCTTCTCCAAGTCCTAGATAGGTGGTCAAGAGGGTCAGCAGACCACCACCATAGGTGTATCACTTGCTGAAAAGCCACACCATATCACTTACTGCTCTGATTTTGTTCAGCCTGTGCTTCATAGAGCTGTAGGATACACATTACTGAATAAGAACAGTTGGTCAAACTAGAAACCACAGCGTAGGAGGCAGAAGAGGAGATTGGATCATGTAACATCTGCACAGCTATAAAAGTGCACACTATGGCTTTGTGAGGCTGAGCCAAAAAGAACAAAAGCAGGACTCAAAACACAGATATCGGGGCGGGGGGGGGGGGGGAACCTCAACCCCACAGCATTATGCTGACCTAAAAGTATGAGCACTGAGCAGCATGGGAAATACAATTTAAACCATGACAGAATTCCAGAGAGCACCTTCAGCAGCACAGGGCTTGCTAAAAACCTGCTGGAACTGGTTGGCTTAGCACTGAGGAAAGCATATCCTCTCACTCGGTCTGTGACAAGCTTCCTGCAGAAAAAGGGCACCTCTTTTGCTGAAGTGGCTGATTATGCCTCACTGCTCATCTGGACTTAGGGCTTTTTTTGGTGGGCTAGCTCCTTCACACAGAAAAGGAATGGACCAGCAGCCTCGCTGTCTTGAGGGTGTACATCACCACACAGGAATGAACTAGAATGGCTGCATTTCTCACTGTCTTTAGTGCAGTTAACCTAAGTGATAGGAAACTGATGTTGTTCTGATGTTTTAGAGGGGAACCTAAGCCAACAAAGCCCATGAGCTGTATTCAGAGATGTAGACATCATTGCAGCAAAGTTTGCAGACTTGAGAGTTGGGAGCTCTGAGAGCAGAATTCGTACTGCTAAGGTATGTAGTAAAGCTAAAACAGCTGACAAGCATTACAGGGCTGGGGACTGTGGCCAGACACCCAGGAGTCTGCTGGGCTTGGACACTGACTGCCTGGAAGCAGGGGCTTGTGAGAAAGTGGGATTCACAGCTTGAACTTCCACAGATACCTGTAAGGCGGTGACAGCCACCTGGGGGTTGTACAGCCTGCTATTGAAAGCACTTATTGGAATGTGAGACCTCTTTTGAGGTCTGTCTGCGATAGAGAACTTGCAGGATTTAAATTCAAAGTGCTTATTTCAGAAAGGAGCTCACTAACCACTAGGATAAGAATGGGCTGTTCTCTTTCCATTGGTTTAAAGTAGGTCACCAGCAACCCAAATGCTAATATGAACAACGGGCTCCTCTCCTCCAGTGAGATTGGCAGAAAAAGGGAAGGAGAGAAAAGGGAAATGAGAGATCCCAATGTTCAGGGAATGCCCATATAATCTGTATTCTGAAGAATTTAAGTGTACTTTGAAGATATGCATCAAGAAATCTCTAAGCAGTCATTGTAAATTCCCCTGGTCAGCACAGAAGCATTGTTTCATTAGCCAGTAGTTCAGCTTAGCTTCTCATCAAAAAAATAATTATTAGCAACTATATATCTATTTTAGTAATTCTATTCACATGATGCTAAGCAGTGCTCTCTGATACCAACAAAGTACTGTGGACTTTAACTCATGTAACACAATTTGGGAAAAAAATTACATTAAAAATTGCATGGCAGTATTGAGAATTTCTGCAAGATTTATACTTTAATTGTTTCTTTGCCTCATATGCAAAACCAGAAAGTTTTCACTACTTGAAAGAAAGCCTGAATGTCCTAAAGAAATTGAAAGTCTTCAGAAATATCTCTGAATGCAATATTTTTTGTGAGTTGCCTAGGAAATTGTTTATCTGCATGTAGGAGAGATATCATTTTTAGTCTGAGACACAGAACATTTATCACAGCTTTTTAAATATTTTTCTGCAAGAAGGCGAGAAATAGGCTCTTTAATCTTATCAATCAAGATGCAAGTCAATGCATATCAAAAAGGCAGTTCAAGTCTAGACTAGGCTGTATCCAAAAGGAGCAGATCTGTTTTATGTATGTAAACTGAAATGACCAAATCTCATACTATTAAGGAATATTCACTGAATCCTCTGGGAAGGTAATTTTCAAGATATTATTTTGGAAATTACAGGAAATGGCAATCTTTGCAGGAGAGCCATTCACTTTTCATTTAGGATTAGAATCTGCCAGGTGCTTGGGCATGTTACAGAAATAGCAAAGCTGGGATGAATCCACTGTCCTTTCATAACTTACATAAGACAGCGAGACATTGCACATCCTGCAACTGAGAACACAATATTGCATCATCCCAGCCTCATGGCTTTTGGTGTCCTGAATAATGCAGGGACAAGACATGGACCTGTGATGATACAGTCCCATGCAAGCCTGTTCTGTTTCTAAAGCTCTAGGATAGATAGTAATTCAGACATACATAGGGCATGGCAGGCAAAAGAGCCCCAACAAACCCAAACAAAACAGCTCCCGACTCTGTTTTGCACATAAGTTTTTCAACAGTGCTGTTCAGCTGTTCAAGAAAGCACAGGAACATAAGGAATTACCTATAATATGACTCCAATGCTCCATCTGTTCTGTTCCTAAAAATGACTGTTAGAGAAGCTCTTTGAGAAGAGAGCATGAGCAACCCCACTCTCTACAGGCCATTACCCTTGTAGTTTCCCAAAATTAGAGTCCATCCCTGTATACACCTTTGCAATCTGGCTATGCATCTATTGTCCATGAATTTGGCCAACAGCTTTCAGTACACAAAGTATCAGCCTCCATAACCCATCTTAAAAGAAATTCTCATTAATCTCTGTGTAAAAAGGGACTTCCTTATCTGTTTTTAGCTTATTGACAATCAGTTTCAGTGCTCCTTATTTTTAATATTACTGGGCTTGGTGAATGCCAGTTCCATGCTCACCTAACCTACAACCTTCCAAATTTGAAGTTGCCATGCTTTGAGTAGAAGGCAAGACTAGATGACTTCCAGAAGATGGTCTCCTGAGGTCTCTTGTATAGTTAATGTTCTCTCTTAAGTTATTGTAGTATTCATGATTTTTGTAAACCCTGACTGTATCACTCTCCAGAACTGAAGGTTCAGCTTTTCTTGTCTCTCCTCACAAGGCAGCTGCTTAATAATTTTTTTATGCCCTTCTCTGTAGTTTTCGTAACTCTATTCTTTTTTTAGGAAAACAAACAAACAAAGAAAAGAGAACTACCATAACCAAGATATAGGCATCCCAAAATATTATAAATCTGTTTTCATCTCAATAGTCTTTCTTACACTGCTCAGTGTTCTATTGTCTCACTTCAACTGTTGCTGCACACAGATTCAAGGATTTCTGAGACCTGACACTGATGACTCTAAAATCTCTCTTCCCAAGCTGTGGATGTTCCCTAAAACTACACGACAGGACTTCCTGTGTTTCATGCCTGTATGACAATCCAATTTTTACATCTTGGCTTTGACTAGTGTCGTTAATAAACTTCAGATTTCCTTCTGGACATTCGTAATACAGCAAAGAAACAAGAATATGATGCAACTGTAGTGATTTCATGTGTGTTTCTCAGAAAAAAAAAAAGGTAAGGAAAAAGAATGAATAAAGATAACACCAGCTCCAGGGTTTGAAAATGACCAAGCAATATGAATTGACAAGTTTGCTGTGTTTCAGTAATTGTAATGCTGTCAGACTTTAACACACACCTATTTATCTGATCAAATGTTATGCAACCTCTATGCTGTGTTTACTGTTATAATGACTTTGCTTCTCTGTATACAGGGTTGCTCTGCTTTTTTAAACCAAGAACAGCATTCAATGTCTTTGCTATCCACGTAGAGTGCAGTAACATCCTCCAAATTCCTACTCTTATTCTTTGAACACAATAGAATTTTAGAGGTTGTATGTTTGCTAATTAGTCCTTGAATCAAATTTAGTTAAAAATACCTTCTTAAAAGGATTAATCATGTACAGGACTCCTTTTATCTTGAATGATCTAGATAATTGACTAACATGGATTCTTCAAACATTCCTGAGTTTCAGTAATTATTTTCAATTAAGATATTTGTGACTGTCATATACAATTGTTGTTACTGATGGATAACAGATGAAACCAAGTCAGCAACTCACATTTTCCAAGGTATGACCTGACATGTAGGCATGATCTCTTACATCATTCTGATAGCAGAGATGGTGCAAGTGTTCATTATCCTCTCTCACCACCTCATTTGTATTTTGTGGCTTTCTTTTTGAAATGAATCCACAAGGGAAGTTGCTTCTTCAGTCAAGACTTCATATTGTTATCATTAAATTAATTTATTTCAGTGAAGTTGCACCAGTTTTTTTTATCAATGGCTTCTCCCTTCCTGAACTAAAGCGACTTAAGTCTATTTTCATCCTTCAGAGTACTAAATGAACAGTGAAACATTGGTGAGTTTGGAAAAGCAATCCGATATCATTAAGAGAATGAGTGGCAGGGCATTCACAGCTTCTCCATGGGGAAATGTGCTGCTGAAGGATTGGATCTCACATGCCTTTGCAGGCAGAGTCAGAAGGATGCTGCTTGGTGAGTGCTGATGCAGGTTACAGGAACAGATGGCTTTTCTAAGCACGAGTCTCACCTGCTGCCAGCTACTGCTTGATGCTCAGGGTGGTCCTTGTACAACATGTGCCATCAGCTTCTAAAAAAAGTACCTTCAAGGAACATGGTGAACACACATGCTATGCCATAACACATCACGTTACCAAGTTGGAGAAGGAATTTCTTAAAACTATCTGTAGAGACATTACAGACTGAGATCATAGCTCTAATATTTTAATTTCTAAGGAGTTACTTTTATCCACAGTTCTGCTAATTTCCAGCTTATTCTTTCTGTGGTTGGATTCTGATTTCCTGGCTCTGCAACCTTTCTTGCTAAATTCTGATTTGAGAACCTCAGCCAGAAATCCACGGGTCCTTGGAACAAGACAACAACAAAACAGTGCTCAGGAGGAGGATGTATGAAATGAATGCTTACCAACACAAGTGATCAGAAGATCAGTGGCAAGTTTTGCTATGAATGCATCTAGTAATTTATTAAATTGAAAGTATTATCACCATTTAAGTTTTCTGGTGGTTTACAATGGAGATTTGAATGCATGGCTAAGAGGGAAAAGGATTGTTCTAACTGGCCATGCACCTTCTCCAGACTGTTCTGTCAAATTACTTACGTTGTATGTTGCACTGGGTTTGCATGACAAAGGTTTGGTAACTGGGGGGTTACGGGAGTGACTTCTTTGAGAATCTGTCAGAAGCTTCCCCATGTCCAGTAGAGCCAGTGCCAGCCAGCTCTAAGATGGACCTACTGCTGGCCAAGGCTGAGCCCATCAGCAACTGTGGTAGCACCTCTGGAACAGCAGAGATAAGAAGGGGGGAAAAAAACCCTGTGCCACTGCAAAAGCAGAGACCCTGCAGACCCCAAGGTCAGTGCAGAAAGAGAGGGAGGAGGTGCTTCAGTCACAGGAGCTGAGGTTCCTCTGGAGCCCATGGTGCAGCCCATGGTGAGACAGCTGTGTCCCTGCAGCCATGGAGGTCAGTAGGGGTGCAAAGATCCACTGGCAGCCCAGGGAGGACCCCACACCAGAGCAGGCGGTTTCTCAAAGGAGGCTATGACTCTGTGGGAAGCCCACAATGGAACAGGCTCTTGGCAGGACCTACAGCCCCATGGGGAGAGGAGTTCATACTGGAGCAGGTTTGCTGGCAAGACTTATGACCCTGGGGGGCACACAGACTGGAGCAGCCTTTTTCTGAAAGACTGCATCCAGTGGAAGGGATCCATACTGGAGCAGGGGAAGAGTATGAGGAGTCCTACCTTGTGGAGAAAGGAGCTGCTGAGATAATGTGTGACAAACTGACCACAGCTCCCATTCCCCCATCCCCCTGTGCTGCTGAGGAGAAAAGGGAGAGAAAATGGGGAGTGAAGTTGAATCTGGGAAAGAGGGAGGGATGGGGGAAAGGTATTTAAGGTTTGTTTTTTAGTTCTCGTTACCCTGTTCTGATGTGATTGGCAATAAATTAAACTCATTTTGTGAAGTTGAGTCCAGTTTGCCTGTGACAGTCATCAGTGAGTAATCTTTCTTTGCCCTTATCTCGACCCATAAGCCTTTTGTTACATTTTCTCTCCCATACCCAGCTGAGGAGGGCAGTAATAAAGCAGTTTTGGTGGGCACCTGGTGTTGAATCAGGGTCAACTGATCACATATGTCAATATGTGTTTACTCTCTGAGAAGAGTATGCCTTAGCAGATGTTTGAGGACAAAACTCCTTTTAGAAAAATAAATAGTTTAAAAGCAATGTTGTAGGTTGACCTACAACTTCATCCAGTTTAATTTCTCCCTTATACCTGTACATTAATCAAGGATTAATTCCTATCTCATCCCACTTTAATTACAAAAAAAAAAATTACTAACTTTATTTTAAACATTATGGGAATATCTAAAGGTTTTCTCTAGAAATGTTTAGATGCTCAGACTAGGCAATATAATCATGATCAGCACTGTTCCCCTAATAACATGACTGGAGAAGCAACATTTTTCAACATGCAAGAACTGTCCAGTTTTCTTTCTGATTTGAGAAAACAAAAAGGAATTAAACCAACAGGACATAGTAGTAATAAAAACATGAAATCTATAAAAACTAACTCAGAGAGACTCCATGCTACTCTATGTAGTAGTGTCAGATTAGACAGATGACAATGATATTGTCTGAAAAAATTTGGTCTTCATACACAGTTCTTTACTGCTGTCATGGTCAGAGATCTGTACTTCTCTCCTGAAAGACTCTTCAGAAGACAATTACTACTCTATGGAGTTAATTCTCTAACCAAATATTGGTTAACTTGGGTATTATGAATTTTACACTTTGAAAAGATAAAAACTTTGCAGCATCAGACTTAGATGTCTTGACTGTTATAGCCCATATCTCAATACACTGGGATTCTTCTACCATATTCTTAAAACAATTTCTACAGTTTAACACTTTGGTTCTTCATAATGGAAGATAATAGGGCTTTGTTATTGATGTAGAATATGTACCAGGTCCTGAATTTTAATAGTAAAGGCAAAATCCAAAGTGTCATTTTGTTTTGTTCTCTTTTTACTTAAGTCTTGTCAAAAGATTCACACTTGCATCTGCTGTACTAAATGGCATATATCCTCACAGCAGATAATCTCACAGGTCAACTGAAAAGATATTTATATCACAGTAACAGTGCAGAAGTGTACCAATATATTGCTCAGAAATCAGAAGTGGTAAAGCAAAAGGCAGGACTCTTGAGGTTTCTTTCATAATACTCATCCCTCAAGACCTCCAATGCCACTGGGATAATCAAGTTTACTATTTTTATCTTTTTAAAGTTGTTCATCCCCATTTTGAGTATGAGATCTCACTTTATGTTGTATGAAGTGAGAATTTGCAGGAAGAGACGCTTCATTACCTCAGCCCAGTTGTGTTTCTGTGAATTTGCCTTTTAGTGAGTTAGTTTGAAGGCAGAGAATGATTTTGCCCTGTGGCAATACTTCTCAAAAAATTTAAGAATTCTTGTTTGGAATAGCTTTAAACACTGGTTTAATCACACTGGCAACACTGTGCTGTGAGGTTGTGTTATGGTATTACTGGGAGTCCTGGACATCTCAGCCAGCTGGATCCTTCCTGGATGAACTTCCTCTGGCTAACACAGTGAGTGCTCTTCCTGGGGTATGAGAAGAACGAAAAGGATGTCACAGGAGTTGGTAGTCAGGACTTACCCAGCACAGACATGAATGGAAATATTTCAGAGTTCAGGCATAGCCATTTTAGAGCTTTTTGCATTGTGGCACACAATTCTTTAAACTATCTTATGCTGTGTTTGTAACTTAATTCTGAAAGATTATTATTTGGGAACAGGGCAGTCAGGAATTCAAATAATCATTATTTCCCGGGAGCCAATCAAAGGGATTGGAAGAGCATCTGTACTAAATGGTGTTGTTGTCACCTAACATGAGATTATACTTTGAGTCACTGCTTTCAAATTTTCAGAAGCTTTTCTCTGTTCTGCCTATTTGCATCATGGAGGCAACTGATAAGATACCATCTAGGCTTTTTTTCACCATCAACATGGAATTGGGTTGGACCAGATCAAGTAGTGGGACCTCTCAGATGGACCTGCACTCATATTCTTCAAAGCATTTTAATGAACAGCCTAATGTCATTGTGTTAAATAATCATATTTATTGATGAGTAGAGTTAATGGACTTCTGAGGAGAAATTCAGCTGGAGTTGACCTGAATGAGCTAGTTTTGCCTGGAATTTAATTAACTTGACTTGGTTATTCTTTGAAAGAACAAGCAGTTCCTATTGACCCATTCAAGTCTCTTGAGGAAATATGTAATAAAGCATTTTTTTTCTAATATAGTTCATTATTTAGTTGAGAAATCAGAACAAAGGAAACAAATTAGTGAAAAGTTACATCCTGTTTAAATTCTTTTCTCTTTCATTGCAGAAAAAATTCCTAATTAAAATTCATATTATCTACTTAGAGTTCATAAAAGTACATGATTTAGATATGCTAATACTAGACTATTTTTAAATTACAATGTATTTAAAATTATGCAATTAGTGTTTTTTAATGTGCACTGTTTACCCTAAAGATTTAACCAGCTCCAAAATATTTAAGATCATTGAAGTACCACACAAATCTTCTCTGAGAAACTCTTGTGTGTCACCCCAACACCACCAACAATGAGCAATGTGTGGATAGTGTAAAGTAAACCAAATTCCCTGACCTTGTACATAGAAGATGAAATGCATAATATGCTGTTGGTGAAAATGTGCCCATGCTTTGCTTAGTCTGAATGGGTTCTTACACTGTCCTTCAGCCCCATAGCATCTAAGCACTTCCTAGTCCTGTTTTAAAGGACTTGAATGACACCTGGTATTCTTTCTTACATTCTCCTCCAAGGAGCCACAGTAAATGGCAGCTGGTGAAAGCAAAGATTTGAGATGTCAAACGTGACAAATTTGAGTTTTTATACATGTATAAGTGTAAACTTTACAGAGAAACTGTGCTAAGGATCACATGTGCAGTGGAAATAAATGGGCTCTGGTAGCCTGAAGTTTGTGAGTTGTAGTGGGCAGCAAGGCAGGGAAATGAAGATGCTGGAGGAAAAAAAAGAGAAGGGCTGACAGCAGACAGTCTGCTTAGATTTACAGGACAGTGAATGCTATCAGAGCTGTGCAATATGAACATATCTGGATATGTTTAATAAACCAAACAGACAGTCTTCCAAATGATGAAAAAAAGAGGATTCCTATTCACTCTGAAGGGAAATTTAAGCACATTTCATTATGTGTATGTTTGAGCATAGTACTACTGCTATATTCTTTTCTGTTTTCAATAAAATTGATGCAATTAGCAGCAGTGGATGTTTCTGGGCAGGAATCATTCATCCTAATATGGAAAGGAAGATATACAAAACGTGATGGTTCAGTGCTGTACAATAGCCTTCTTTCTCAGTTGCATGCCAATGGTTCTGGAACACTGGCAGATTTTTCTAGATGCCGACTTTTCTTCAGGTTCTTGAGGATTTCAGCAGCAGCTGCAGCCACACCACACACCCAGCACACCCAGCACACCTGCACTCCTGCAGCAGCCACAGTCCAGCTTTGGGGTCTGTGAAAGAGCACTTGCATCTCATGCACATGCATCTCCCTGAGGTGTCCTTACAGCTACTGGAGCCACAGGAGCAGAGATTCCTGCATTTCCTCAGGTAACACTGAATAGATATTTCTGATACTGTACTGACAGGAAGTTTTTAGAGAAATATGCAGATTAAAGCAGGTGGTTTTTACCTGCTTCTGATTATTTTTCCTCTGCTATAGACCTGCTGTATATTAGTGACACTTATTATGCCATTAATTACCCTTATTTTTTCACATTAGATACCAATCATTTGTCTTTGAAGTAAAGATGAATATTTGTATGAATGGCTAATTTGCCAATACTGGGAGCTGTGATCTGAACCAGAACATTCAAGACAAGATAAAAAGAATATGAAATACCCCCTGAAGATAGCTTTTATGGGGAATTTGGAAATAATTAAAATCCCTGTATAATCAATGAATTTAACATTTATGGTTAATATCCACAAATATAATTACTATGATGTTTGTTTCTCATAACAACTCTTGACCTACAGTACTGAAAAACAAAGATAAAATCAATTATCATTCTTGTTGTGAAATTTCATCAGAAAATTATATTTATCATATATCATCAACATTATATAGTACAAAACATAGTCACAGTTTGGAGCAGCTACTGAAAAAGATTCAGGTAAGTGGAACTTCATGATTAGACAAATTCTATAGAAAGATTAACTAGAATCAAAAGTATTTATGCACTGCTGAGGCCACATGTGGGGTGCTGTGTCCAGTACTGGGCTCCTCAGGACAAAAGAGACATGGATCTCCTGGAGTAGGGCCAGTGGAGAGCTATGAAAGTGATTAAGGGACTAGAGCATCTCTCTTTTGAGGAAAAGCTGAGGGAGCTGGGCTTAGGTCTTGAGAAGAGATATCTGAGAGGGAACCTCATCAATGTCTATAAGTATCTGAAGTGAGGGTGTCAGAGGATGGATCCAGACTCTTCTTGTTGGTGCCCAGCTACAGGACAAGCGGCAATGGGCAGAAACTGATGCACAGGAAGTTCCACTCAAATATGAGGAAGAACTTCTTTATTTTGTGGGTGACCAGAACAGGTTGTCCAGAGGGGTGGTAGAGTCTCAATCACTGGAGAGATTCGAGAACTATCTGGATGCAGTTCTATGCAATGGGCTCTAGGATAACTCTGCATGAGCATGGAGGTTGGACCACCCACTGTGGTCCCTTTTACCTTACCCATTCCGTGATTATAAGATTAAATGCAAAATGCATTTGCAATGCTGTGGCAAAGCTAGACAGACTGCTAAGGAATTGCGTACTACCATTCACGATGATATATCAATCTGATATTATTAAATGGAATTTAATAATATCAGATAATAGTCTTTGTGCTATTATTTGCTGTTTGAAATGGAAGGAGAAATGATTGTTCTTTACTTATTCAACTTGTCATGTCAGATCTAAGGAGTTGGGACAATTTTTCTTACTTCACTTTTTTTCTTAACCAATATCAGTGAAAGCTGGGGAAAGGGTTTATGGCCCATCACACTCAAATTCGAATATGTCTATAGAGAAAAAAGTGAAAATGAGGTGTAGCTGTGGTTAAGCTTCTGCACTGGGCTGATTCCTCTACTCTACTGAAGAGGTCCCATGTGGATAATGAGTTAGTTTTAAAGAACCTTTTGTGAATCTAGGATTTAGTGTGACAATATGCAGAGTTATCAGACAGTTCCCTGCACCAGATTGGAAATTCAAATATTCTTGTTAAATGCCTAAAATCTATGTATGGAAACTAGATTTACCTGGGTTCCCTGGGTAAGGATACACAGTTGTAGAGCAGGAGGATATTTAAGCCTGCAAACAGTAAATGAAAAAAAAAGAGAAGAGTTTCTGAAAGCTCTTCTCTCTCCTGCACTTCACAGAGGCTAAAGCACTAGTCCAAGAAGCACAGAAACTGAGTTTTAGCTCTTAGCTTCAAAGGACTTAAATGTATGTATCTTTATTTAGAAAAACAAAACCAGTGCCATAAATGGCCCAAAATAGGGCCATAAGCAAAGATACAGGACTGTAAACTAAGCTGAAATATGAATGTTTGTCATCTGTCCTTCGAATCTGGGCCTTCCCTCTGAAGGGTAGGGAGGATCTGCAGAGGACAAAGTGGAAAGTTTTCTGGCTTCACAGCCAGTTGGAAGGAAGAGGAGAGAGTTTTAGCTATGGGAGCATAATGGGATTTGCTAATGTAATCTAGATGGAAGTTGTAGTGCTTGGGGACAAATGATCAAAGACAACCAAGACTGTGTATACTCAAAACTCAGTAGCAAATAAGGATATTTTAAACAACTAATTCAGGAACAAGATCAAAAGTACCAAAATACTGGAAAACAATTTCCTGAGTATGAAAGTATACTTATTCAATAAGGGTAAAATTTTTAATAGAGTGACAAAAATTGTCTTCCAAACAGATCTGCTTGAAGAATGAGATCTTCACTACAAATGCAATGTGTGAAGCTTGCAGAAGAATTATATAACTTTGCATAGCTTTGAATCAGTGATTGTAAGTAGAGAAAAATGTGCGGAATTTATATAGAAGAACTTTTTCCACAGATGTCATTTAGCCCTAGGCAGCCCAACAACTGTTTATGTTCTTCCCTGCTTTCATTTCACATAGTCATTTGGAGATCTTACATATCTCTAATGTTTAGGCCAAAAGAAAACGCAAAATTATGAAAAAAAATCTAAGTGTTTAATTAAACTCAACCTTCTATACAAAATAATGCAATTTTTCAGAAGAATTGTATATTGTATTTGTGCTTTTCTCCTTTTCAGTTCATAGGTATGGTTTTTAGTGTCTTTCAGTAGTTAAAGAGCCATCAATACGCATTTGGCACTTTTGCACTTGTTGCAGGTTATGTGATGTTTCCCAGTGCCAGTAGAACCAAAGCAATAGGAAAGAATGCCAGCTGTTTCACGGTCATAACCAAATCACTTCTTCTTGTTACCCACTAATGGTGTAAATGAATAACCATCTGAGACTCAGGTGGACAAATGCTTGTGGGATGGTGGTTAACAATAAATGTCACTTAGAGCAATTTACTGACTCACTTTCAAAGTAGATATTTGTTCAGGATAGAAACATTCAAATTTTAAGTTTAAGTTGTTAACTAATAATAAATAATAATAAACACCATATCTATTTCTAGCACAGTATTTTTCATCTTTAGGTCTCAAATTACTCTGCATGGGATGGTAATAATTATGCCTGTTTTCCTCTTGTAGCCTGGAAAACAGCAACAGGACAGTGGTAGAGCCAGCACTTGATCTGGGGGAATTTCTGTCACATGAGTGAGGTTTTAGGTTGTCCCTGAGCTGTAAACCAATGCATATTGCAGATGGTTCCAGTCCAGCTGCCTGTATGTATTGCTAATGCATAAACTGTGCTAGACCAAGCTTTAAACTAGCTCACTCAGATACCATCCAGTGGAGACTTTCTGGCAGGCAGGTAAGGACTGAGCTACACTACTGCCAGTACCTGAGCCATTTTCAGCACTGTGAACATGTTTTGCAGTCCCAGAAGCAAATGTGCTTGTTGTTTTGTACCCTTGCCTTTGCAGGCAGCACTGGAATTCGCAAGGGGGACTGTCTTAAAACATACCAGTATTGATTTTAATTTCTCTTGATGCTCTCCTGAGACCAGTGGCTTAGTGCCACCCACAGAAAGATTATTCCCTTGAGCAATAATTCGAATGTATTTCCCACTTAGTGCTAGCCAGCAACAGTTCAATGGGAGAAATCGTGTTATTTGTTAAGCATTCAAAGTAGATGACATTCATAACTAAAGAGTAGGAAAAAGAAGATCTGCCAGTCAAGTTGATTCTGGAGGGATACAAAGCTCTCCTAGCCAAAAGCTTCCAAAGTGTTGGGATACGTGCTGGGACTGCTGAACCCACAGGATCTGTGCACATTGGAGCACAGGAGAAGGAAATCTGAACACTGGAGAAGCAAACATTCTATGGCAGTTTCACCTTGATTTCTAAATAAAGTTTATTTCACTTGTGCTTTCTCTGGTGTCCCATTTGCAATGGGGAGATAAGGAGATCCGTGCTGGTTCACTGTGAAAGGGAGAGGATTTGCTGCCAAAAGAACACAGTAAAAGGATACCTTTTTATTTCTCAGCTCCAAATTTGCTGGGTTTTTTTCTGAAACAAGAGGAAATCTTTCATGGTTTTATATGGCATGTGGGTATCATTAAAGCTATGTTCCATACGTAGTGAAATAGGCCAACCACGGTCTTCTCATATATCTTATACTGTTATCTTCTTGACAGAATGGTAATCACAGGTGTCGTTTTTCCTACCTTTCTTTCCAAAGCTGTTGTTCACACATTTCTGTTTTACTTCACACTGGCATACAGCTTGGCAGCCACTCAGCTGTGTTCTTGTGTGGTTTTGGCTACCCTACTCTGCCTCCCAAATGCCTTTTTAATTGACTTCATTTTATTATTGAAAATTAATTTGAATTATTTAAATTATAGGCACAACCTTTAGAACCATTTGCTCACATTTGCCAAAGCTCTTTCATGACCCAAAGTAGGGCATCATAATTATGTATACTTGGCATAGCTCCATATTCTGTTTCTACAATTTACCTTTTCCTGTGATTCCAGTGTTTATGTAAATAATATAAAAGGATGCTATTATGCATAAATAAACTGCTATTTATATATGTATATATTTATGTGTGTACATAATTAATTAAAATTTCTATTTTTTAAAAAAGCTGTGTATATTTGCCCCCAGTTGCAGATGAATTTGTCACTTTTTAAGGGACTGTATATAGTAATGGTGGATTCAAGAAAAATGGATTCAGTTCCTAAATCTGTCGTCAGGTCTCTGCACAATCTTTTAATTTTGCTCCCTGACTCAATTTTCCAGCTATAAGGGGAAGATCATATTATCTCCTTTGCTTGTCTATCTTGCTCATTTTCTTGGCTCTTAGAGGGTAATAATCAGTTGATGTCTACATGAAGTATATATCACAATGGGTTATGCCTTTGCTTGAACCTGGCAAATCTCTGTGCAGGCACTGAACCAAGGACCAAGCGAGTAGAATGGATAGAGTTTACAGGTATGTCCACATAAGCACATTTATTATATTTGGCTTTTTGAAATTCGAAAATACTGTTGATTTGCCTTCTGCTTATTTCTTGCTGGAAGCTTTTCAAAGAAAGTTTCTGAATTACATAAGCATTGAATTATTTATAATTAAATGGAAACATCATTTTGAGACTGATGAAACATAGCTTATTTCTTTATCTTGAGTGGAAATTAATCATTAATTGACAGATCAATGTAATACATTTTTTATTCCCAATCTTCATTGATTCAGCCTGGCTAAATTATATGAGCATATAGAGCTGAATTAACAACCTTTTTCAAAGGGAAATGGGAAACCTACAGTCTTTGAACTTTAATATCTGCAGCTTTTGGAGTCTTTCTTGTAAATAAGGAATTAGGACCCAAAGGAACAAAAGTTCCTTTATTTATCCATGTGCAGAACATTTAAACCCTACAGTAATTCTTTAGAACCCATTTACAGTGGCTTCCTATTCTTGTCAGTGTCAAAAAACTACACGAATCTTGACCTTAAATCTCATCAGTTTCTCAGACCAGACCATTTGCTCTCTTTCCACCTGTTGGGTTTTGTATAATAGGGGCCTTCAGACCCAAACTGACAAACATCCAACCAAACAGGTTGAAATTAGATTTTGGAGATTTTCTGGGTATGCATCATGTTAGAAGCACAAGGGTTGAAGGTTGAGGCTTTGGGTTTTGGAAGCTTTTTTTTTATATGTCTCTGCTTGGACTTGAATTTTATTTCACAAGCTCCTGCTACTGCACTGGCTTTAGAGTTTCTGTCTTCCTACTTTCATGAGAAGGGTCTGATTTAACTCAGGCAACTACCCCTAGGAGATCAGTGGTTAGAGTACTCTGCCTCAGCATACCATTCCTGTCTGACAGAAATTAAGTCCTAGCAAACTCACTAGAAAACCAGCCCAGTTCTCTTTGGCAACAAATCTTCAGCAGAGCTTGAAAAGTGCATTCATTTTATATTTCTCACACTGTGCAAGGGAGACCAGTAATGAAGCCTTCTGGGCTACTCTTCTCTACTGAGCATCTAATGAAATCTTTCAACATTAATGATAATACAGAGGACTGCAGAGGTTACCTCCAAAGATGGATTTTCAACTGGCTCACTTTCCTGACTTTCACATTAGCAGGGAGTCTGATCCCCATCCGTGTCTGATTTGAAAGCCGAGGCTTTAAAGCAATCCCTTGGTCTAAGCTGTACTTTCTGTTCTACCACCAATAGAGAGAAACATCAAACGTTGCATTAGGGTTGTCTTCATTTGCTGACCTCAGAGGTTTCTGTTGCTGTCTAAAAATATTTCCTAAGTTGGCACATTGAACTCCGTTCTCAATTCTAGTACAAAGTTTTTTAGAAGAACTTGCATCTGAGAATGCATCAGTGAGCATCAAATGATGCTATATTATCTGAACCCTGACTCACACCATGATCCTCATGTCACAGGTAGGGCTGGGATTAGAGAAAAGCCCCAGTAAAGTACATCCACACTGGAACTGCTGCCTCTAGAAAACTCTACCAAGCAGGTGTTTATTATGATAATTGGCAGAATTGCAAACTTGTTACTTTATTGTTCTTTCTCTTCCCACAATAGTAAGGTAGAATCACTGTTTCTGGGATGTTCACCATCATTAAGTAAAGATCACTTTTCCTAATAAGCATCTTAAAACGTAGCTTTAAGCACATATGTGTGTGTGTACAAGGCATTGTTAAACATTTCATTATACCCTTGCAATATGTTGAGTCTTTAATATCATCTGAAATATATTTTATTAATATCTATAAATTGTGACAATATCATGGGTTAGAAACCACCTGCTTTTTGAAGTAGGTTGGTCCCGGACCATCTGGCCAACTTGCCATATAGCAGGATTAAAGGCATCTGAGACTGAAACAGAAATTAAGAGTAATTCCTCATGACTGATTCCCTTCGGTGGCACAACAGACATCAATGCAGCAACTTTCAAGTGCTAAAAATAAAGACAAAAATATGGGGCACAATTGAGCCAGGCATATGATGAGCGATGGTGGGGTTGGGAGTCCTGATTTATTCTTTGGTCATATGTAGATAATATACTGGACCTTCTCCCATTTGCAGTATTTGTTGAAAAGTAGTTTTTCAGCTGGCAATTAATTCAAGGAGGACAATGACCTCATGAGAAGTTAATGATATTGCCATATTTTACATTAATTCTAACATGTCACACAAAATCACCAAACTCACAGATGTCAAAGAACATGTGGTGGTAGCACAGCAGCTCTTCTACACCTTGATTGTTAGAAATTGTTCCTCAAAAAACATAAAAAATGGAAGATTAGTGAAAACATCAAAGATCACAAGCATCTGAGGCCAATGTGGGTGTTTAACACATGCAACAAGGCACCCCAGACAGACATACTCCTGAACTTCCCATTCAGAGTGGAAAGAGCTGATTTTCTGAGTCAGGAGTCTGAAAATATGAGGTCAGAGCAGAGAAAGGGGTGGAGAGGCAAGAAAGAGGATATGAAAATGCCTAGTAAATGGAAGGTAATTTTGAAGAAGATTAAAGGCAAAAAATTATCATATAGGAACATTAATTTAATATCCAGAAAATGTAAAAAAGAAAAGTAATTTTTTTGATATTATGTCTTGAGATTTTATCTGTAAGATACAACATAGAGCTAATTTTATGCTGAACATGTGCAAATATCAACATCAGTTTAACTCCAGTAGTAGACCTGCCATGACTCTGGAAGAAAAAAGAAATTCTTTTAACTTTCAGATGGTTGGGTCCATCTGCTCTTTAGCTTTCCCTGTCAAAGAGTCATAAAGACTTCACATTTTCACCCATATAATATATTCACTCCTTCTATTGTGTTCACGATATTAATTATAGTATTATCTTTATATATTATTGTATTCTCTTATTTTTTATATATTATTATTTTATGTTATTATCTTTCTCTTTCTAAGTTTAGGATAAAAACTTTCCCCTCCCCCCAACCCCAAATCATAACTTATGTTTCACATAGATGAATATGTTGTATTTTATATGAAACCAAGAATGTGTCATTTCTGTTCTCTCACTGAACTCTGTTTTCTCACAGTTCTCATGCACTATGCACTGAGTGTAAGACTGAGGAGGAAAAGGCTGACAAATGTAAGAAGAATATGTGAGCATGATAAAATGTATTAAGCCTCTGGTAGACTGTATCAGAGATAGTTTAAAAGTTGAATTCCTATCAACCAGATAAAATTGGTATTTAAAAAAAAAGCCAGCAACACAACACTTTTTGACTTTGAAAAAATAACTTATTTTTAGACATCTGTAACATGCAATGGAAATTGTATAAAGTACTGACTTTGAAAATAAACTATTTCATTACCGTATGAATAGAGATGATCTTATTGTGAAAGTGTTTGTTTCAAGACAGGAAGTTATAATGTTAACCTTGGGTAGCTTTTTCAGATGTTCAAAGCAACACTATAAGTCTGCTTTAATCCCACATTATCTATAAGTGAAGTTGATAAATATCAGCCCAAGAAAATTAATTTTGGTTAGGTATTTAACTTCTAAAGAGCTAGAACTAGAAGAATTGAGTCTTCTTTAAAGTGTTTTGGTGTTGTGAGGTGAAACAGGAATGTTGAAATACATCCGTTGAAATACATCCATTGAAAACATCAGAAAAGGTACTATAAGTCTAAAAAATCTTTTATTTTTGTTAAATGTGTTTCTCACTCTTAAATTCTTCTACTGATTTTTAACTATTGTTGGTCTCTTATAAAACTGATAACCCCTGTACACTTTCAGTTAGTATTATGTAGAAACACTTTTTTCTTCTTATATTTTGATTATGTAGTTAGATATTTAAGGAAATTTCTCTTCATCCATTCATTTGAGAATGAAATCTTGATCAATATTGACTTCAGAAAATTTTACCTTTCATATCTGGACAATTTTTCTACAAAAAGGACAAGAAAACAAACAAAAAATAGTCAATCTGAACCTTCTGTAACATTTGTAATGAGTGAATTCAAAGGGAAGTCTAATAATTAGCAAACAGTGAAATCAAAGTAAATACAACTGTAGTCCCTGAAAATAACTTCCAGTTTTTTGCCACGTTAAAATTAAGTTCTTATTTTAGAAATGTCCCCTTCCATTTTTCTCTTTTTCTGGGGTTAAAGGCCTCACACATCAAGAGAAGTTAGTTTCAGTGGTATAAATGACCTTGAGCACATAGGAAGTTCTATGAAGTGGAGTATAACAAAGTATGAAAACAGAGAACAATTGTTCTGAGGGTTGTTTGTTTGTTTGTTTGTTTTGAAGTAACCACTTACAGCTAAGAGTGCTCTAGATTTTTGGGGCTATCACGGACCTCGAGAGGTCTTCTAGTCCAGTCTCCAGGGTGGAGGACAACTGAGGCTATTTTCACTGAATGTTTATCAAAATCCTACTTAAAAATTAACCATGATAGTATTCTATAACCCTACTCATTAATCTGTTCTACATCTTAATTATACTTATCATCATGATAAATTACAAGTGGAATTCAGACCTTCCTGTTGAAGAAAGGGAAAGAACATTTGTTTGTGTTTGCAATCTACTTGTATTTGAGGACTGAGATCTTATTGGATAAGATGGTTATTGGATAAGTAGAGAAAAAATATTTTATTCCATGCAGACTAATGAGTTGCCTGGGTCCATAACAAAATATAATGCAGACCTATTTATATAATATAATACAGTGCAGCTGCATTGACCTGAAATTTGCTTTGGAAGATGACAGGTGAAAGACTCACTGCTGAGAAACATCATGGAGGGGAAAAGTGTAATATTTTTATATCATTTTTTTGGCAGATAATTAATGCAAGCTCAACTTTACAGAACTATTAGAACTGAGTTGAAATGAAAATAAACAAAATATCCTGAATTTTTTTTTTACTGCAACTTCATCTGTACTGAAATATCCAGGAAAATTTTATTTCAAATCAATTTTGAAAAAATTCAATCAGCTCTAACCATCTGTTGTCTTACTGAAAATTCTCTGTGCAAATTGGTGTTATCAGTGCTTAAACATGATGATTCAAATCATTTAACTCTTTAAACCATTAACAATTCTGTATATTTTTTTACTTCTTCATAAATGGACAAAGCTGAGCACCCTGTATCTGAGCACAGTGTAGGCTGAACACTGTATCATCTTTACTTAGTTTGATATGTACAGGGAGGCAAGTGGCATGAGAAGTTTGCCCCTGTAACGATGGGGATGGATTGTACCAGCTTGTAAGAGGTTGTCTTCCCAGCAAAATTGTTTACAAACTGCACTGCTTACCCCACATTCTCAGCACTCATGACAATTATAGCTGGTTTTCAAAAAATCACATTTAAAAATAATATCTGTGTTTGCTTGGTTTTGAGTTCAGATCATTCATTTGATCTGCCTGTACAAGGCTTTTTGATTAACACTGAGTGCTCTGCTACTAAAAGCTAATTTTGGAAATGAACACCTAGATATTGTCTGAGATCTCCTGATAAGGATCCAGGAGCTGGTGAGAACCCCAACATGTATAGTGGCATGCACAAGAGTCTTGTGAATGGTAACACTATGTGCAGTGTGTTTGCCAGGGTTTTCCAACCTAATTTGTGGGTAGAATATTCTGGTTTAACACTTCTCAGTTTGTTCCCTGATAGACAGCCTACTTTTTCCTTCCATCCTAATTATAGCCCCATATATCACCCTGAGTAATTTCCCCAGTTAGCAACAACTTACTTTTTACATCTCTCTTCCTTTTAACTTCAGAGTCCATTCAGCTCTGTGCCTGGAGTGACTGAGATATCAAAGTCAGCCACAGGTTCCACATTTTGAATGGAAAATAAATTATCAATATCAAACCTGAAAGCAGCTTTGATTATCTTCACCACCACTGGTTCTTTCTGGATTTACCACTTTGTTCAACTGCACTGTACCCATTTTGTTCCCAGAGTATGTGAGGGAAAAGAATGGTTACAGCATCCAGACCTATTAAAGCATGAAAAATGTGTTGTATGTGTAATTTGTGCAGGTGTATAACACAGCCTTTACACAGAAAAACCATTCCCTGTCTTCCTAGGTGATGGAGCTCTGTTGTTCTGTTGGTCAGAAATGGGAACATGATAGAGCCAGGAGGAGAGAGTTCATGATTATTCTTCTTTGAGATCTTTTACCACTGTCCATTTAAGCATCTTGAATTTTTTTTTTTTTTAATCTGGCAATGACAGACTTTAGAGAGCATCTGGTAATATTTTATATCTCTTCAGAGGAAAGTTCTTCCTTGAGGCTTGGAGATTTTTCTTTATATTTTATAAAAATGTCTTTTATTCCTTATGTAAGAAATGCATTTTTGTGGAGAAAGGTTATGTAGACTATCCTGTGGCTATAAACTTTAGACTTCAGCTGAATCTCCTGAAATAAGAAGGTGTTTGGCTAAAGGGGAATTTATGTGCATGCATGTGTATGGGAGCGTGCAAAGCTCACAGAATACAGCTCAAACCCTTAAACCTGCAGTCATTGCTATCCTAGGAAATAAAAATCTCAGGAAACTAGATATTAATTTCTGAAACTAGGCAAGATATCTATTTCTTCCTCCCTATAATTACTGGCCATGTCTTTATCATTACAGATCTTTTCATATCTACATGAGAACTCTTTTTATACCTTCTTGAGAAAGATCTGGCATTTCTCTCTCTCCTTGGCACTGCAACAACCCCAAATTCAAATCTACCTCTCCAATATAATTTGTGGAATTCCTGGAAATCTTCAAAAATTTTTTTACTTGCAACAGTTCCACTCCCAAAGGACTGTTCCTACCTGACATAGTGAGGCCAGACTGATTTCTTCATGCATAGCTCATGCATGATGGTAGCTGTTCAAGCAGTGAGTAGAGATTGAACATGACTGTAGGATGAGCACACTGCAAACATTCCAAAATTTCTTGGCAAAAAATCCAAGCGTGGCTTTGTGAATGCTCATTTCTTGTACTTCTCTTTACCAAAAATATGTTTTCTGCAGTACAACATATATTATGCAGAGTAGTACAGTGCAGACAAGTGAGCTGTTAGTTCTCCAGCTTTCTAGTGGATGAAAAAGAAACATAGAAAGTAATTTCTTTCTAATACAGAAAAAGGAGTTACAGAAAAACAGTAAAATCTTTAAAGATTCTTTCCCTGCTTTGCTATGGATCATCTTCCTAGAACCTATTAGCTGCTCCCTATCATGATTCCTTGCTGTGTTTCTGGTGAAATAGCACCTTTAATGGAGTTTATTGGGAAAATCCACAGATGACATTAGAGGTAAATGTACCTTGGCCCCTCTAGTGCTGTTTAATTTCTGATATTTTAAAGTTTCTCTTTCATTTGTTATACAAGGGAAATGAAAGACATTTTTGTTACAGCTGCATTTGGCACAGAGATTGAGAATTAAGGAATGGGAAAGTTAAACCAGTCACACTCTTTTTATACTACTTCGCTGAAGCATCTGATTTATTCCTATATCTTCTATGCCTGGTAAAATAATCCTTCTGAAGTACCTCGCTTTCTTATGTAGGCAGAGAAAGTCTCTTCTGGGGCAGCTAAACTTAGGCAAGAGAATCTCTATTACAAAAGAACAGGTTATCTTCATTGACTGGCAGGGTACACTGACTTCAAGGAGATCGTTAAGAAGATATCTGACCCTGGTATGGGCAGGTGGAATCTCATCTCCTGTATTTCTCTGGGGAAGTTTCAGAAGAATTCTCACTGGGAATGGATCTGCCATACTGAACTGTGGGTAAGCAGAACAAAACAGAAAGCAAACTATTTCCCAAAATGAGATGAAGAATTCTGCCTCAGGGCATTATACATGAAAATCATGCAAAAATGTGACTCTTATATGGAATTATAAAAATTCCTTTTGAATTATAGAAACCCCATAATTTTTGTTATGAGTACCTTCAATACCTATAAAATAAGAATAATTGTTGAACTTAGATATTTTGAAACTGAAGTATCCTTTTAGTGTATAACATTTTCAAAAGAGGCCTTGACACGGACAAAATGGTAAAGATACAATCATAGCTTCAAATCAAACACCATTTCACTGCAATTTCCTTCTATTTATTATGATTAATCTATATGTTCTTTCCAGGAACACAGAAACCACCCCACTTGGTGTTAACAAGGAGAGCTGTTGGTATTTTAAATGTCAATAGCATTTCAAAAGCTCCTTAAAATTACTGCAAGGAAAACTGAGCCTGGACTGCTAGTGTTGCTTTTGCAAAATCCATTCACCAAGGTTAAAAAAGTCTTTATAGAATGCTATAGTGGGAGCACTGAGATGTGATACTACTTTTGTGTATCCAGTTCTGCAGCTTGTTCCTACTGACGTGTTGCTTATGTTACCTGGTTTTGTAACAGTATTGGATTTTTATTAGTAGAGGTTATAGAAGCACAGTCTCAGTAGGCTGGTTGCTGCTGCTCACAGTTTTTTGCTGGAAGATCTCTCTGTGATCACACTGATTGTGGGGGGGCACACATATCTCTGTCAGTGGTTTGCTCTGAAATACTGGCTGCTGTCAGCTGCAATTGAAGAAACACCTCCTTGGGATGTTCTTTTGATATTCGATTTGCGAATGCGTAGAGAACAGGGTTGTAATTGCTTTTGCCCTTGTGATAGGAATCCTTCCATCAGTATCTTTAAGGTTCGTTTTGACTTCTTTTTAGCCAAGACTTTTCCTCAGGTGTCTTCTCAGTTCTTGTAAGGAGAAGTAGAAACTGAAATTCTGTTTTAAATGTGACTAAAAATTCAAAGAAGCAAAATGTTTGAAGACAAAAGAAAGCTTATTTTGCTCTCAAACAAAAACCTAAATATTTTGGAAACTATCTTAAGGGACTCCTGTGAATATTTATTGTATAACTCATTCTTCAAACGGCAACAGTATTACACGAAATTTTGAGCATTTATTTAATTTACCAAGGTACATTTCTAGTAACTTTAATAACAACTGATGATTTGTTGCTAACATATTTTTGTAGCAGCATTTTTTACATGATCCCTTACAGATAGCAGATGTGTGGAGGTGGAAAATGTTTTGCTTCTAGCTATATGAAAAACAATCTTAACAGAATCAGCAGTCATGGCCTTCCTTTATCTCTACCTCTATGACCCTCAGTCTTCCTGAGGATCATGTTTAATCAGTTCTGGAAAGCCTCTGTACACATTTCAGAAAAAAAAAAAGAAACAACTATTTAATTGTCAACTCAAACTGCTTAATTCAGATTTTTCTAGAGAAAATTACTTCCCGGTTGAAATTCAAGTGCATTAATCTAGAGACACTTCCTGAAGAACAACATTTCCTTGAGTAACCTGGTATGGAAGTAAAGCTCCAAAAATCAGTACAAGATGGTTTGCTTGGAATTTCAATTCCCTTTGTTAAATATAATTATTATTTTTTATAAATATATTAAATATAAATGTAATAGGTTATTTCCACACAGTTATTCCCAATGAGATTCCTACATCATTTCTGTGAGAAGCTTTTTATTTCATATACACTAACTAGATCCAAAATACCTTTGTAAAACTGCAGTGAGTAGATCTATTCTTATATTTGTAACTGCCTGCTTTTCTGTGTAAAATACTTTTCTGAAGGAACTTGAGAGGAGGAAAAAATAGCAGAAAGGGAGGGATGGCACGTAACAGTGTGGCAACCTAGTGATGGGGGCAGTTACTTGGAGACTGAATGGGAACTGCATTTCTTTAAGGAGGGATTGAGTACAAATCTCCCTTTATATCTGTCTTGGTTGTCTACTATATCATTCAAATATTATATGTGAAGAATAAGTATCTTCTATGGGCTTGTTGAAAGAAAATAATCCACCTGCAACAACAGTCTTGGAAATCCTCATGTGCTGTGAACAGTGTTTATTCCATGTATCAGAGTACTTTCTTCAGATTGCTTCACTTTTTATCTCATTTGGTTTTAGTAGTCCTAGACATGAGCAGGACTGAAACCATGTTGAGGGAACAGGTCTGAAACAATGCTGAAGTGCTTTTCAAGTTAGACTGGGTTGTAACTGGTGAATTAAAGTCCGCTCTAAATTATTCAAGAACTGAGTATGTGTTTTCTGAATCATGACTGAGGAGAGAAGCAATCAAATTTTTCTTATTTTCTTTTTTAACTGCAGAACTTTTTTTTTCACACACCCAACCATTAAGTTAATGAAACATGCAATACTAAATCCCTACATTTAGACAATATTAAGTTGGAAGCTGAAGCTGCCTGTACAATCCAGAGAGGTCTCTGCATGGCAAATCAGCGTTCTTAAATTTAACAGAAGTTAGGTCTCTAATCTAGGTGCTCTAATTGCCGTGTGGAAGCACACACTTCTCTCTACTGACTGTAGAGGGAACCTGGGCACCAAAGGTAGGTGCTTGCAGAGGTGGTGTTAGTGTTCTTCACTGTCTGCAAGAATACTTACAGAAATGGCAATTAAAACATATGCTGTGTGTCCATCTCTTGGGCTACTCTAAAGCATGCAGCAATAAGAACTTTCCTGTACCTTTTGATCTCAGTTTACTTTGGAAGTAGAATATGCATTGCACACAAGCAGGTACACACATGGGCTCCTCACTTGCAACATTTAACATGAAACATTCATCTTTGAAGTTAATTATTAGGTTTATATTTTAATATTAGAAATGAGTACAGCTTCTCTATCTGCAAGTTTGTTTGGAAAGTTTAGCCCTTTTTATAAGTGGGAATAGAAAACACATTTTTCTTAATTTATATTTCCAGTACATGTTTACAGACCAAAAGTGTGCAAAAATTAAAATTTACAAAAAAGAAAAAAAGAAATTAATAACATTAAAAAAGATTGTCTTTATTTAGTGTTACAGCTACAAAAACTTTCCATAATATATAAATGTGTTTAATATGACTGTGGTGAAGAAGCAGAGAAACAGTAACTTTTTCCTTTACCACTGAATATGGAATTTATTTATTGGCTTCATAAGAATGTGGATTTGCCAAGATTTTTTCTACAGATTTTTTTTTCAATTTACACATATTCCTTCCTATCTTCCACTTTTGTTTATGTCTACAACATTTCATGGAAATGGGTGAATCCAAGTCTCATTCCCTTAGATTTACTTAAAATATTGCTTTTAGGACAGCTCTTTCCATGTTATTTTCTATGGCTCCAGCAGTATTTTCCAGGTCAAAGTTAGCTAGCTTTGCTCATTCTTTAAGCCAACCTGTGAGTCTGTGAAACATCAACAGTGTTGCACCGAGCTGTAGCTAACAAACCCCATGCCTCAGCAGTATTGATTTTGTTCGAGGAGTTTTGCTCAGCCAGTCTTTGATGAGTCAGCAGGAGGGAATCGGGAAAAGAATAAGCCTGTAAACCTTAAGACATTTTTCTGAATCTTAAGCAGCAACACTCAAACTGACAGAGTGTCTTTGCCCCATGAGTAGCTGAGTGAGTTGTCATTGTTACGGATGCTAAAAAGCTGTCTAGACATGGTTTTGAGCAACTGGGTCTGGGTGGTCCTGCTTGAACAGGGAGGTTGGACAAGATGACTTTCAAAGGTCCCTTCCAAAATCAACTATTCTGTGATTCTGTGAATTTCATGCCAGTGTGCTTGTGGCATTTTTTCATAGCATGAAAGGTCCATTTTCTTGATAGGTCGAGTGTAATAGTAACAAAAAAAGTGGCTTAATTATTAGCTAGGGAAATTAATTATGCATAATGCCTATATCTTGACCTTTGCTTTGAGCTACAGCAGCTTGTACCTGGAGCAAAAAGGAAATCTATATTTAGCATAATGAATATCAGCCTCAGATAAAATGGAGAAATAACTCTTAATAATACTCAAAATAATTAAGACCATGCACTTGTTTTGCTTTGCTGTTACTTGTTCTTTCATAATTGCTAAAGAGCCATCTGAGAAACCTCCAGGTTCACAACTATCTCTAAATAACTGATGGAACAAAAAATGATTTGAATAAGAACTGTCATACTCAATTAATTGGACATGGCTAATATATGTAATGCAACAGAAAAACACTTACAGGCTCTGCTAGATATTTACCTAAAAGAGATGCATTACACAGAACTTCTTGGAAAGATGAGAGTTTGACCTCCCCCTTGTAAAGTCTTGCCAATCTGCTTGTTTCAAAACACAGTTCTGAGTGGACCTGGATGTGATACCTTTGATGGGTAGAGCAAAAACTTTCCAGCCACCAAGACCATGAAAGGATCTATTGAATTTTAGGCAGCCACACAAAATAGTTTCACGAAGGCCAGATGAAACGTTTCATGGACAGGCAAGGATCTTTGGAATTTTAGACACCCACATAAAATGGTTTCATGAAAGCCAGATGAAACCTTCCAGTTTCACAGGGGGTTAGAAAGACTTGTGCTACTTTTCTGCAGATTCAAGAGAGCATCTGATGGAGAAGGAGCAAAGAAATGTGATAACTATCGAGGGAGGTGGAGGTTGAATGAGCAGAGACCTACAATGGGTTATACAGATGCCTTGTTGTCTTTCTGTCACATCTTGCAGAAGTTCAGGTAAGATTCAGCTCCAGACTCAGCTAAATACAGAGGTCAAGATGTAGGTATTCACATGTAAACTGCTCATTCACCCACAGTACCAGTGAACTGAATCTTTGCTGGATCTCTGGACTGCACCAGTGTGCTCACAGATACTTTACATTCAGCTCCAAACTTCGAACTGAAATCTTTCCCTTTGTCTCTGAGAAACAGATGTCCCCAGTGCTGGGAGAGGACAGCTGTATTTTGGTGGTTGTCAGGGACTCTCCTTGTGCATCAGACACCTGCTGGTCCTTTCTCCAGTAGCTATATATGGAACCAGACATGGGGTGCAAAGTGTTGTCAGCAAGAGTCAACAGCAGCATCCTTTGAAGAGCTCACTGTCATGGCTTCTCTGTTTATGACAACCCACCTCTTTTACCCTTGTTCACTGTGCTTCAGCTGATGGTATCTCTGCCAGCCCTGCTTCAGGGGAGGCTTCTCTCTGACCCATGGCATCCACTTGGTTGACTTTGCATGGGAACAGGATGGAAAGGAGAGCATTCAGCAGCAGCCACTGGTTTCATAGTGGTTCAGGGGTTCTTAGAAAGGTGATCCTCACTGGGGAGCTCAGCTGCAGTGAGGTGCCATCCTGCCTGTGAGGGTGGAGGGCCTGGGGGTCCTCAAGACCAGCCTGTGGCAGCTTGAAGCCTGTTGTCAGCCCAAAGCTTGTGTGTGACCCTCAGCACTGAAAAGGCTACCCCTGCTGTGGCTTGTTTGTAGAATGTCCTTGGAGGTGATGACTGCTATACAAACAGCAAGCACTAAAATATCATTAGAATGTAATTAGTTATTATTACCTCAGATGGCTAAGATTTGGATTTTAAGATTGGATTCTTAATCCATCCTGCCACAGTTTATTATAGAATAGGAAAATACAGGGAAGGAGAAAGTGGAAGAAAACAACAGTGCCACTGTCCACCTAATCTTTCCGAAAACAAGCAGGAATTGAGGCAGCACCGAGCCAGATGCCCCAGCAGTGGCCAAGACCATGCAGAAGTGACATTGGGGTTAAATTGTGTGAGCAAGAGTATAAATTAATTCAGCACTTTCTATCCAGTTCTTGAGACGCTTCACCACTGCACTCGGAACTCATTTTTTAAAATAGTTTTATTTACTTTATTTTCCAAAACAGAGTTAAAGCAACTTTATTTATTACAGCAAGGAAGAAACCTAATATGACTTTGATTTACTTGTTCATCTGCTTCCTTTGGGCTGCTAATTGTGGCTGTACCAAGGAAGGGAGGTCCATGAGGCTTGTTGCTCCTTGTTTTAGACCAGGACTGGAAGAAGGTATTTGTCCCATTGAAATATTTGTTCCTTGGCAGGTTTCTTTATGTTGGCATCTTGAACCTCACTGCTTGATGCCTCATACTGGGACAGCTTTTAAGCAGGTTGCTATTAAAAGGATGGAGGAATATTCATTTGGCAGGTTTTTTTTTGAACGAGCACTATGTTATGGCCCATTGATTCTCACTCTCTGCTCACATACATCAAAATGCAAAGTGCACTTGTGAGATGTAGTTCTCCTCCCATTGTTACTGAATCTTAAGGTAAAAATTTTATTGGTTTTGGTGGAAAAGATTTGGGACAATTAAAATTTTAACTCTTCATACTATGATCACACAAAGTCACATTACAGGTTTATAGTCTGAATGTGAAGGTGAGTTCACCTGATCCTGAGCTAAGTATTTTTCTGTATATTATAAAATCTTTGAATGTGGTGAGCAGCATGTGTTTCAATATGTAGTTAATTGGGTAGAAAAAAATTCAGATAGTAAACAATCATAACTTGTTGCAGTTTTCACTCCATGTGCCTAGAGGATGCCCAGACTGAGGCACAACTCTCTACGGGCAGAGGCTGAAAATTCATCGCGACAAAGACCTCGTATCTACCAGTGTATGGGGCAGTTCCTGTAAAGAGAACTGAATAGTGAACTTGTACCATCTTTAGGGAAAGCTAAGGACAATTTGTGTGAGAGCTGTTTAAGAAAATGCTTAGTTTTTTTCCTTAGCTCCAGTTTCTCATTAAGGTTTTTGAGGGGAGGGAATCTCCCTTTCCTGTCCCCACAGATTAAATATTTAGTTTCCGAAGTGTTGCTATGATGCTTCAGAGAGGCTGTAGCTGTCACTGTTGACCTCTTCAGGAGTTAATTCAAGGTGAAGTGACTTGTGCCCTGACCAGCCATGATGCTATGCAGAAAGAGCATGAGGTGGCAGCTTCATGATTCCTGGCTGAGCTAGATTGCACTGAGGTACCATAACAATTCAGAGATAACTTAATTCAATTTTCATCTCATTTTTTATTTGCAAGATAAAAAAATACTGGTTTTTTTTCTTTTTCTTTTCTATAAAATATTGTTTGGAAAAGACCTGTAATTTGACGGAAAATTTTCAACAGTCTGTGCACAAACTCTCATGGCATCAGGCCTGAATTATTTCCAGTGCTATATTTGTAATGCCTTCTGAGTAACCAGATTTATTAAATTGCTGTATTTTTAGGTGTGTAATAGCAGGTTACCAGTGATTCAACATCTGTGTGAATTATGTAAGTAAGGATAAAACATATTAACCCCAAAACTTCATCTCATAGTCCACCTGTTTCTGATCTTTCACAAACTACATACTTTTCCTCAAAAATCCTTGTTCTTTGGGAGCATTATGTACACAGTTTGACCTGAGTATCTCTAACTAATCCTCCCTTGTCCCAGGTGCTGACTTTATGCTGACTGGATTATATGAACCAAGAGAAGACTAATTCTTAGTATTTCTAAAACAATTTAAAGACCCCCCTACAATTCTTAGTATTTTTAAAACAATATACTTTAGATAGTGCAGACTGCACAGAATGACATAACAATTGTGGTGGTTTGGGCTAGGCCTTCCTTGGTGACCAGTTTGTAACCAAGGGAGGGCCCAGATTTACCCAGTATTCCCTACGATTTTTACGTAAGCTGGGCTATAAGAAGAAAGGAGGAGAGGCCTTCGCTCTCTTTCCTTCCGGTGGCTTGGAGGTGCAGGTTCCCTGCTGTTGGATCTGCCGTGTTGGGGAGCGAGGCCTGGTAAGGCCTTGCCGACCTTGGGAGATGGAGGTTGCCGGCGATCGTTCTGGAGCGACTTTCGGTTGTCCCAAGGACAGTAGTGAGATATTTCTTTGCTAACATTTTTTAGTTGCTAGATATTGGGCTACTGATCGGGATATATATATATATATATATATATATATATTTTATTTTGGTTTTGTTCCTTTTCCCTTCCCCCTTCCTGTTCCCTTGTGAAATTGTATATATATTTCAATTGTATATAACTGTAACATAAGTGTAAATATATTTATATATATTGCTTTAGCTGTCTCTCGTTTTGGTTTTCTTGGTTGTTTTTTTTCTCCCTCTTCTCCCTGAGGTTTGGGGGTGGGGGGGGACTCCTTGTGGTAAGGTTTGGAGTCTTGGCAGGGAGCCAGCTTCAAACCATATCACAATATTGGTGTCTATCAATGGAAGAAAACTGATGGTCTAATAAAAAATTAAAAATAGAATCAATACAACATAGCATTTATTTATTGTTACTTTTATTGTCTTTTGTGTGAAAAGGTATTGCTAATCATATTATGGAATTAAAATAGGAAAGGAAGAACACATTGTAAGGGAGGGAAATGAAGATATAGGGAAGAGCAAAGCATGTTTTTTTGAGAACTAAAAAATCAATGAACCTGTGAGATAAAGGAAGGTACCTCCAAATTTCAGGAGCTACACTGACCTATTTGAGTGATGAATTGCAGCACAGCGAACATATGACACAGGGCATGTAACAATATGCCAGTGCAAGAAAGGTTGCAGGAATGTCACTTGTCAACAACTCACACTACACACCTTCATTACTGGAGTCATCCAGTATCATGACCTTTTTGCATTCAGTATTAGCCACTGTGATGAAAATGCACACTTAACATGTGTTCTGGTTAATATTCACTTCTGAAAACATTATTTTAACACAACAAATACAGCAACAAAATTACAAAACAAATGATCATGAAGTGATAGAGCAGACTGAAGGAGTGTGACATGTAACTGAAAACTGTGATTTTGTTTGTGTGTTGTTCAAAATCTAAAAAAACCTATCAGTTCAGGGAAGCTTAGGAGTCTAACTCCACTGGAAACACTTTATGTTTTTAAATAGTATTCTGATAATCTTATCACTGCATGGCATTTCAAGTTGGCAGTATTCCACCTGAGTGATGCTGGAGCTTGTTCAGGTGTGACATAACCTGAGGAAGGGGGGCAGGTAACCACCAAACTTAACCAGGTTGTCTCAGGGCAGGTAACAGGTGTGGTACACGCAGCTTCAGGAACCCATTTCTCAGATATCCTCTGTGACCAGCACAATTACAGAGTTATTGTGAGAAGGGGTTTAAGCCTTCCCAGGAAAAGTCTCAAGAGTCTCACTGAAAGGTTGGGCCAACTTTTCCAGTTAATTTTGCCGTGTATCTGAAGCAAAGAGTCAATAATGACTAATTTGTAGAAAAAAACTGACAAAACTAAACAAATTAACAATTTTTATTTACTATGTAACGCTCATGGGACATGTTGGGGTTTTTTTGTAAACAGACAAGCCCCTCTGCTTGCAAGTAAAGGGCAGAACAGTTTTATGCTTCCTTTACCCTTCTTCCTTTTGATTTTTGTCTTTTCAAATCTTCTAGCAGAGGTAGTCTGTGAGAAAGGTCTGGGCAAGAAACATAAAGGTCTTGGCATCCTCCTGCCAGGACTCCATCAGGCAGCAGTAGTTCGAACAGTTGTGTCAGGAGATATCAGGGGAACATCCCCTTGGATGGGGGGACACAGAGAGAACTTATGGGCAGTAATGAGTCATGAAAAGCAGATGGTCAACCCAGAAAGTACCTGTTTACAGATGATGGTCTTACACCAGCCAGGAATTTTATTTTATCACTTTAAATGGAATACCCACCTGGGGAATGGGAGTAAATGTTTACACTCTATCCTGCTCCACTGGTGGATAAAATTATCAAATAACCACCTCTGAAGCAAATTGCCTTCACAGCTCAGTACTCTCTTCTGTCTTGTTTGCAGATTCCTCCATGCTTCTGTAGCTAATGTTGAAAAATTCACCCTCATCATGCCAGGTGTGGGAGACACTCACAACTATTACATAGAAAGATGCACAAAATTTGATTAATGATTTCTTGACCAATGTAAGACATACAGAATAAATATCTGAAAAGGCCGGAAGCTTTTCTCTTTGCCCATAGCAGCTTTTAAGCTGTCACTAATTTCTTCTCCCAGATAGCTGTTATGATACTCTTTAGAACCCTGTCTGCGGTGGAGCTCCTGAAAAGTGATAGACTGGAGTGTGTTGATGTCTCTAGGGACCACGGTGTTATTACTTACAGAGCTGCATAAGCTGGCAAGTAAAGGAGAGCTTTGCACTGCAGGTATCTCTGCAGAACAGTTTAAGTACAGCTATGAGCATAAATCACACAGCCTCAAAAATACTCCTGGGAAGCATAACTCAGACAATAGGTGACATTATATGTAAGAGTAGTTTTCTGTGAGTTCCTTTTTGCTTTCAAGGGGTAATGTTATACTTGTGATAGCAGAAAAATTGCTAAACAACAATTCCCATCAAACATGTACTAAATTATACTTTTCCGGCCTATCCTTGCTGTCTGCTTTAGGGTTCTGTTCCTGGTAAGCTGTAAGAGGAATCAGAACAAAGATCCAAGTAATATGATTGAATGTGTAAGCAGCATAGTTCCTTCCCTCTGCAGACAAAGTAATAGACCTCACAGGGACTAGTAGATCTCATTCTGATGTGCTAAGGCTTTCTCAGGAAAGAAAAGCAAAATCCACAAAAGATTTTAGCTTCCTTTTTTCCCCTCTCTGAATATCAGAAAAACAGGTTTACTTTCATATGGAAGTTATGCCTTGGAATAAAGAAAAATACAAAAAAAAAAATAAAATCCACATTCTCATCTTTCCATTTTCATTTTGCTAGAAAAAGCAGTTCTTAGTCCATACTTGCTGTTCACCTCTATCCTTTCCATCTCCACCTATCTCTGCTTAAGATTTACTTCTTAATTTAAAATAGAAATCTTATCCAGAATGTGATAGCGAGAAAGTTATCTGTTGTGTTAAGACTTCTGCTTCTTCAGATTCATTGACAATCAAGTTCAGGAAGCTTTTATGGCCAGCTAACCCTGTATGCCTTATTTGCAGTGTGTTAATTTGTCACTTGGTCAGAACACACAGTTATCAGGTCCAGGCTTGTGAAAAAGAATGAGCTGAAAGACCAAAGTGTGAGAAGGTGTTATTCTTTCAGAGCTCATCTCCTAATCTGATCTGTGGATTAGCAAGTTTTTGCGGGTATGCAATTGAAATCTTTGCTAGTGAGGATAAAAAGAAAGAAGGTCAGATATTGTAAGTATTTAAAGCATCAATCTCCCCTTGAATTCAGTAGACATTGACACATTAAACCTTTGGATGTCTGGATCAGGGACTGCTACAGGGCTTCCCCATTCATTGTTTGCAAATAAATGTGTATTTCTGTAGATACAAAACTTGGGTCCTGCAGTCAGGGCTGGTTTGGAAGTGAAAATGAGCAGCTTTGTTTGATGAAGGGAATAGCCTGGTCCTGTAGTCCTGGTTTTTAATTTGAGAAGAATTTCAACTTCTCTGACTCTTTCAGGTTTCCACATTACATTTTCAAATGTTGACTAATTTCAAAGCAAAGTCAATAAGATATGAAAACGGTACCAAAGTTTAATCTTTCTTCAGACGTGTGGTTTGATAATCCAGAATTACTGGCTCCCACAGTGGTTGGATAACCCCATAGGGAGTAGGTACAGCATCTCATCAAATTTAGTACCACTAGAAACTTAACACAAAGAGGAAAATATCAAGTTATATGATATTTAATTTTATTATCAATAAGATGGAGAATATGCAGTGTGATAGCAGAAGAACAAAATATAAATGATTTATCTCAAAGGAGTTGTTCTATAAGAACAGATACGTTGTTATGACAGTGCATAATGTGGAAGAATGTGTGGACTTTGCAAAGTACCCTGTATTTACACAATATATTACTTCTAATAAGTATGAAGAGGAGCATTTTGTATATAGATCAAGTAGCAACTGCAACTAAGGGTTTTCAGTAGAAACATTTGAAATAGCTGCACATATTTGAGCTACTGTTGGATACTAATGTTACAGCCTAGATGCCTTCAAACGTGCAAGACAATAAAGAGGTACTGAAAGCCCAGGGCTACAGACAGATGAAGGTTTTCTAAGAGGTCATTCCCCTTTAAATATGATGCTACAGACTGACAGTCCTTGGAAGAAATATAGCCGATGGAAGAAAAGGACAGCATGAGACAGCTACAGCCTGCTAAATGACAGGAAACACACAGAGCAGACACATATATTGAGTACTCTTTCCCAAGAATCTCTGAGAGGAGAGCAGGACTCTGTTTCCTAGGCTTTGTGCTTCCCTTTTTGTAGAGATATTTGGCTTATCTAATCCATGATATTTAAACTGTGTTGTTAATGTCATATTTGAAAATACCTACATTCAAACTAAGTTTTAAGGGCTTGAATCCTAACTCTCCTGAGCAGTTAAGTGATTTGGTAGTCATAGTTGAGAAAAACCCTAAGCCTACTAAAAATCAGTGTCTGTCTTGTAATTTGACCATTCATAAATTTATCTGAGCAAAGTCCAGTTTTCAGGCAACATTTGGCCCAGTCTGGGTGAAGGTGGGGATTTATCCATTGATGCAGCAAAGAGGAATGATCAGAGGAAGAAAAGTAATTTTGGATGAACACTGGAGTTTGGATACATGATCCCCTACTGGCTTTTCACAGCACTGCACTTATTTCTTGCTGATCATTACAGAAGAGCAGAGTACCTGCCAATCCACAGGAGAGTCTCTGCTTGCCAGGACTGGCACCAGGTCACTTTCCCTTGCTTCAAGCTCATGACATTCCTCTACCTGCTCCCTGTCTGACTCCTTTCTTCTGGGGTAAGGCTGGAGGACTGGGACACCTCAATTTAGAAAGTGCTGCTAATGCTTGTGGACTCATCTGGATATTACTGACAGGGATTCTGACATTCCCAAGAGTTATTGCCAGAGTGAGTTAAGGGAACCTAACGTCCTTCCTCTAAGCAAGAACCTGCCCAACAATTGCACTACAGATATTAAGTCAAATTGAAGCTTTTTTAATGGAGAGAAGAGACCAGAAGGGGCTGTGGAGATTATACTTGCTGATTATATTTTGATCAGAAAGAAGAGTGGCTCAAGAAGAACCTTATGAAAGGAAAGAAGGAAGTTCACAAGACAGTTTTTCCCTTATTCTCAGAGAGCTCCATGTTGGTACTGGGGGAAACCACCACTCTCTCTGATTTGTTCCTTACAGTTACCACATATGTGAAAAAAGATGAAGACAGACATCTTGAGGTGAGAAGAGCACAGTTCCTATATAATTGGTGTTTGTGAAAATATTGCTCTGGTGTCCCTGATAAAAGGAGTCTTCTGTCCCAGCCATACATCAGCATCTAAAACCTTATAGAGCTAGCATCTCATTTCTTTGCTACTACAGTTTGAAACCAAAAAGTATTATTGTTGATGCAACTCAAAGATTATCTGATGACTATTGAAGTCTGTCTATACCTTTTAGCAGGATAAAATGTATGTTTTTTTTATTGATGCTCATTCTGAATGCTGGCGAATCATCTGGCAGAGGGCAAAATTATCCAGTAACCTAATGTCCTGTCACTGATACACAAACAATTATATGAGCACTGATCCACATAACATCCGTTATGTGAATTTGAATGCCCATCTGTTCACTCCAGATTAATTGTGACACTGATAGCTCCACATTATGAAACTGTTATTTTTTTAAAGCCTTCCGTGAAAAGCAAAACCCCTTTTCCATTCCCCGCAATTCCAAACAAAACAAAAGCGCAAGCACAAACAAAACCAAAAAATGACCACTTTTCCAAAAAGTGCAGGTTCGTAAGTTCAAATATTCCCTTCACTGCCAGATAAAGCACACCAGGACCCAAGGGAATAGGTCATAGTATAAAACGTGCTTAGAAGTTAGAAAGAAGATATTATTCTTCACCCAACCTTTTGATCCTAAAAAAGGTTTAAAGCAATACTGAAAGGTTCAATTCATCTCGTTTAACATTAGATAACAATGTGGATGCCTGTATCTGAGCTAATCACCCTTTGAGGGAACAATTCCCTTGACCTATTTTGTATGTCGACTTTAAGACAAGACAGATTTGCACCAGAAGTGCTTCTCTTTGCTTTTCCAGCTCCCTAGGGGACCTTAGTATTTGAGATCTGATATGGATACTACAATGTACATGTCTGCATTTGGTGAGGTCAATTGCACCCTCAACTAATTTGCAGGTAAGTTGATTAATTTTGCGTGTCACAATATTTTTAACTGCATTTTCTTTTTGTTGACACCTAATTATTCTCAGATATTTTGATTTTTTTATATTTTAACAATTTCTCATTAATCTGTGAAATTACAATTTTTGCTAGCTCTGTCCTTCTATTGAGCCAGAGCAAATAACCCAAAAATTATCATTACTTAGCATTTGTATCATTATAAGTGATCCCACTTGCAACATATGTCTTAACACCATTTTTAGTGGACTCCACTAGAAATTGTCTCCCAGATCTCACAAATGTACTCTTAAATACATGTTTAATTTTCTGATATTTTGCAAGGTAGCTATTAATTTTGAAATGTGCACTTTTAAAATAGTGCCTAGTCATTCCATACTCCTTTATTGTCAATGGAGAGAAACAGGTAGTTCTGTAGAACAATCCATCTCATCCTAACTCAGACATGAAGAACAGATGATATGAATCATTCACTTGATGCATTTATTCCTGCACTGATCATGGTGGGGTCCCACTTCTAATGAGTTGGTTTGACAAAGGTAAGTACTAAATTCCTTGTGTGATAACTGAGAGAAATAGTTGTATTTGTTAGTTGTTTCAAGACCTACACAGGATAGAACTTCTCTTAGTGTAGCTATACCTCTGGTTTAAGTGTGCAGAAACTCCAAGAATACATATTGTTTACAGAAGACTGACTATGCAGCAGCAGTCGTGGAGGTCTTCTGAGACAGAAGAGAAATTTTACTGCCTGGTCTTAAACTGGAGTCTAGTTTTATGTGCTATACAACCTGTTTATATATATGCCAAATACACAGTAAGCATCTTGCAATAATTCGATATAAGAACTCCATTCATGATTATATTAAGGTGCCAGGCATTATGGGTGCAATTAATCTCACCTGTCTTGTATAATAAACATGTACAGTGTCAAAAGGCGAGCCATGATCTAGGTTGTCTCTATAGCTAACCAAGAGAGGAAGGCACTTTCTCTGCCCACCTAAACTTTTCTGCAATTTTTGTGGCCTTTTTAAATACCTACCTTAGCATGAGAGAAGCAATTCTTTAGAGGCCCATTTACCTCCTATGCAGCTCAGACACAGAGGTTTACCTTAGCAACATCTGCCTCAGATCCAGTGAATCCCACTCAATTCATCCCTGGAAAAAGATATCTCAGATTGCAAAACGGGTACAATTTTACTTTTGTTCAAAAACTCTGAACTTCGTTAAAGGACTAGTGAAGTATGCTGGGTAAAGCACAACAGAGCTGCATTGACTCCAGAACTGAGAAAAGAAGTTACCCCAAAAAATCCTAGGTCACAGTACGTCATTCCCTGCACGCTTACGCAGATTTTCGTGCTGTAGTCTGATTGATCACTCTGTTCACAAAACAATTCCATTTGCTGAAATCTGATATCATTTTGAAAATAGCTGAAAATCTTAGCACATAGCTTTTCTTTAGCCTAAAATACTGGAACAGATCTCAGTTTGATTTTCAAACCATATGGTCTCGTGACGTTGCCTGTCATGTTGCCTCTGTTTTTCCTTTAGACATCTATATTCTTTGACAAGGGGAAATAACAGCAAATCTATATCCAAAATTAGATTATTTCACAGATAAGAACCTGCATACTAACTTTCTTTTGGCATGATCAGGCATTAGAAAGACAGGTTATGGCCCCATTTTTTCAGAAAACTTGAGTATCGGAAAGCTTAATATTGTTGCAACATTAAATGATAAATGTGCTCTTCTAAGTGTACCTGTATCATCTTGGGGCTCTGTGATGTGATGTATCTACACATTTGGTTGGGTTATGACATCTTTTTTTCTGAATATTGTTCCAACATTTCTACTAGAGAAATAACCAGTATTTATACATAATAAGTATATTTGATTCTGTGAGTGTACTTCTTAACAGCACTGACATTAGCTACCACCTATTTCAAATTGTATGCAATAAAGCGAATCAGTTACTGATACAAGAGATTAAACTGGGAAAATTAAAGTAAGTATGGTATTTTTACATGATACTTTCTTAAAAAAACCCACCCCAAACAAAGATGATGAAGATAAATTTTTCCCCTTTATGACTCCATTCAATATAAAGAAACCTATTCCCTACTGACAGTTTAACAGCATCACATTCTTTCTTAATGAATTTCTGCCATAATTTATTATTGTAGAAAGTCATAGTGCTTAATTTCTTACAGAAATGAAGTTTTGCATTTAATTCCTTTTCTCTGTCTTTGAAATATTATTCAATTTACATATAGATAGAGCTCAACACTTCAGCAGGAAATCTGATTGTGGGAACACAAAACAGCAATTTTAAGAGATTAGATAGGAAATACATAAGGCAAGTACCTTATGTTGTCATGTGTCAAGCTAATGTGTAAGAATTGGTTTTTTAACAAATTAAAAGAAATACTAAAACATACCAACACAACATTATTTAAAATCACCCCTTATTGGTACCCCTCTGGAAAAGCAAAGAAACACCACTGTCACAGCAAAGTGTAGTTTAATTCATAATGTGATCTGTTCTTAAAATTTTTATTTTGAAACATAAACAAAATTACTGACTAGAAGACTTTTATTCAAAGCAAAGTTGATGAAAATTTTCACTTCAGTAAATTTTACAAACTGCATATGTAGGCTGAAAATCAATTTAATTGCTAATAAAATCCAGCTGAATTGGGGCTCAAGCAACATCTTTGCAGATATACAAATAACTAATGTACTGCAACTGTTAAATCAAAAATCTCTTTAAGTGAAAAGCAGTATAAAAAATGTAATAAATGTTACTATAATTAAATCCTGACATTTCCAATAAAAATGAGGAATTTTTATTGTGATAATTATCTGAGCCAACCTGAAAAATCATGCCATTTAAATTTTCTGGAATGGCCTGCAGTCATCTTGTGTCTTGAGCTGATTATTTTTATTATACTGTGCAGTATGTCGGCAAATGCAAGGCTGAAATTATCATATAGAGGGGTAAAAAGGTCAAAACAAGAAAGCTGCCTTTCAAAATAGACTTTCTGAATGGCTTTGGCAATGATTCTGTCAATTACTCACAGGATATCAGATCAGTTAGGCAGCAATGTAAGCTTTACGTTCACTGAGTTTAGATAAAACAACTTTCATTAAAAAAACCCCTCCAAAAGTAAGTATTGTATTTTGGTTTCAATTAAGCATGTAACTAAAGAAATATTGATTAAAAAAATTAAAAACATATTTTATCTAATTTAGATCCACTTCACCCAGTGATAATTGGAACCAGGTTAGTTTTATTATTTCTTACTTTAGAAAAACTTTCAACAATTATTTTCTAATCAATACTTACTGTAATGCCTCCCTTTCAAAAGTAACAATTTTTCATCTTTGTGGTGGCCTGAATAGCTTGGAAAAATCTGACAAATTCAATTATTACTTCTGAATGATTCACTAATATTAGTTCCTTCTATGTGTAGGAGTTTATGAATAACCAAGTTGATGGAGAGCTAAAATACAATATAGAATAAAATCATACAATGGAAGCCTTATGCACCAATCAAATGAATGGGAATAAATATAATAAAATACAGATATTTAAAAATATCCCTACCTACTCAGGAAACATTAATCCAAGGAAGTATTTCAAAAGCTGTACTTGTGATAGAAAGGACACAGCTACCTAAACAATATTTTTCAGTTTTCCTCCAGGTTCTGTGGATGCTTGTATGTGGCCTTCAGCTGACTCTAAAGAGGCACAGAGCTATCACAGGCCGTGGCCTCTCTGCAAGCCCTGTGGTAGTTGTGCCAAGGGATTTTACCTGTGGTCAACTGGAGCAAGGCCCTTTTATCCAGCAGGTTGGGCCAAGCAGATGCTTAACACCGTTAAAAGCATTGTTTAGGTCTCTGCAAACTGTAGTGGGAGCTGGGGTTGTTACTGCCCTGACAGGTAACATAAATGTAGATGGCTTACAGTGGAGCTGAATTCTGCTCTGTGTCTTCTGTGCTGTGCTGTATTGTAGTGCAGGAGGCAGGACTGTTGACATACGGATTACCACAACCAAGGATGCACCTCTGGCTACGAAAGAAGCTATGGGAGACCTGTGGTCCTCAAGATCCATAGGTGGAGATCTTGCAGGTAAAATTGGGTGTCACTTGAGGGATGGCACTAGAGGACCATGCTCAGGAATCTGAATTTTTCTTCCAGACAGCACAGTCTTCAACTCAAAGACAATCTGTTTCTGTGTACTCCATGCTTGGTTCATGCAATGGTGCAATGGTGCAATTGTACCCACGTGTTGAGTATCTCATTGCTTCCTTTAGACACTGTTGTCATACAAACATATATTAAATATCCATTTCTATATTTAAAAATGTGGCAGATTTTCTACATCTCATGAAGCTCAGTAGAGAATACGCAAGTATTTTAAAATGTTGTTGTTCTTAAATGCATAATTATTGCCAGGAAACACAAAACTATATATATGTAAGACTGTGTCCTAGGCCCTTCTAGAAAACTCTTCACCCATCAAAACTCTTTGTGAATATCTCATCTGTCACATATGTAGGACAAGAGATGCCATTTTTATTCATTAACATGCTGAGGAGGAAAAAGAAAACCGGTAGTCCTTAAGTATGGTATGATATAGTATCTAACACAGTATATCAACCAGTAAGATCATTCTGCAAATGACAAACTGTATAATTTTTTTGATTTGAATCTACCAAGTGATAGAAACTTGGATCATCTACTTGAATTATACTGTTTACAAGACTATCAAGCTGCAAGTGCAATCACTGTTTGTTTTCTACACCTGTTGGGTAGACAAGGGAAAAATGCTTTAACTGGGAGAAAAAAATTATAGTGCTTGCTATGGCTGATTACAATTTTTCCAATCAAATGTATTTCAGGCAGACAAATCCAGTTTTCCCAAATCCTTATACATACCAGGAGAAGGTGGAAAAGAGGGACAGAGACCACAACTGAAAAACAAGTTTAGGGACCACCTAGAGAATATTGAATACATGTGGGACTGTAGGGAATTTCCCAAGGGTGTTGAGAGTGCTGTGAAATGAGTGCTGAGTCCCTTGAGGACTGTGAAATGAATAAGGGAAGACTACAATTTAGTTGCACATTTGACACCCTCTTCCGCACCCGCTGTGTTCACATTTGGAAGCTGAGGAACTTGCTGGATTGACAGATAGATGGGTTAAAAATTGTCTAGACAGATAGACTCAAAGGATGTTAATCCATGACTTGACATCCTCTGGAACCTGCTAACAAGAGGAGCATCCCAATGTTTGTACTGGGGTTGATGTTGTTCAATAGGTCTGTATGATGAGACAGACCATCCTCAGTGGATTCAGGGGGTGAATTTCCCACCAAAGAGTAGTGCTTCAATTCAGAGGTTTCTTGAGCAGCTTCAGGAGTGGGTTCAAGAGGAAAAAGTTTTTCGCTTGTGGAAGAATAGCTGTGTACATTAAAAACTTAGATGGGTAGCATTCTGTTGAAAAGCACTTGGAGGTTACAGTCAAGTTACTATGAAGTTAAGCATGAGCCAAAAGCGCACTTTCACCACAAAAAACCTCGAAATATATACTGGGATTTATTAGGAAGACTGTATCAGGTAAGCCAGGAGAAGATACGGTACGTCATGAAGTGCTGGTGAAATTCCAGCTGGAAATCTGTTTATTTTATGGTCACCACAGTTAAGGAGTGATTTGGAGTAAATGGGAGGAGTCCAGAATGAGAGGCTCACCCAGGAGTTGAAGTCTACTGAAATATGACCTAACTTGCTGAGGGAGCTGTCTATGTCTAGTCGGATGAAGTTAAGGAGAGAACTACTGTCAGCCAGCAGCTATTTGAAGGGTACTTACTTCTTGGTAGTGGCAGATCATGCAGCATCCACTGAATCTAGTTAGCCTATGACACGTAAACTCAGTGGAGTGAGTCTGCCACTGAATCCCTTCATTGGAAAATGTATCAGGGAGAATCACTGTCATACTCCAGCTGTTTTAGTTATCTTCTCACTTGGCTAAGATTTCTCTCTTAAGAGGAGTTAGTATGAAGTCAGCAAAATTTTAACTGAAAATACAATATGCATTATAACAATGACAGTAATTTCACAATGAGAGGAAATAAACATTTGTACATATTCCCAGAAGACATACATTTAATTTGAAATCTTTATAATTCAATACCTCTCTACAAAGAAATGATCTAGTTTAATTAGGAGCAAAAGGTCAAATTCAGAGATTGACCAAATGAAGTCTAAGATTTTTTCTACAGTCATATTAAATGATCATCATCATTCCAGCTGGCCCAAAAATCGAAGATTAACTCAACTTTAAAAAAAAAGCCCTTTTTCAACACTGCCATTGTGCAAAGTAGTCTCAAAATGCAGTCATAAGGTTCTGAACATAAGCAAATATGCAAAACTGGTCAGCACATGTGGAAAATTAGTATTTTTAGGCTATCAAGTTTCAAAATTTTTTATAGTGTTTCAGTCTGAGATTCAATCTACAGTGTAAAAGTTTCATGGTCTTCTGGGAAATGCAGAATATGAAAATATAATAGAAGACTTTGGAAAAAAATTTGTTTAGGAGAGAGAAAGTATTGTTAAGTAAAGTAAACCAAGCAATCAAGCAAAGAAACAATCAAAAACTAAAAAAAGATCAGTGTAAATGGTACACAATTCAAAAAGACCTATTCCCCTTTGTGTCTGGTCTTCCAGTGCTTTGAGAAATCATAATGATTAGTTACAAGAGATTTATTTTCTCCAGCCTGGAAAAAGGAATTGGGAGAAAAATGCTGTCAAATTAGATATAATAAGTATCCTGTAAATAAGAAATGTCAAATATCTGTATAGATTGGAAAAAGCACATTGATTGGTTCCTTAAACACACTGTTCAGTGTAAATAGTCTGGCTATGTAAAAATGTCATGATGTCTGGCAGGGTCGTGAACAATGTAAGTCCCCAGTAAAAATCCCTGATGTCCTTCCCCAAAGGGTTCTTTGAATCTAACTAAAATGACACATGGGTACAAGAGCATTTCTGGGGGGCATTCATAATATGCTGCCACTGGTGCAGATGAGGACATTTAAGTGAAAGGGTGTTCTGAGAACACAAGTGTATTAGTCAGCCCAGAGCAAACACCGCCTCTGCAAACAGCAAGCTATGAGAAGGACTAATTATGACATAAATAGCTGGGGTTACAGATAATCTACTGAAATCCCATAAGGAGTGTGAAATTATACTATCTACTTATACGCACATCCGAATGTATTTGTATATATGCACCTAATCAATCTGTACTGCTGATCAAAGTCTATTGCACAAATACTTCGAGACTGTGATGAAATAAGAACCAGTGTTTTGAGCAATTGATTGCAAACTATTAGTATTTAAGTGATGCAATTCGTTTTCTAAAATAGAATTTAAGAGAGAGAACTTGGAGTTTTACAGCAGTTATATACTCTAGATGATGAAGTTCATCTCTAAAGCTTTATTTAAGTATGTGAAAAATACAAAATGCTCCTAGAACTGTTTTCCAGAAAATGCAGCCCCCTGTTGTGTTCTGTCAGAGCAAACACTAAGCAAAGCCAGGCAAATACCACCTTTCTGGGATAGATACTGTGCTTTCTGAACAGCACACTTGAGATTTACATAAGGATGCGTAGCAACATTTCCTTTTGTTCAGTGTCTGACTGCAATTTTAGAGAACATAGGTGGAAAGTGGAAATTACCATTAAAATTATACCTTCCCTTCCCTTCCCTTCCCTTCCCTTCCCTTCCCTTCCCT
>NW_021938895.1:8140745-8150818 GCF_001715985.3 Manacus vitellinus
TCCCTTCCCTTCCCTTCCCTTCCCTTCCCTTCCCTTCCCTTCCCTTCCCTTCATCTTTTTTTGTTGTTGTTTATTTGTTATAGAGACAACATTGCATTAGGGACATAGGACAATTGGCAGAAAACTTTCATACTGATACTTCCTCTGGGGCCTCAACCCAGACTCCAAGAAATGGACCTCTTCCAAATTTCTTGTGTTCAAATGAAGAAATATACCTTTTATATGCTGTAAGATGCTATAAGATATATAAGATACATAAAATGTAGGTATGAATTTTCACCCAGTGGATGGAAGGAATTTCTGGGTATGAATTTGAAACTTTAGACTCAGTTTTATGTTGTAATTTGTAAAGCCAGGTAGCTAGAGGATTGTTCACAAATGAGGTTGATCCTCATAAATCCAAATTTCTGGGGCTTATTTACTGTGACTTTAGTTCTTAATAATATTAATTCATCAAAACGTAGCTCTATTAGCAAATACTAGATATACTAACCATTACTGTCTATGTACTAAGGCCCTGTTGCTTCCTTTTTCCTTCTCAGTGCTAACAAGACTGTAAACCATAAGAATAGAAAACTTCTACGGCACTTGCATAAAAGCCTGATACAATGATGTGTTTTAAAGCATGGCTATACTGAATAATCTATTTAATTTAACTTTAAGTACTTTAAATTAATCTGAATTGTTTATAATACATTGATTAGAACAGATAATCCAAATCTACATCTACTTGTCCCTTTTGTTCTATAAGCATTTAAAATAAGATTTATAAAACTTCTCTGACATGCCTCATCATCTTAATTTCTTGCAAAACTCTCTTCCCCCCTCCCCAGAACCATAGTTACTACAAGACCTAATGAAAGGTGGGTAAATTCAAATGGTGATTAGAGTCTGCAAAAAAGGGCATCTAAAAGCAAAAATGTTATGAATTGTGGCTTCTTTTACTCAAAATCAGAATATGCGGTGGCTCCCTTCATTAATGTGGCCTCCTGATAAAAATGCACAACATGATTTAATTTCTCTCCTTTCCATTGCTTTTGTAATTATTCTAAAAGGCATGAGGAAAGGTTGAGGAAGTTGGGATTGTTCAACCCAGAGAAGTGAAGGCTCCAGGGAGACCTTATTGTGACATTTCAATATGTAAAGGGGCTTATAGGAACGATGAGGGCAAATCTTTTAGCAGGCATATTCCTACTGGAAAAGGAGTAATGGTTTTAAAACTAAACAAAGGGTAGATTCAGACTAGATATAATAGAAAAATTTTTTGTGATTAGGGCAACAAAACAACATTAGTTGGACTAGATGAACTTTAAAGATACCTTCTAAACCACATTATTATATGATTCTATGTTTTCATGCTACATATGCATGAGTCTACAACTAGCGCTACCATTGTGCTGAGACTGAGTTCTGTCCTGCTGATCAGTATTGTCTCCTTCTTCTGCTTGAACTGACTGTTTTTATCTCCTCTCAATTGGCTCTGGGGAAAAAGACAGCTTTTTGTTCTGGGTTTGCAGAATTTCTATCAGAATGCAGGCTTGCTGCACAGTGATGGCTCTCAGTTATAGCAGTAATGCAAGTTATCACCACAGAAAGAAGCAGGTTGTCATCTTCCTCAGTGAATCATCACCAGGTGCAGGAGAATTAATCTCTCTTGACATAGTTCATTGTTTAAATGAAGATAATTGAGACAATCAGCATAGGGATGGTAATAATTACTCTTAATTGTGGTAAATAAGTCTGTAAGCAGATCTGGGGTTTATCTACATTAACATTGTCCTTTGGGTGAGAAATGTGATTCTGAAGTGAATGTATCATCATGCATGGGCTGGTATCATAGGGTGGTCTCAGAGGACATGATCAGATTTTCTTTCCAGTGAAATCAAACTGGTGGGAAAGGCACTTCAGAGGTGCCCTGCTGCACTTGAACTTCTAATGGACCTTTAGTTCATGTGACCAAAGTATCTGTAGTCACTTGATGTAAAAGTTCCAAAACTCGTGCACTGTGGGTGCTGAGTCCTCACAATTGTTTCACTTTGAAGACCTATTGCTATTGATAAATGGTATTTTTTAATATATACATAGTTCCAGATTAAAAAAATCCTGATAAATATAAGTGACATCTATGGACATGAAAGAATAGCTAGAGAAATTTTTAGTCTTGCCACTGAGTAATTTAAAAGAGAAATAGGAACTGAATGTACAAATGCAACCAAGAAGTGAAAGACCTCAAGGACTTTCAAGGGGCAGCTGAGGTCACTTGGTTTGATCAGCTTGAAGAAGAGAAGGCTGAGGAGTGACCTCATGGCAGTCTACAGGTTCCTCAAGCAGGGAAGCAGAGAGGGCGATGCCAATCTCTGTCTGGTGACCAGCAATAGGATATAAGAAAATTTAGTGCGGCTGGGTCAGGAAAAGCCCAGACTAGACATTAGAAAAAAGTTCTTTACTGAGAGCAGGTTTGGACATTGGAATAGGCTCTCCGGGGAAGTGGTCACGGTACCAAGCTTGTAAGAACTCAAGGAGTGTCTGGACAATGCTCTTAGTCATATGGTTTAATTTTAGGTAGGCCTGCAGAAGCAGAGAGTTGGACTTGATGACCTTTATGGGCCCCTTTCAACTTGAGATATTCTATCGTTCTACGATTCTATGATTTTGGGTTAAATCATGCTCCTTCTCTCTGTCCTTATTCCTAATCTGACAGGGTCATATGAATGGTATAAATCAGGTATCTTCAGAAAACTGGTGGGTTTTTATTAATTCACATGTTTTTGCAATATATACGTAGCTTTAATATCAACTCCTTGCAAAAGGAAGGAGGGCTAGGTTAACAACAGAATTTAGGGATTTTTAGCTTCCAACACCTACAGCTTTTAGGTTAATGACAGAATTTAAGGTTTTCTAGCCTCTAACACCTACAGTTTTTCATTCATAATCATAACAACGAATGGAGATGCCCTCTCTTAGTTGTGTGTTCTTGTCACGCTTCTTCTTCCTTCCATCTATTCATTTATGTTAAGGTGTGGTTTTTTTGCTTCACCTATAGAATAAGTAGAGCAACACTAGCAATACCTGAGTTTGTTGTATTTCAGTTCTTATTTGAAAGAACTGACTTCAGAAGGATGAACATATTGTAAGGGCTGTATATAATTTCATTTCTTGGTATAATTCCTACTTCTGATAGCATGTAGATTTATATGATTCTACAAGTCACTCTAGGTATCAGTACAGATATAAATGGAAGTAGAAAGTCCTAGTCCCTTTCACTTTAAAATGTATCATCTGGAAGGTCTTTTCCAGAGCAGATGCTGTGTTTCTTTTAAAATACCATTTTAATTACAGTGCAATCAAAGAACTGTCCTGGAAAAAAAAAATTGTGAAGCATTTCTACAATTCTATAATGTTTCTATACAGTAATATTACTTTTTCTATACAGCCACCCACTAGTCCAATGATTTTAATGCATAGTCCATTTACGTTTTGTTTAACTTTTTATTGTCCTTTCAAGGGCCTTATTCAAGGTGATTTTTTTGTCCTTAACTTTTATCTCATTGATTGTGCTCTGCAAAGCACTTCAAAAGAACAAATCAAAAGCTTACAAAGAACTTCCCACAGCACTTATATCTTCTGTTCAGTGGGTATTTTCTTTCCATTTTAAAAGGAGAGAAGAATGAATAGTTCCTTGTGTGAATAGAAAATTTTTGTGATTACTGGTATGTTTATCTGAAGCCACACATTTTCAAAATCCCCCTTCCTGAAATGGAGGCATAACATTAGATTTAACATTCACTGCAGTGCAACGTGTCTATAAACATGCATGAACTTTACTGAACTCAGTTACCCTCACATTGGGTAAAAATGGTCTCAATAACAGCTCTTTCCCAAGAGGGTCAGTTATCAGTCAGGGCAAATTGAAAATCTTACAGATTTCAGCTTGGCTCATGGGCAGATTCAGCATGGGACTGCCAAGCAATAGCTGCAGAAATTAATTATCAGGCCCTCATGACATAATCTTTACTCCTTTTGGATCTTGAACCCATGAGAAGTGAATATTTACATTTTCTCCATGGACATGATAGCTAAAAATGATCTATGTGCAATATCTCTCACTTGTGACAAGTTTTTTTGTTTTGGTATTTTTTTGTTTGTTGGTTGTTTTTTTTTCTCAGACTTGACCCAAGAACTGTGAACTAGAAAGAAAATACCAACTACCCCAAAATTATGATTCAACTTTTACTGTTGGAAATAATCGTACAGAGATTAGGAAGCTTTTCTACAGGGAGATGAAGTCAGAAATAGATTGCAAAACTCCCCAGCATCTATGGCAAGAGTTGCAAGTACAGTAGAAGTCAGATTGATTGAGAGGTGTGTAAAAGATACAATAGTTCTTTCCAACACATAGAATCATAGATTCATATAATCATTAAGGTTGAGAGAGACCATTGAATCCAGCCTTGGACAGAACACTACCATGCCAACTAAACCACAGCACTAAGTGCCACTTCCATTTCTTGAACACTTCCAGGGACACTGACTCCAACACTTTCCTGGGCATTCCCTTTCAGTGAAGAAATTCTTCCTGATGTCCAACCTGAACCTCCCCTGGCGCAGCTTGAGGCCATGTCCTATCACTAGTTGTCTGGGAGAAGAGGCTGACCCCCACCTTCTACAACCTCCTATAAAAGCCCTGAGAGATCTTCAGCATGACATGGATAGACATGGATTGTCTGATTTCAAAGAACTGAGTGATGGATGCAAGACATGTATTTTAATAGGTGTTTTTCTCAAGAAATGTCCTGGGTGTAAGAGAGGCATGGATAATGGTTCTGTCCCTTAGTATGTGGTGTTGGAATTGGAGAGCACATTGATTTTATTGTTTTGGTGTTGCCACTGCTGTAGTGTATTTCCATATTTGACTATAAAATTCCTGAGGTAAATCCAGATGCACTGTTGACTAAAAAATTGAAAAGGACATCTGATAATTGGGATATTAGGGATCTGATAAAGGATCTGATAAACTGGGATCAGGATTTCCATCATCCTTTTGATACACATGGAGTAAATAAATAGAATCTGTTCTGCCAAAAGTCTTTTACTGCAGCATTTATGCATAAATGAGTAAATAAAATGCATAAATGAATGGTTTCATGAATGTTTTTGCTGTCACACTTAGATTTCCCAAACCCTCTGAGGGCACAGACCTCTCTTAGTCCATGGAAATCCGCCAGCTCTACTGTTTTCCAGCAGCATAGAGGAAACCTTGCAAGAGTGGCTGCTATTCTCATCATCTATGAAATGAAGAAATACTGTCATTCTCTCTGAAGTTTTAAATGAAATCTTTTTCCAGTCAATCAGGAAAGGATCCAAAACCTCTTGGCCATTTCACTCCTCCTGGCTTCTAATAGTGTATCTTCAAGGTCTCTGGATACATCCCAATCTTTCCATCCTCAGATACTACATAGTACTTTTGAGGCAGGGATAAAGTCCAGGTGGAAGTTCTCCAAGCCCTGTTATGTTGTTTATGCAGGCTGTTGCAGAGAGGATTTGTAGCTAAATGTCATTTCTGTTTAAAAGTACCAAGGGGTTAAAGCTGGTATTATAAATGTCATTTTCAGGGAAAGCATGCCAGATAAATGCTAATCTGCTCCTTAAGCACTTTCCAGTGATCTTCTGTAAGCAGTCTTCAAAGAGTAAAACATAAAAATATGCTGGTACAATGTAGGAATTAAAGTGCAGACACTCTTCAGCCAGTGGGGTTGTAAACCTCCTGGCCTGAAGCTATGAAAAACAAGGGAGTCCCTGCCACCCTCTATGGATAAATAGAAGGAAGGACAGATTCTTAGAGTTTTCTTTCTACACAGAAATCCTTCAAGAAACATTTTGATTAGCTGACAACTTTTTAAGCAAGCATGGAAATAATGGTGAATCTGAAGTAGAGAGAGAAAGACTTACCAAGGTATAAAGGACTGTTTAGCCCCTTTCACTAAGGATTTCACAGAAATATGTCATAGACATGTTTTGTCTTGAAAGGGAGTTCTCATGTGGCTCTTTACTGAAGCTACAGATGGCAGCTAAATAGAACTCAGGGATCTCAGATGAGGTCTCCCTCATAGCAGAGCCCCATGAGGGGGAAATTAATTGGGTAGCTGCTTTATGGATGCAGCAAAAGTTGAAGTTTTCAGAATACAGCAGATAGCATTTCCCACAAGGGAAGACACATTAGCACTCAACTCCACCAGAGGACTATGACTCTCTATTGCTCACTAACAATTTTATGTTCATTTAAGTACTTGTTTGAAGCCTCTTTCCTGCTTTTTCCTGTGCAGTATCTGTGGCCAGCACAACAAAACAGGATAGGGAATTTGGTCAGTTGTACCTGGAAATAAAAGGAAGCTTTGAGGGGCTCCTTGCATACCATGGCTGTCTCAACACCCTGTACATACTCCTACTCCCCCTAATTTGTATAGTGCTTTTGCCATTATAAATAAGTACACTGAAAATATGAGAGATGGTGAAAGGGTGCTATTGAGAGATCTGTGTACTTCACCACAGCTGTGGTCCTGTAACAGTCGATGGGAGAATATTTTCTTTTGTTGCAGAGCCCAGGACAACCCTCCCATTCACATGTACATGGTCCCACATGTCATCTCTATGTCCCTCAGGACTCCTGCATTACAATTACAGCAACACAGCACACCAAGCAGTTGAGTGTGCCACCAGACTCCTGAAGAGCAGCAGGAACAGCATTGCTTCTCAAGAACCAAGAACTGTCACTCTGAAGTCTGGTCTTGATAAAGTCCTACTAGAAGTGGCGGAATCACCATTCCTAGAAGCGTTCAGTAACCGAGTAGTCATGGCATTTTGTGGTATGGTTAAGTGGGCATAGTGGTATTCAGTCAAAGGTTGCACTTGATGATCTTGAAGGTCTTTTCCAACCTTAATTATTCTATGCTTCTGTGACTCTAAAACATATGTTCCTTGGCTTAAACCTCATGCCACAGAGACCGGTGTCTACAACACGAATAGATGCCCTGCCATATAACACAAGGCGAACACCTCTCCTCATCCTATGGTGAACCACTATATATCATTTCACAATGGATAGAAGAAGGATAAACAGGACAAATGTTGAAAGAACACTTGGTAGTTTCTGATTTGTATGAATAGACTGGGAGTAGACAGACTTCTGTCTTCAAATAGTATTAAATGTTTTTCCATCACTCATTATGAAATAATTTGTGGTGTAGTAGTCAAAGTCACAACTTTGATGGAAGGAAAGTGTTGCCTTGTCAAAATTGCCTGGACTTTCAAGTAGAGGTCTGGGTTGGAAGGGTCTGTGAATTTTCACAGACACCTTAGCAATTTGAAGTAAAGTTGTCACAGCTGAGATCACCTGCTTTCTTCAATAACAAGAGCAAGAAATCACAGCTGAAAACAAACTGTAAATGATAAGTTTTGCTGAACTGCCTGCCCACTCCTGTAACCTTTATTAACCTAAATCTCCTTTGAGGATGATTGGATTTATCAGTCTGTTGTGATGTTATTTTCACTACAACATCAGATGCCTGGTTCTTTCCCTGCTATGCCTAGATGAGTCTTTACCGTGCCTGATCTCAAACCAAAGCACTGATTTTGCATAGAAGAATTTAAATAATCCAGCAAAGCATCAATATCCACCTTAGAAAACATAATTCTGTTAGTCATTGTCAGGATACTGTTCACCAGCAGTTCTGTACCCCAGTCTGTGCTAGAGGGTGAAATCTAGAAGTACTTCAAGGTAAGAACAGCTGAAGGTCAACTTAGATGAAGGTGACATTACCTCCTCTTTTAAAAAGTTAGATATCTATTTATATAAAACTGATTGACAAGATTTTCTGAACAGCCAAAGAAAAGAAAGTAGATTTCCTAGGAAGGCAATTCAGCCTAATGCAAGCTGGAATAGGCCTTGCTTTGTGGCAGATTCTCCTCAAAGACAGAATTTATTATGGACATCTGATGTCTAGACAAATAAAACCTTGCTCAGTGTAACTGAAGAAGTTACAATTCATTGAGGTATACACCTCTTGCTTCTTATTTCTTAACCACAGAATGACTTGGTGGTAGCAAGCAAATAAATGGGTTTTGTACTTCTATTAGCCTCATTTACCTGAAAGTGTACTTATACTTTCTTAAATTAGATTACTGTTTTCAATACTTGCAAATGTCTGTGACTATTTTGTCTTATTGATTTTTTGTCTCGTGGTTTTACAAGAATTGCGAGAATTTTCAAGGCTATAGAAAAAGTTCTTGTGCTGAAGTGAGATGAAAGATAAAATTCTCAGAAGTAAACAGGAGAATTGGAGTTGCTCAGTCAAAACACTTTATTTTTATTGTTTTGAACAATCCCATTTTGACTTTTAGTTGTTTGGTTTTTTTTAATTATTGTTTGTTTGTTTTTTATTACTTTGCACTATTTTAAAGTGAAAATAGTTTAGGAGTAAAACCTCATATTTTTTAATTTTATTTTCAAAGTATGGTTGCAGGTTGTTTGGAGAGTTTGGAGTTTTAAAACATTTAGTTTTCAATATTTTTAGAATGTTTTTCTGAGTGTTCATAGAAAACAGCACTTCCTTATGAACAGTTTTGTTTTGATGAATCCCTCTTTTCCAGTGGGAAAAAAAATAATATTTAAGAGCAATTCTTAACATAAAGTTTCTTTTTTGTATCTGCATCTTAAATTCACTTCATAAATTTCTTATTAGTCTCAAATATACATCAATCCTTCCATAAATGCTGTGTTCCATATATTGATTGAGAAAAATATTTCCTAAAGGGGAAACATTTATTGATAGAAAGATACCAAATTTTAGTTTTTGCTCTGTTTTTAAAATATTTTATTAATTTAAAATATTTTTTATATTTCATAATATCTGGGTTAAGTAACAAAATGCATTGCCAATATAAGCGGTACAAAAAAAAATCTGCAACTATGTTGACACTATAAGGTAAAAATGAAAGAAAATAAGAAAAGAAATTGGAACAAATGACATTTAAAGAAAAACAATTAGCCTATTGCTTGTTAAATGTACAAATAGCTCTTGGCAGCTTATTCATGGATAAATATAGATTCCATCAAATTAAAAAAACAAATTAGAAGGTTTAAAGGATAACTCACAAAGAAATATTTTTAATTTTTCTTTAAAATTTACTGCTTTATAAAGAGTAACAATTAAAAATCTTAAGTCTTACATTAAAACCCACCATAAATAGTAAATTCAACTCACAGAATTAAGGGATTTTATAACTACAAGCAATACAATTATACTGAGGATTTGCATGCCATCTTGCCTAGGGTAGGCTAGTCAAGTGATCAGGTGAATAGGATGACAGAGCAGAAGCAGGTGGAATATTTTTACTAAAACTAATGTATTTCACAGAATATAATATAAAGTTACTTTATTACTTTTTTATCATATTCCAGACATAATTCCATGGCTTCATAGACTTGATAGTCATTTGCATGTAAGGGAACATCAGTACTGTGTTGCATTTGCTCCTCAAGAGACAAGTGAGAACAAGAGGTAGATAAAAATATAGGAAATCCAACAGCTGTGCCTGGAACCCTACTAATGATAAATAATGATGATTAAATAGTAAGAGATTATTAAAAATGAGAAGCACTCCAAGGATGTTTTATATAACCTGAAACGGTATTGATCTCATCTAACTTTAGACTCATGTAGTGTAACTACCACACCTTTGGTAGTATCTAGTCTGTCTTCATGGTCAATAACAAGAACATCTATTTATGGCATATTTCATTGTAATTCTCCATTTCAGACATCTCCCTCAAGATAGGATGAAATATTTGTTTGGAGACTGTTTCCTCCCCATTTAGGGGAGCTAAGGACAACTAGCTCAGGTATAAAAGTCTTTAATAAGATGAATTCCATCCAAAGCAGATGGTGACCTTTAATTTTTGAAAGTCTCATAATAAATTTGTACTTTCATATAGAAGTACTCACTGGTAGACAGAGACAGGAAGCCGAATAACCCCCCTGTAATCCAGGAGGAAACATTTAGTGACCTGCTGAGCC
>NW_021938895.1:8152278-8183995 GCF_001715985.3 Manacus vitellinus
ATCTGGTAACCATGGTGGTGTTGGATCAAGGGTTGGACTTGATGATCTCGGAAGTCTTTTCCAACCCAGTTGATTCTATGATTCTATAATTTTTTGTGTTTCAAGGAATATTCATCTACACATTACATTAGTCATGCACCTTCCAGGATTCTGAATCATTCTCTGGTGGCACTTGCTGACTTTGTGGTCACATTAGAAAATTTTCCTAATCCTGGGTGCTTTTATTTGTGCTGTAGGTGACAGAGACAAGTTAAAAGTATCAGTGTCTTGTGAGTATAACTGTCCTCAGATTTGCATCTATGTACAATAGGTGAGGTTTTGACAGAAACCATTTCTTATTTCAGCTATATTTTCCCGTCTACTTTTTCACATGGATTGACTGAACGAGATGAAGTGCTATCCTTTACTAGTGCCTATATTTTATTTTTTTCTCTCAGTGATTTTCTTGCATAAATCTGCTACTAAAAATGTTCTCAGTAGTCTTCATTTATATCTCCACTGCAAATGAACAAACAAAGATGAAGGTTGAAAAAACCAAAGAGAACATCTCATAAAGAGCTTACAAATAACACAAGACAAACAGTTTGTGTGTAACCCCAGGAAAAAAGGATGGCAAGGAAGAAAATAAGGGAACAAGGAAGAGATTTCACATAAAACTTCACTGAATTTATAATATCTCGTTAAAAACCAGAAGCGGAATTGTAGCATCTGGTACCTGTGTAATAAATTAAACAAACAGACACAAAGCTCCTATAAAACTTGATTTTAGGCTCCCTACCCAACTGGAGATAACTGTAATTAAGGGTGACCTTTTTTCTTTAGTTATTACCTCTCACAGTTCTTTCACCATTTGTTTTTGCAAATGTATTTACATACTTCGTGTCTCCTGATTTGTGAGATCGAGCAGAGCAAAGAACAGAGTGTCATGGAGTGCACTGATGCATGAATAATAATAAAAATGATAGATGTAAATAAAACCTGTTCAAGCTGGTTTTTTTCTCCTACAGGGGGAAGCAGAGAGCTTCTGTTACTACTCTGCTTTGGGGCTTGCACATACTCAGTTTCCTGTCACTTTGGGTGCTCCTTTGTCATCTTCCTCCTCCTTTTCTGTGTTTGGCTATTGACCATCTATAGACTACTCTTGTAGTTAACTCTTTGAGACATATGTCTGCACGTTTGCCTGTAAATGTTAAGTAAAATATATCTTCTATAAATAAAATGGTTAATTTTCTCATTGAAAAGTAGGTCTGCTAGAGACTTCAGGACATCAGCTGATCATATCTCCACTGTATGGCTGGATGCAATAATAAAGCACACAAATAGCAACAAAATGTTATCAGAAACTGTCTTCTTATGAGGGTGTCTATGCTGGACCTAGTGTAACGTGCAAATCTTCTGTTTCTTAGTATTTACCTATGCATATGTGTACATTATAAACACCATGTGCACATGATAATGTGTGCCTAGTTAGTAACTAAAGCATTAATTTCTTTTCCATACAGCATCCATATACCAAAATATTAAAAAAAAATCATTTCTGAGCAGGAATAGGCACCACAAAAAGCCTCTTGGCTACTATTATTATTATAAAATCCCCAAAGTAGCAACCTAAATAACTGGTATGTAACTTTTACTCTTTATGTAATCCCCATATTAGCATTGTTGTTGCCTCCTACCTTTACTGTCCCTTTCCTTTACAAAGGAATTAGAATGACTAATTTCTCTATTATCCTTTGTGAAGCTTAAACGCTATTTTACTTCTCCAAATGTGTTATTTTTTCACAAAACCTTTCTAAATCTTCTTTTCAAAGTACAGGGGACCTTAAAAAACATGAGCTATCACAAATGTTTGGACTGTGTGTTGCAGTCTCTGGGTCTGTAGCAACTTAGCACTGTCCTTCATTTCTAAGAGAGTAAACAAAATACTGCATTGCAGCAAATCTAATTTAAAGAGACACAATAGGGCAGAGGTCTGGATAAGTAAGGCTCAGTTTTGTTTGCCTCCTAGCAAAATATTAAAAGAAACAAGAGACAGAGAGAAGTAGCCTATTTGTTCTTTATTTTCTTTTTTAGTTATCAAAACCTAAATAGAGCCTGTTAGACACATTGTATTTCAACTGAGGAAGTCAGCAATATGCATTGTTGAAGGAATATCACAATGCTGACATTAAATATTGCTATAGTGAATACAGAAGGTATGAAAAAGAGATATATATTAAAAAGGTAATAATCTGTGACTGCTGCTTCAAGGTTATTTTCTTAAAAGAATCAGAAGGCTTTAATAGTTAAAAGGTATGCAATATTTTCCATTTCAAAGAAGAGCACTGGAAATTAGGTGGATCATAGATATCATATGAGAATTCTGGACAAAGATGTAGCTAATATTTTAAAACTGAGGGGGTTATCGTGTTTTATGTAGTACTCAGAGGCAGCACACGCATTACCAGGGGAGTAAAAACACATAAAACAATAAGTGAAATTGGAATTATCTCTGCCTCAAGTTTGCAACAGGGGCATAATGTGGAGTTAAACAAATGTTCCTCTCACGTGGAGATTAGCTCTCTCTGATTTTCTGCCTCTTTCCTCAGCAGCAACATGCAGAAAATGGGCTTTGGACTGACAGCTTCTCTGTATTGGCAACCATTCTACCGCTGTGTGCCGCGATGGAGATCTCCTATTGTTTTGGGGTCATACAAGGTAAGGTTTGGGTCCAGCAAAGCACACCTTTTTGAAACTAACACAAGGAACCAAAAGGGATACTCTGAGCTATGTTTCTCCAACATGGTCTCCACAGAACAGAGCGTGGAGCAGCTAAGCCATTAGAGTCCCTGGTGACTATCTCAACAGCAGTGAGCTTTCCTTCATCCCTCAGCCTTTCTGCTTCTTTTAACCTCAGCATAACATTGCATGGTGGCATGACAAAAGCACCCGTTTCCCTCAAAGCACCTACCGACCCCACTGTCCAATCCACATCTTCAAAATGCCTGATTAGATGTGAGCTGCTGCTGCCTTACTTGGAAATTGTCTGTGCTTTTAGCTTTCAGGTTGAATACCTTGTGTGGAGCTTATTCCTTAGGAATTAACTTATATTTCCTTCCAAAAGCAAGCGGCCTGTTATGAAACCTGACTCATATGTCTTCCTCTCCTATTCACATAGAAAATACATGAATGAGGATACACAGCCTCCATTTACACACTATTGTGCTAAGACCCTCACTACAGATACACTACTGGATGAATCAAATGCACTTGTTTGAGTCAGAACCCTCCTGTCAGGACAGGGCAACAGAGCAAGGGCAGTCAGTCAGCTGGACATCCCCATCCTTGTATGTTGCCCTGCAGATTAAATAGTCTGAGTATTTTTCCAGTAACACAGAAAATTAATTGAAGCTTCTTAAATGGAAGTTCATCATATTGTACTTGAAATGGAAGTGGCATTTACCCACATGCCATTTGGTTTGCATACCATGGACCTTCATATCTGCACAGCTTTATCCATACATATTTATACATCAGTTTCTTAAAGGTCATAACTTTACAATTCCATGATTACTTTAAAGGTTTTCTATCCCCTTTTGGAGAACAGACCCTCAGAGAGCTAAACCCTCACCCCATGGAAGTAGGTTGATCACAAGATGGAAGTTACCTAGTTTATTTTCTTTGCACCTGGCGGTTAAGTTTCTTGAAAAGCATACTATGCTTTGCACAGCTGATGAAGGGTTTAATCTAAACCCTGATCTGTAAATATAGCCTACACGTTGTGCTGGCAGTCATGCTGGTGTTTTGATAAGGACTAAATACAATTCTCTTTGGTGCTAGTATGATGAATATCAGCCATTCGAGCCACTCAAATGTAAAACCAGTTAAATTTCTTTATGTAACATAGGTTTATGAAACTGTAAGAAAAGCTGCCCAAAATAAAAACTGCAGTGGGAGTTAAGCCAAGTGTCTCTAGAGTCTAAAGCCAAATGAGTGTTTAGTTTTTCAGACTATAACACTCTAATATATATTAGCCTTAACCTGAAGGACAATTAGACTGGGATGAGTCTCCTCATCTACTAGGATGCAGAAGGGCCACTAAGTTTATGTCAAACCTGTAGGTATCAGGTCACAGCAGGAAATCAAGTCCCATTTGAGCAGTCAGCCTGTTTTTTGTTTATACCTTCCTTCCACCAACCAAGCTTTCTTCTTTCCTGATAGAGCACAGAAAGAACTTTGTCTCTTCTTATGCATCTGTAGACATACACTCACTCTTTCTTTTCTGAAAAAATTTGTATCCTGGAGTGATTCCTGTGATGTGCTCTGGATTTTCCTTCCCTATTGACACATATGCAACTTCAGTATGAACCAATGGACACAAAAGATTAGAAAACCCCAAAATTACTCTCTTGAAATCATGTGTAAACTTCTGCAACAGTGCAAGGATATGGCCAAAAAAATGTTTTCAATAGCAAAACGAAAAAAGTAATTTGCACAGAATTATATAAATAAGACACAAAAAAAGGACAAACTTTCTAATTGCTTATTCTTATGACAAGAAAGGAACTGCCTCTTCAAACAGTCAATACAGAGTTTGAGGCCACTGAGAGTCATTTGTATTTAGAAATATCTTGACGTTTTCTACTAGATTGGCAATTCTTGTTTTTATACTTGCTTTTCACAGTCTTAAGTGAGTTTTTTGTATTGAATATTCTTGCAAGAGTTGTTACAACTTTTTGAAGTAATATTTGTTACAGATGATTCAAAAAGCTTTTTAATATGTTTTGTAATTTGTGAATGATAAAAATGTTTTTAATTCAGAGTAAAGGAGAAAAGGAAATTGGTTGAATGGAGATGATAACCTGGGTTGGCTAGGTGAGATTGTAATAATTTATTTCATTCTAAGGTGTAACAGCAGCAGGATTTGTAGTGAAAGGTTTCTTTCTATAGTTGCTTTTCTATCTCTTTTTGTTGTTGTTTTTTGTTTTGTATTATGAATGCTTTGAAATTGTATGTATTTGTGAAGGGAGGAAAAGATAATACGTCATAAGAGAAGATGGCACTCAGGAGACAATGAAAGCACATGATGAAGATGCTTTCTTGGGACTAACACAACCCAGGACCAATTCCCTTTTCTGCAACAAAGTCAGTGTAGTGTGACCTTGAACAGGACATTTCAGGCTATGTTCATAAAATAGATTTTGATGCCAATGATTGTTGCTTAAATCCAAAATATTGGTCCTCAAAATTCTCCTGCTATCTAACTGCAGAGCCACGTGGATTTTCTTGGACCCTGTAAATGACATCAGTAAATTCCACAGGCACCCACCTTTCCTCTGCTTTCAAAGCTGATATACACTGCTGAATATTAAAGTAATCTTTGAGCCAGATGGTGAGCTGGAGACTGATTCTGCAATCTGATAGTTATAGCACTCAACTGAGGATGTAAATAGACCTTGATTTTAGTCTCCATAGTCATGGGTTTAGTCTTTGCAGGAACTAGAACAGCTTCGATAGCAAACTGAGGAAGTTACTCTTTGTCATCAATTAGATTTCATGGTCTGAAGGTAGAAAGAGTCATGTGGGACATGAGGAAGAGAGATTTAAAGCGTTTTTGCAGACCCAGCTGGTGTGGAAGTAATGTGCTTATCATGAAAATTGAAGGGAACAGAAGAGAGAGAGTGTTCTGGACAAATTGATCTCTGACAGTTCCAGTTTCACCTCCCAACTAAAAAAGGATTCAGTTAGCTCAGGAACCTAAGTTTTGGATGGATGACATTAGGTAACCCCTTTTCCTCACTCTAGGAAATCATATGCTTTATGAGTTGCACGCTAAGATGCCCACGGTTTCTCACTAGGAGGTATATGTGGGTTTTTTAACAAAAACATCAATGGGTTTGATATAAATTTGTGTCAAACGTTGTCTCTCCTGTATTCTGGCTTGTTATGCTACAGTGGCAGTACAAGTAAGCCTTCCCACCTCTTGTACAGGGAAACAGCTTACCTAAACCAGGGTTGGAGATTCTACAAGACAGCTGGATAACTAAGAGTTTAGTGCTGCAATGACAGATGTATGCATTTAGACTCCTGGTTATTCACTTGAAAAATGAGAGTAGTTACGTTCCTCTAAAAGATGTTGTGACCTAGGGGGATAAATATTTTATTGACTGTGAGACACCCTCATATTAGGGCAATGTGAGCCGCATGAGTATGTTTAGAATTGAAATGCTAGTGAGTCAGGACATTGGCTTTTATTAATTTGCAGAAAGATTTATATATTCTTAGAGCGGTTCTTATAACAGTCTATTACTTTTTCTTTAACAAAATATGCATTAAAATATTGAAGATGTTTACATCTTGAATTTAAAAGACAAAAAGTTATTTGAGGCAGAAGGTAGTTAAGGTAACGTGGTTCTGAAAGTCAAGCTAGACTAAAGAGTTGATAAGTAATGCTTTTTTTTGCTCTTAAAATGCTTTTGAAGTGAACTGTTTGAGGCTGAAAGATCTTACAAAGACATTCCAAACCCAGAAATTCAGCTATTTACTGTTTGTAAACTGATCCACCATGAAATTATCACTGAGTGGGATATTCACTAAATTTTTTGACAGTTATTTTTAAATAAGAAATATTATGTTGAAAAAATATTGCGCCTTTAAAAACATGCTGCCTCTAGTCCAGGTTGGATTTTAAACCTTGGTTTTAAGGTGAAATAGCAATAAAAGAACAAAAAAACCTATTTGGCATAGACTAAACTACTTACATGTTTGAGAGATGTATGTGGGATTTCTGAGGACTCTAATCCTGATTTCCATGAGAGGAAATTTTAAAGGTTCAGTAAAATCTCTATCAATCTCAGTACACACATTTACCATTGCTCATTGCTCCTCTTCCAGCAAGGTAGCTTTTGTCATGATCCTTACTAAGTGCAGGAAGGTAAAGTGTGAAGATAGCATATTCTAAGCAGCTTGTAATGGCAGCCATAAAATTGCTCACAGAATGATAAATTTCTTACGTGAATCCTAATTAGTATGTCTGCATCTCAGAGAAGTCAAAGGAAAAGGGACTGGAAGGAGCTCAGAGTCCTGTTTCTTTCCTCCGGCCCATGAGCTGCACCGTGATGTTTGACTCACTGAAAGACAAGGGCACTTCGATCCTATGCCAAAGAGTATCAAGAACATTTCATAATTTTCCCCCTTTCCAGCAACAATTGACATATTTGGATCTGAGAGCCACAGAATAGCTGGGTTTGGAAAGGACCTCTGGAGATCATTTAATCCAATCCACCTGTTAATTCAGGTTCACCTAGAGGAAGATTGTGTCCAGGTAAGTTTTGAATATCTCCAGAAAAGGAGACTCCACAATGTTACTGGGCAGCCTTTTATCTCCTTTCCTTTTTATTTGACTTTCACACTGTAATGTTTTCAGTATCTCTTCTCACTTTTTTTTTTTTTCTGGATATTCCTGTGCCTGATTAGTTTTTCCCCAGTATTACATTCATGTTGTTAATAATTCCTCTGTTAATTCATTCAATTGCCTTGAATTACACTATATTTTTCTTTTATATTTTTCAGCTTAGTAAGATAATTTCGAAATTAAATCCTGCCTTCGAAAGAGGTGGCCCTTCCTCCGACCTCAAAACCTCAATATCATGAAGCTTATTAAGTAGAATACTATGTAGTACTGGATCTAGGACAAACCATGTCATATTCCTTTGCTACCTTCTTTCATTTTGTCAATAAACAAATGATATCTTCTTTTGAGTAGCATTTTCAAGCCAGCTGCATGCTGACCTTAGGACTGTCTCACCCACACTCTGACGCTTTTGTTCTCTTATGCAAATGCCATGTCAGACTGTGTCAAAAGCTTTATTAAAGTCATGATATGTGACATCCTCTGCTCTTCTCCTATTCATGAGGCCTCTTACCCTGTCATAGAAAGAAATTAGGTTGTTTTGACACGGTTTGTTTCTGACAATTCCATGTTAGCTTTTAGCAGGTCCACACGAGTGGACTGTTTGATAACTCTGTAGAGACATCCAGGCTGCATGAATTAACTTTAATCAAGGAGAGCAGGAAAAAGACATCTTCTCACACAGGCTGCCACAACCAGAAATTGCATAACAAATAGGTGGTATTGCTTTGTGGCCTCAAACTTCACATCTTTTGTCACTCTGAGAAATAGATTTTGAAGGGCTATAGGAAGGATACAAGTTGAGGTTGTCCCCGTGTTGTTATCTGCATTATCACAACCCTTTGAGCACCTAAGATAAAAGCCATTTCTGGACTCTGAGGACAGCTAGAAAATGCGTAGTTTTCTACTAGCTAAGACCTATGCATCTGATCTAGTCTAAATCATATTCTTTTTTTTATTTCTCTTCCTCTTCAGCTGCTTGTTCTAGATTCTTTGAGGGTAGGATCTTATTTAGTATGTATTTGACAATACCTTTTCTAGTGCATACTCAGCCCTTTAGCTAGATATTCTTTAACTTTTTCGCAAACAACTGTCAGTATTAAGAACTCTGAACATCTTTCAAAATTAAGAAAAGAATCTACAATTTGTGAGATTTATATATATATATATATATATAAAACACTCACTTCTGTCGGCTAAATTTCCTCTTCAACTTCCTATGCTTTACAAAATATAAGGACTTCAACTTCTTCAACTTTCTTTATTTTCTAGTTGAATAAATGTTAAAAGAAGTATTCTCAAGTCCTGGAAGTTGTATGGAAGATTCTGTTCACGATTAAGCCATGAAAGCTGTTGATACTGGTACACTAGGAAATGGCTTTGCTGTTATCTTGGATATTTATATTCATTTTAAGTCATTAAGGAATGAAATATAAATTTTCAGTCAAGGACTCTGGATGGTCAACCCTCAAGCACAAACTGTTAATTTTGAAATCCAGAGAACAGATGAAAAAACGTGAGGAAAACATTTTTTATTGCATACTATGGATATTTATGGTCTTCCCAAATGTAAATGAGTATTTACAGCACCTACAGTCTGTTCAGAAGCCCATATCTCTAGCTCATGAACTAGGAATGATGAGCAGTTCTGATAATATAAACTGGGCGCCTTCATCTCCTGCTTTCATAGCTGAGTATATTTGACTCCTTCTTCTGACGTGAAGATGAGTGATATACTGGACTTTATCAAATAGAGTAACAAGAGAGAATAAATCCTATGATACAATTATTCCATGGGGAGAAGCAAATCAATAAATTCAGTAAATTTAAGTTTTTGGCCTGTGCATTGGAGAGCTTTTCTGTTACTGTCAGCAAACCAAGTGGAGAACAGAGTAAATGACCCTTAAAATCTCTCCTAAAAATGGGATCGCAAGTTATAAACTGACCCTTCCTAAGATAAGGAAACACATATTCTAAGAGACCTGTTATTTTAGGAATATTTAACCAAAAAATCTTTTCTCCCTTTACAGTGACATTAAATACCTTTTGCCAAGCCCCAGATCTGCACTGTCATGCTTACACAAATTTATCCCTTCCTAGAATCCCAAAGGCCTTAGAAAGAAAGAAAGATTGCAAAGCTTTCTTGTGGCTATAGCCTGTAAGGATCAGGAAAATGTCCTATGATCTTAAATATCCACTTTATTCTCAACATATTCATCCACAGATTTCAGAGGAAGAACAATTCTTTTGCTTCCATTCCTAATAAAACCCCAAAGCCAATGAAGAAAAACCAAATCCTGTTACATTATACTAAACCTCCACCAGTACTGAAATGTTCTTCCTCTCCCTCCCGCAAAAACAAGCTTTTAGGCTTTTAACTGGATAGTATCAAGAAAATATTTTAAAATCTTTGTTGTCCATGTTTTGTAGAAAAGGATAAAAATATCTTTAATCTAATTATCCTTGACCCTAAAAACTTGATCCTGAAGAATCCCTGATGTGCCCTAACATCTCAAACTGTTATGTCTATAAAGCTGTGCAATGAATTCTCTTTAGCAGAGATGCAACACAGGAATTTAATGCCCGAATTAAAGACACATTTCAGGAAACAATTCTGTTTCAAAACAAACTCTGAAACAGAAACATGAGCAGATTTTAGTTTGTGAATTACTAGACTTGCACTTAGTTCAACAGAAAATAGATTTGTCTGAGTTCTTTTGGCAGAGGTTTGCAAATATGCTTTTTATCACTTATGGTAGTAAAGACAACTTCATATTTCTAACAAAGAGGTCTGGCAATAAGTACATCAGATTTTATGAGCTTGGCCTTGTAATTTCAGAAACAAAAAATGAGGGATGAGACTAAATAGTAAAAACTACCAGAACTCCATGTTCTCCTTGGTCCTGCAGCAGATGCCGAATACCTTTAGATGGCTCCTGCTTAGAACTGGAGTGCCCGGTTAAATAGATGATGCATGATTATAGTTTTTCAAGTATGATTTAGGTGCATTACCTACAGGCCATTTTTGTGGATTTAGTCTGACTAATTTCTACCACCACATTGAACAGATTTTTTTTAATCAATCTACCTTGCTGATTAAATGCAACCAAGTAAATTTCAGATGGATGTAACAGTGATTGCTGGAGACAAAATAAGTAAACTTATCATGCACTGCAGAGGCTATTTCTTCAAACTTCAGAAAATTCAGGAAGTATGGAAGGTCATGAAACACTTCTGTACTCAGAAAAGAGAGTAACAAATTGTACTGCAAAGCCAGGCAAACTGGGACACTTAGTCTTTTTATGGCCTTGAACTGGGACAGGGTGTTTCAACTAAGGATTTGTCATCAGTGGTGATCCCCAGGTTTTCTATTGTATGAGATCTATATTTAAGAAAGATATTGGAATAAAGGTTTTGGTTTGGTTTACATTTGAAAAAATAGGAGCAGTCAAGCTGCATTAAAAATGTAAGCAACAGAGAGATAAAATACTGTAATGATACATTCAGGGTCCACTGATCACAAGCTTATGAAATTTTAATAGATGAGGGATTTAAACTGTTTGATAACTTGTTTGTACAACTCTATAATAGTAATATAACATAATATTATCTTCTATTCTTCTGTGAAGAAACTCCTGTATAATACTAATGTGTGTAAAAAACTTGAGACACATACAAATATTTAACAAATTGCAAAATTTAAAAAGGCAAGGGGTGTACATACAAATTTGGGGGTAGGGGATGGGACACTGAAGCTAGACTACTTGAAAATGTTCTGTCATGAATTTTTATCACTGTAAATTATTTTTAACATTTCTGAAACAAAGTATATTTTTGGAACTGGGAAGGATTATGGAGATGAAAAGGAATTTTTTGTCTTATTTCCTCAGAAAATAAGAACTTACATTTATTATAAACATATTGGTTGACCTGGGACTACCCAAAACCAAAAGGCAATCTTTATTACACAGGAAGGGAGAGGAACAGAACCAGAAATACATTGAATTCAGTTACAGATATAAAGAAGAAAACTAGGGCTGGTGATGAAAAGAAAGTGGTGTCATACATAAAACTAAGAGGTGGTCTGAGAAATAAACGTTGTACAGCACGTGGGGCAGAGAAAAGCTCTGCCAGGAGTTGCCGTCTTGGTGGAAGACAGAGTGGGAGAAGAATCGTGCCAGAACCCCAGTGGGAGATTCTGAGGCAAGTGCAATTTGCAGAAGTTGCTGTGAAAAGGGCAACACATCCTCCCTCATGCACAGGAGGGCTAGAGAGGAATATTGTGAATCATCTTTGGCACACTCACGTTCATAATTCCTGGCAAGAGCTGTCAAACTATGTTTCTGACAGTTCGTGGGATAAAACTGGCATAAAAATTGTTCCAGCAAGACTGCTTGTATTCCCCTGGGGACAGGGGGTCTGAGCCCTGGGGACAGACATAAAGTAGTCTTCATGCTTGCAGACCTGAGTTTGAGTGCTGAATATCAAACATGAACAGTGTTTTGAAATGAATTTAGAAGCACATTGATAAAAGCTATGTGGAAGGGAGGCTTGAGAAGAAAGAAAGGCTTCGTGTCTGGTTCTGGGGGAACCAAGAGCTCTATTCCTATCAGCCCTCTCCATCCCATCAAGTTAAAAACTCTCAGTCATTCCTTGAACTCCAGACTACTAGCAAAGAGGTAGGAAGAATTCACAGCTGACAGCATGCGAACTGTGCAGCCCTTTGAAGCATTAAAATGTGAGCGAAGATCAAAGTTTTTTCCATTTGACTTTTTTTTCTCTGTTAATAGAGCCTTTGCCTTGGAAGACTAGTGAGGTCTCATTCCTGTGCTTATCCCATATGTTAAGAGTGATCACAGAATCACAGAATCAACTGGGTTGGAAAAGACCTTTGAGAATATTGAGTCCAACCCATGACCCAACACCACCCTGGTAAAGTAAAAAAAAAGAAAAATATTAAAATTATTAAAAAAAAAAAAGATCTTTTGGGCTTTTAGTTACAAAATAGGAATTAGAATTTTTTGTGGTGGGACTTCTTCCTGGGTATTTGTAGGCAACCTGACAAAATTATTTTCTTGCAGCATGAAAAGGAAGATGAATCTACCTATCTTGGGCCGAACGAATTTGGTTGCTGTGCTTCTTTGCCGAAAAGGCTTTTCCTCTTGGGCACTTCTCATACACAAACAGTATAAAGTTTACATTGCAACTATGTAGCTAAACTGCTCAACAGAAAATATCAGCAGAAAATCTCTAGAAAGATTGGTAGGCTACAGCTTTATGCCCTATTAAGCCTTCAGACTCAGGTGCTTTGATTTTTTTAATAGAATCTAAAAAGAACAGAAGTAGCCCAAATTCTTTCATCACCTCCTTCCGGATTAGGACTGACAGGATTCCTTATAAAACTGGACTTGTCACTTTATGACTTTTTTTCACTCTTTTTAATAAGAAGAACAGCTTCTGCAGTGAGCTCAGAGGTCCTTTAAAAGGAATAAAAAAGATGGGAGAAAGATAATGAAACTATAGATATGATATATATCTATAAACCATTTTTCAACAGTAAAGGAAGACAGGTCTCTTTCAATAGGTTATTTATGGTTTTGCTTTTTATACTGAAGAAAAGCAGATTTTTTTTTTCTAAGCTGGTGTCTGGGGGTGGGGAATCAAGCTGCAGTTATTTATTTGTGTCTTAGCTATGGTGGGAAATCACCTTTTGTACCAAACGCAGGCGTTTCCTCCAGTCTCCAAAGGAGTTCAAAGATAATTTATTTTCTACAGAGCCAGAATTCATCAGGCAAGAGGAGGGAGGAGTGATTATAGGACTTGCTGCAAAATAATATATGTTCAGTGTACGTCTACCTATAGCTTAGTACTACAGCTACAAATTGAGTTAAATTGTAGGAAAAGAAATAGGCTGAGTGTTCTGTGTGTCTGACAGACTCTGGGCAGGAAAGCAGATAGGAGGCTCTGGCAACACTACCATTGGGACCATTTTCACAGGGGTCCTGGAAGAAATCTTGGAAGAAAACCTTCCTGGGACCATCAATGAAGGCTGTGACTGTGAATGTCCGGTATTGCCTTTGTTCTTTCAACTTCTTTCCTCCATATCGTAGCTGGCTTTAGTGCTCTGCTTTGAGAGGATAGGAAGGAAAAATGCAACAGTGCTTTTATCCACTTCTTGGCCTTATGGCTTGTGGAACATCATGCTATTGGCAGCTTTTCTTTGGACTGTAAAAGCATAAATATAATTTCACTGGAGGTGCTTTCTCAAGGTCAGCTGTATCAGGGAGATCTGAGACTCTGGAAATGGCAAGCTCAGAGCAGTGACCAGTAAGAGCTGTGACTGTTTACAAGTGGAGGACAATATTTTTGCCTCCAAGTATGTTGCACAGGGTTCTACATAAAAGCTCATGATTTGTGGTGGGGCCCTGTGAGAAAGAAAACTAAGAATCTACGTAGTGCTTGACTGCTTCTGTATGATGAAAACTTTGTGCTCAAAGTGTGATGAAATGTGACTGTGGGTTTGCACGAGACAGAGCTCTTAGCAGCAAACCGTGACTTGTACCAGAGAGAGAATGCCATTGCTTTCGCTTTGGGCAGTGGGTGGAACAAGAGGAAAATGTGACGTCACTGTGACTTTAATAATACTTAGGGGGCATCACTGCAGGTTTTAAAACTCCTTCCTGACCAAATGGACGAAAGCAGCCTGGGGCGGTAACTCCTGTTCTGAGAGGATTGACTCAGACAATGGTGATGAGCCCCCTGCTGCCTTCCTCTTCATTGATGTGTTCACTTATGTTGACCTGACTTCAACAGCAAGTACAGAAGAGAGGGTAACCTTGGCTTTTGGAAGGGGCATTCAGTAATACCTGTGACTCACTCTTATGTTTTATAACAATGATTATACATGGCGCTGACACAATGCCTATATGGGATAGGGACTGTGTTTAAAAATTTCTTCCAACCCTTTCTTTTCAAGATTTAGACACTAACACTAGATTAAGCAGTGGCAGGGAGCTCTTACAGTGCTTTTTCAACTTGGCAAGGAAGCATTGAGCTCTTTACTCATTCTAGATCAGCTCATTTATACTTACAAATTCTGTTACTTATCTTCTTGACGACTGTATCTGTTACTGACGGTGAAATTGGTTTGTGGAAACGGCTGGCTGAAGGCAAAATGAATGAACAAAAAAGAAAATAAATTTTATTTCTGGAAACTTTCATTATTGATGATTATTTTCAGTAAGTCTGCTATATTTGCACTCATTTTGAAATATATAATAAATGGGAGCTCATGTTCCCTTAAATTTTTGCAAGCTTTTATCTGCCAGGGGGGCACTGAGACAGAACTATCACATTCTAGATTCCACAGAAGCATCGACCAGAGTGAGATCTGTCCAGAAAATGTCACATCTTGGGGTTCTGTGTATAAAATCTTCATAAATAGAAGTAAAATATTCTCAGTCAAATTTCTGAGATAGAACACTATACAATTATTGAGTAAAACCCATATGTGATGTATGCAAATCTGAAGTAGTACTTAGAACTTTGTGAATAGTTTTTAAACAAAAACCATCACTGGAAATTTGGTAGTGTACTTTATGCAGATTTTCTCACATTATTGTTGCTAATACATAACGTAAACATCGTGTTTCACACTCTTCTAAGTATTTTTTAAGATTTCCCCTTATTTTCTTATAGAGATGATCTGTCATTGTGACTGCAACTCCCAGTTTATACTTCTGAACTCTCTAGAACATGACCAGAAATTTATTTTTCCCAAGATTTCCATGATTTCTGTCAATGAACAGATAATATTTCTGCACAGCTACCAACAGCTCAGTCTTTGAGAGTGGATTGGTTTCAAGAACTGGCAAAATTCAGTCCTAGTCTGTGAAGTAGGCATTTATTTAGGCCCTGGGTTTTGTAATGGTCTGCAGTTGTACAATAAGTGCCTGATGGAATGAAGAATTTCTTCAAAGCATTGTTTTCCCTGTGCAAGAGGCACCTCTCTGGCTAAAAATAATCACACAAACCAGGCAGTTTTAAATAACTCAAAAATAACATCCTACCATTTCTTCCAAGCAGAAAAATTATGTAAGAGCATTGTGACTGAAGTAAGGCAGCTGTATCATGTAATAGGGGCCTGGGAGATGTCAGACGCCGCAGTGATAAGCCCATGTAGGAATATAAATAGAACATTATAGGGACTGCTCTAAAGCTCTGGAAGAGGTGTTCCCTAGATTTAGAGGATTTGAAAATGGCAAGATGCTGAACTAATAGTAGGGCAACACTTTTGTAAAACTTTTCATTATGCTTTCCAATTACTCAGGAAAATTAATGAAGAGGTTTATAATGTAAAAATTATTCAACAAATGGTGATTAGATAGAACCGTGTGACTGATTTGACATACTAAAATTCATAAAATGTATACTTTAATACAGAGGAAAGATGTATCTTAAGAAACCACAGAAAGATTCTGTGGTCTCCAAACAAGAAAGCTTCCTCTCCAGAAATGAAAATTATATATATAAAAATGATAATACTGAGCTAGAACTAGTTTTCTGCTCTGCTACAAAATCTGGTGTGTACTGCGGTCTCCATGTTAAGTGCTGGATCCACACCCATCAGCTTTTCTGATCTTAAATACTTCTTTCCAACAGATTCTCTCAAAGTAGGTTTATATCACGGCAATATCACGACATAAACCAAATTTCACAGTATCCTTTCAGGTCTGATGAACCCTGATTCACTTCCTAAATGTTCCTGTAAAAATATACAAGGACATGATGTGTCTGCTGTATTTTCCTATCTGTAAACTCTTTGTTGTCTCCCAGCTTGCAGCAGAGATGCAGCACAGCTCTCACAAATTTTGCTGTCATGTTCCTTGCCTGACATGCATATGGAGCTCAAGGCTTTAATTAACTCATAGAGCTTAAATTGCCTGTGATGCCACCTCATTTTGTTATGCTGTGCTCTCATCCAAACTGAGCATGCCCTGTGTAATTAGAAGTTAAACTGTTACACACACCAAAACACCAGAGTAGGTGCACTGCACAGGTGGCAAGTGGATGCCTATTTTGCATTTCTCCTAAAAATAGATTTTAAAAATGGCTGCAATATTGCACTTTAAATATTCAGTGAAGGCACTATTTTACTTTCAACGTCTATCTGATTAGCACTTTCACAGTGTCAAGAACAGGAGACTGAAATGAAACACACACAATATTGCTAACTACATGATACAGTTCAGCTTATGAACATTCTTTATTCTATTTATTTTCTTCTACTTAAATTCCTAGAAAGGACTTAAATGATTCTTTAAATGGTTTTCCGCTTTCCTGCCAAGTGTCATATTAAGTCAACTGTATGTCAGCAAATCTGTGTATCAGATGGGAACAATGTAGCAGACTTCTCCTGCATTACAACAGTATTTCTTCACAAGAGGGTCTACTTAAATGACAGTTTGGATTTCCTCTGTTTACTGTTTAAAGCAGTCAGTCACTAAAATTTCATTTCCTCATGAGCCTTGCTGCACAGAATGAATAAATGCTTTAAGACATTTTCCTGTAGCCTCATTGATTCAGTGATGTAGAAGTATTTAAATATGGACAGCCTACATTAATAAGTATCAATATATATCGAGCATTTGCTTTAAAATCAACTGATTCTTGAGCTTACCTTATTGTAAACAATGTGCTTCTTAAGAGACAGAAATATATAAATAGGCTAAGGCAGATAGCAGATATTTAAGATGTAGTAATGATTTTAAAAAAATATTACAAATAGGAACCACTGAGAGTTCCATACAAAAATGTCATTACTCTCCTTGTTTGGTTAAATGCTGAAGAGGAGACCTTTTCAAAAGGGGAAAATACAGAACAATTCCAGACAGTCACTATTCAGAAGTGCCTTGGTTGAGTTAGATTCATGAGAAAAATTGATTTTCTTTCATTATTGTAGAAATAATATCTCCTGTGACTAATGCTATTCTGCCTTCTTACCCAACCATTTTTACAAAAGCAGGAAGGACAAAATTACTTCATTTGCTGTTTTGATGAGAAGAAGTCTTCTGCCCGCAGGGGAAAAAAAAAAAGAAAATGAGAGAAAGAGGAAAAAAAAGGAAATTCTGAGCTTCTTAATAAGATGTCATCTGGTTGTTTTCAGAACAGTCCAATTTTATCTTCAACAGATCTTCAATACGATTTCAATGTTATTTTTTGTCTATGATTTTTAATGGCCTCTATGGTTTCTAGAAATTTATAATCAATAGGCTGTGTGCTCAGTGGTTTTGTGTTCCTTTCTATTTTTTCTTAAAGATCTTGTTTTTTTCCATTTTCTTTGGCAGTGTCCTTGCATGACCTCACAGAGAAAGGGAGATATATCCGTCTTTTAGATCTGCCTACTCGCAGTTGTGCTGTCAATGCACATCTCAAGTTCCTCCAGCAGCAGTTTGATTTTTCCTTTCCTTGTGTTAGCTACTGAATTTTCATTTGCACTCTGACTCTGCACAGCTTGAGTGACTTATGTATTCTTTTCCCCTGTAAGCTTTTTTTCACCTGTGCCTCCTTGTATTAATTACCAGTATTGTGTTTTCGTGCTCCAATTACTTGATTTTCCCCCCAGAACCTTTCATCTTCTTTATTGTGCTATCCAATTTCTTCTTCCTGGCATTTATTTGTACATTTTTCACAAGCTAAAGCACTAACTACAGAGTTATTTCTTTTTTTCCACCACACCTGATATGTTGCTGATCTTTTTATGTTATTTTTAAAATCTGTGGGCTTATGGACCGTCTTTTCCTACATTTGTTTTTATTAGGGATACCTAACAGACCACAGTCTGTATTTCAGTCCTTAAAAGCTGCTTACCATAAATAGGAAATAATAATTGCTATTAATAAAATTGTTGTTTCCAGTCTCATGAGACAGCACCCTATTTCTAAGATGTTTCAGATTTACATGTTGGAAAACCACTGCCTTCTCCCACTGACAGAATCCACAAGCCAGTGGGACATTTCCCTTCCTAGGTCTTCATGTCTTGACCACCCTCACAGTGAATTCTTTCCTAATATCCAAACATACCCTCTCCAATGTAAACCTGCCCTCTTTCAGTTTAAAGCCATTCCCCTTTGCCCTATGACCATATGCCCTTGTAAAAAGTCCCTCTCTAGTTCTCTTGTAGCCCCTTTCAGAAGGTGCTATAAGGTCTCCCTGGAACCTTATCTTCTCCAGGATGAACAGCCCCAACTCTCTCAGACTCTTTACTGAGAGAAGAGCCCCACAGGAGAGGTCCTCTGATTGTTTTTGTGGCCTCTAGACTCATTCCAATAGGTCCAAATCTTTCATGTGCTGAGCATCCTAGAGTTGGATGCAGAAATCCAGGTGGGGTCTCCCAAGAGCATAGTAGAGGGGCAGAATCCCCTCCCACAACCTGCTGGCCACACTGCTGTTGATGCAGCCCAGGACACATTTGGCTTCCTGGGCCGAAAGCTCACATTACTGAGTCATGTTGGGCTTCATATCCATGAGTACCTTGAAGTCCTTCTCCACAGGGCTGCTCTCAATCCATTCTCCTCCCAGACTATATCTGTGCTTGGGATTACCCCGACCCCAGTGCATCACCTTGCCTTTGGCCTTGTTGAACTCCACAAGGTTCATGCATGTCCACCTCTCAAGTGTGTCAGGGACCCTCTGGATGACATCCCTTCCCTCCAGTGTCGACTACACCACACACCCTGATGTCATTGACAGACTGGCTGAGGGTGCCCTCAATCCCACTGTCCATGTCCATGTTGCTGACAGAGATGTTAAACAGCCCCAGTCCCAATACCAACCTGAGGAATGACATTCATCACTGGTCTCCACTTGGAAATTCAGCCACTGACAACTCTTTGAGTGCATCGAATTCCAGCCCATTTCTTATCCACCAAGTGGTTTATCCACCAAATCCATGTCTCTTCAGTTCAGAGACAAGCATTTCATGCAGGACACTGTCAAAAACCATTGAAAGAACTATTGTAAAGATATATTTTTATAACATCTCTGATCATAGAGAAACTTAATGTAGACTAGTGGAGAAGAAAAATTCTAGGAAATTTAAAAATACCACTGAAATTATCAGGGCATTATAGTTATGCAAACAGTTTATTAAATATCACAAATATGAGGGTACTGCAAAGATATAAAGTGGTGTGCAATGACAGGGTATTGTGGCATTTGATGTCTCACTACGTCTCATTACCACTAAACAGGCCATTAAGAGAGAACAGGGACTGCTCTGCCAGGTGGCTCCAAAGCTGGCAGATGTGCTTTATTTAATAAGTAGAAAAAATTACTGTTGCTGTTCAGAGAATTAGGAAGGTAAAAAAAGGAGGCTTTTTGCTGCTAGAGGTGAGATACTTCTGTATTTCAATGTCCAGTAAAGGCAAGGAAGAAAGTACTTGTTGATGCAAAGCGGAAGTGCTTGGGTTTTGGTTGCAGGGCATGTGTGTGATAGCCATGAGAGACAATGCACTTGAAAGTGAAGTCAGAGATGTTAAAAGAGAAGGAAAATGTGAAACAGCAGACAGAGGAGGTGAGGAAAAAAACTGCAGTCACTTATCAGACAAAAAGTAAAAAGTGAAGCCATGGAAGGGAATGCACAATATATCATCTTTCAAACTCAGAAATGTTGCTCAGTGCTTTAGATGCCTTCACCTTTATAATTCCAGGGCCCTTCTAGCTGCAGTTCTGCAGTCTGCCTTTGCCTTGAAGCTCTGCAGAGTTTCACCCAGGCCTCTGTGACAGTGATCTTCCCTTATTGCTCTCATGATGTTTTTCTTATGCTGTTATTCTCAAGGCCTTATTCCTGCAAACCCTGGCAGCTTTGCTATGGTGGGTTCTCTTGAGAAAGAAATTTCTTCCAGGTTGGTTTGTTAACAATGTGCAAAGTCACCACCCAGGTGCAAAGGAGGTACACACCCACCACCAGGGGCTACAAGCTGGATGTTGAACAAGATAAGGGAAGAGGCTGGGAAAAGGCAAATCCTTCAGAGGGGATAGTGCTTTTTGTCATGCCAAAGTCCTTACACAAATGTGAAAGGACTTCACATCCGTAAAAACTCCCCTCCAGGGAAGAACTGTCGAATTCACATATAGACCTGAAGGTATTCACTCCTGCTGATGGGTCATATTTGCCTCAACTAGGCTGATGTGAGAGGCAGCTGTGATGTCTTAGCTGGTGTCACAAACCATCAAAGATTTCCAAAGTGTCCAGTGATCCACAGTGTTAAACTCCCCACCTCAGGGAAGGTATCTGAGCATAATATTAACACTGGACTTTGTGTTTCCTGGGCTTCCCCCACTCTGATGAATCAAGATTGTGACCACCACTTTCACCAAGGGACATCGAGATTGCAACAATCAAGTCTCATCGCTGGATCCACAGGTGGTGACTATATAGCTTTCTACTCTTATCCTTTCTCTTTCTTTTTTTCCCCTTACACATTTTCTGTTATTTTTATGCTTTTATATTGCCATATTACTATAGATAATAACAATCAAAACATCTACATACCTGCTTTCAACTGCAATCAAATTTTTCTAAAATAAACCCTATATATATATAGGCATATATATATATATATATATATATATATATTTACAAACATTATTCATTACTCTAATCTGCCCCAAGGGATCGATTATGAAGAACCTGAGTTACCCTCACCTTCAGGGCCTGGTCATAACAACAGCCCACGTATTCTACTGTATCATTTTGAAAGTGTAATTTTTGGTAGTTGGTCTGGGAGGCATGAAGATACAAAAAGTGACAGCTAGGTCTGTGTCCATGCTTGGACATGAATACCAATGTGCTTGACAAGGTGCTGCCACCTTTGGAACCATTCAGTACCTATCCGATATTTGCCTGGTGCTTCCCTCCCTTGCTGCTACCTTGGGAGCTGCTGTCTCACCAGTAGAACGAAACCTGGCACATTTCTCATGCTTATGCAGAGCTGTTTTAAGTCACAGTATTTAAAATATCTTCTATAACAAAGCATTACTGTGTCACTTATTGAAATAATTTCAGTTTAAAGATGAATTCAACAACAAAATTAATTTCTTACTTAGCAATGTACATCTACGATAAATATAAAGAAGCTTGTAAAAATCTCTTTAATTTAATTTTCTTCATTTTCATTTCATTTTCATTTCTCTTCTTCCTCATTTCTATGAGAAAGGCAGACTATCACTACCTTACTGAAGAGGGAAAGATCAAGTGCTTCTTCTGAGATTCTTCCTAGTTCCAGTTTCTGACTCTCTTATTCAGCCCTCGTTTGTTCAAAAGTAACCCTAGAGTTGAGGTCATGTTAAATATTATGAATTTTCATCATTTCTCCTAAAATCAAAGCTCTCTGTGTTGTTTTGGTAAGAGTCTCATGCTGTTCTAGAAGCTAGATTGTTAAGAAAATAATGGAAAAATTTCCTCCCTGTGGAACTTTGCATACATTGTTTTCTGTTGTTCACTTAAACCAAGGTATTTTAAACTGCCAGCACTGAGAGCAGCCTCATATTTTTTCTTTAAAAGAATAAAATATGGAGAAAAAAATATTTGCCATTATACTCTTGAAGGGTGAGATATGAAAAACCTGGCAAATGCTGAACAGTTTCATAAAATTATTGAATAACTACTGAACAACAGGTCTGGAAAACAAAGATAAATATGTGCAACCATGAAAGATATAGATCTGTAAAATGAAAATTAAGTATATATGCATTAGTTCCATCACACGAAAAGCAATTTTAGTGATAAAATTAATCCAAACCATTAAACTTCAGTAGAATGACATAAAATTATACATCAAGACACACTTTTACTATTGGAGAAATAATCTATTTTACAGTAAAAATATAATTTTTAATTTTTTTTTCTCTTTAGTAAACTATGTGTCAGAGGAACCTAATGTGATATTTGCTGAGCATTCCTTGGAATCCTTTCCCTGTTATGAACTCCAGCAGCAGCTGGTGAAAGCTGATGGTCCAGTGCATCTTTCAGCTTTTTTACCAGCCAGCACAGTCATTCCCAATCTCTTTATTGACAGTGAATTAAAGAACTACTGTAGAAGAACAATAACTTTGTGTCTCATATCTGGGGCTACCTGCTCATAATCTGACTTTCCGACATTAGTGAGTTGCTGCTTCTGTCTGTGCTGTACGTGTACCACTGAAAAATGGAGGAAAATACGTATTGGCTCTGATGCTGAATTTATTTTTCCTAGCTGTCTGTAAAGCATAGGGATGAAAACCACTGCTCATAAACAAAGAATGAGCTTGAAATAAAATTTCAAATGCTAATATACACCTAGTTTTTTTCAATTTTACTGCTCAGATGACAATGAGATTCATGTGGAAGTATATACAGCAGCAGTAGGAACATGTGAGTTCATTTAGCAAACTAAGAAAGCAAACTGTGGTCTTCAGTGCTGTTTCTATGAACAATTTCAAGTTTTATTTTTGTTGGCAGTTCAACTGCATATGGCCAGATGGGATTCCACTTTTTGCTTGTCAATATACTTTTAGATTTCTCAGCTACTTTAAAATGAGAATTTGAGTGCTAATTTAGTATTAATGTATCATTATGGGAGAGTTTTATAAAAATCACTTAATCAGTCTTAACATGACCCCATTAAGGCTGAGACGAGACTCATAGAATCATAGAACCATTAAGATTGGAAAAGATCTCCAAGATCGAGTACAACCTTTGACTGAACATCACTATCTCAACTCATCATGGCTAGGCTTCACGAATGAAGATTTGGGAACTACCTCAACTAAACCATAGCTAAATGCCATGACCTGTGGTTTCTTGAATACTTACAGGGGTGTTGACTACACCACCTGCTTGGGAAGACTTTTGCAATGGTTGTCCACCCTTTCAGTGAAGAAATTCTTAGTAAGGTCCAACCTGAACCACAGCTTGAGGCCATTTCCTCTCATCCTGTTGTTGGTTGCCTGGGCGAAGAGACCAACTCACCACGTGGCTACAACCTCCTTTCAGGTAGAGAGCGATAAGGTCACCCCCAAGTCTCCTCCAGGCTAAACACCTCCCTCAGCTGCTCCACATATGACTTGTGCTCCCTCCCAGACCCTTTGTTGCCGTCTCAGAGGTCTCCTTGCCCTTCTCTGGACATGCTCCTCATTTTCTTAAAGTGAGAGGCCCAGAACCAGACACAGGACTTGAGGTGCAGCTCCACCAGTTCTGAGTGCAGGGGGACTATCACTTCCCTGGTCCTGCTGGCCACACTATTTCTGTGTGGGCATCTTTGGCCTTCTTGGCCACCTGGGCACACTACTTGCTCATGTTCAACCGGCTGTCGACCACGTGTCCTGGTCCTTTTCCTCTTAGCAGCTTTCCAGTCTCTCTTCCCCAAGCCTGTAGCACTGCAGGGGGTTGTTGTGACCCAAGTGTAGGCCCCGGTACTTGGCCTTGTTGAACCTCATACAACTGGCTTTAGCCAATTGATCCAGCCTGTCTGGATCCCTCTGCAAAACCTTACTGCCCTTCAGCAGATAACACTCCTGCCCAACTTGTGTCATCTGTGAGTTTACTGAGGGTGCACTTGATCCTCTTGTCCCGATCACTGATAAACAGAACTGGCCCCAACACTGAGCCCTGGGAAACACCACTTGTGACCAGCCACCGGCTGGATCTAAGTCCATTCACCACCACTGTCTGGGCCTGGCCATCCAGCCAGTTTTTAATACAACGAAGAGTGCACCTTTCCAAACCATGGGCTGCAACCTTCTCCAGGAGAATGCAGTGGGAGACAGTATCAAAAGCTTTACTGAAGTCCAGGTAGGCACACTCACAGCCTTTCCCAAATATGGTAAGCCTTTGGCAGGCGAGGCAAGTAGGATAGTAAAATTCATACATGCTGTGCAAAATCAGAGGCCTTGAAAGGTTCATTGTTGCATTCTACATTCTTAAACCTCTGTATAAACACAAAAAAATGTGTTTATGCAGAACACTTTAGTGAGTGAGTTTTGGCAACATTGCCTCTGATACTGTTTTTTAAAATTCCTTTACTTCCATTCAGTAGGTTGAAAAGCCATAATTCACATAGGCTCAGGTGACATTCTTAAAACTTATCAGCTCTCTGCATACCAACTTCTCACTGCATTCTCCAGGCTTTATAACTAAAGGTATTAGTGAAACTAAAATCTCATGGAAGGAGAGTATGTATTCATCACATTTCCAGCTCTGAAAATGAAATGTCAGAGGTAGTTCAGTGGAAATGTCAAGAACATGTGAGAAAAATTCCAGTGTGCTAAGATCTTACATCCACTTGTCTTAGTTTATTTGAATAACTCAAACTTGAATGCTGTGCCCAGAACTCAGCCCCTGTTTCAGCTGGTGGGAATAATAGAATTTCAGTGGTAGAACCCTTAATACCATGAACACAAGCCTGGGAATAGCCACACTGAAACCAGTGTCTGTCCTACAAGTGTGCACTGGTGATAAGTGATCAGTATTTGAACACATGACAAAGCCCAGTGTGACTCTTTGCCAAATTCTTTACCACAGGCTTTGAATCAGGCAGAAAGTACCTCAATGGTTTAACTATTTTAGTGTTATGCCACAATTTAAAAAAACTTATGAAATAATGCAATCTGACAATCAATGCACTTGACATCGATTCAGGAATCTGAAAGGATATTGTGTGCCTGTAAGGGTGAAGGTAATACAAATATAACTATGTGAAGAGAACAAGGAGTCATAACCGAAAGAAAATGAAAAAAAAATCAGAACAACAGAAGTCTGGTTGCATAATTTTGTCTTGCAGAGACTAAAAACACCTTAAAAATTCTACTGCCAATAAGACAGGATAAGTAATAAGAGATTTGTAACATCATTATACTAAAAATGGAAATAACTTCTCAGCTATCAGAAGAGTTATGGAACACGTCTATTCCTACACAACACATATAGAAAAGGAATGTTCTTTAGAGATATGAGAGTGGTTTTCACAGTTATCAGGTGAATTGCCCTTTAAATTTCTTTTTCTCCAGAGGTGCATTCCTCAGGCCAGGGATCAAAGTTCTTGCACTTTCTTCCCAGTGTTTAGATGTGGATGATCTAATCATCCTATTTCTGACTTGGTGGATACAGGAACACATCTTGAGTCCTAATTCCACATAAAGGAGGTAGGAAAGCATGACCTAGCACCTTTCTGCCACGTACTCTCTTTTATGTACAGGAATGTGATGCCCAAAAGGGATCTAAATGTCTAATAGATTCAGATGATCAGTGGACCGAGAATGTCAGCTATGGACTACCTTGTATTTTCTTTACTGAAAGAATGATCAGATATTGGAACAAGCTGCCCATAGAAGTGGTGGAATCACCATCCCTGGAAGTATTAAAAAATGTGTGAATATGGCACCTGGAGACATGGTTTAGTGGTAACATGGTGGTGTTGGGTTAACAGTTGGACTTGATGATCTTAGAGGTCTTTTCTGACCCTAAAAATTCTATGATTCTGTGATTCTGTGTATGCAGGTAAGATAACACAAAGATTTGTCTCCTGGTCTCAAGCCTCCCTGCATATATAATCATTGAACAGCCAGTAGTTACCAAATTAATTTACTCACAAGACTTCGCAGTGAAAAAAGCATTTTCAAAATAAAGATTAATTATCCTCTAATTTATAGTTTTACAACATGTATGGGAAAGAATAACTGGCATGAAAATACTAAGTACTTGTTAAATAAATTCTCCTGATCTAGTCTGTAAGGTATGTGTAAAATCCTGTTTACTAAAGTAAATACAAGTTCTGACTTGAAAAGGCAAGATTTAACACCCAGAAAAAGCTTTAGTTTTGTTTTTATTTGACTTACACACTTTTTATCTTCCTGGGTAGCAATACTTCTTTCCAACATCAGAATTAAGGTGAAGGATTACCCCTCATCTTACTTTTCACGAGCCTGAAAACTTAAATCATATTGGCTTGGTTAAACTTCAGTTGGGACTTTTTACACCTATTGTTCCTCTGTTTTGTTCCCTAAGGAAGTTGTCATTGATTTGCCTTTTCTAGGAGTCACCTCTAATGAGTTCTGGGATTCAGGCAGTACGCTAGAACATGAGTATCAGGAGGGTTTTACAGAAATGATCTCCTTTCTCACAAAGAATGATAAATGTTTTGTCTTAGAGATAATCTTAACTGTTTCATGCAAACATCACAAACTGTGATAAAGGACATACTTTCATATGAATATTGGAGCCTGTGTGATTAGAAGAAGAAAAACATGTCTATTTATGGTGCAATGTAGCAGTCAAGTGACAGACTTTATAGAAGAAGAAAGAACCACTAAGGCACAAAATATTCTGAGTTTTCCAAAGGACAGTGCCAACCAATGGCATGGAAGCAAAACACACAGGAATAAACACAGAAGAAAAGCTTGCTTGAACCTCAAATGAGACTATTTCACTTACACCACTGACTCTTAGAGATCCAGTCTTTGACAAAGAACCGGCAGACGGTCAACCTTGGAGAGCAATTTACTCCCAATAGGGTGAGAGTAAAGTGTTACTGGAGGATGAGATTTTATACTTGCTCATTATACACTTACAAAACAACCTATTCTAAACCTAGGAGAAGGCAATGCAAGTCTTTAAATTGACTGTAATTTTGATATGTCCCCAGACTTCAGTTCAACAAAATGCTTAAGCATCTACCAAACTGCCATTACATCAGTTGAGACTGGCAGGTTTTAAAGCCCTTAAGCTCGAGAATAGATTGAAGCAACTCATCGAGGCAAAGCTTAAACTCACTGACTCCTGGAGTGTAGAAGACTGTTGTTTTTGACTACCTCTTACACATTCCTACTTAAAATTTTTCCCACTTACTTTTATTCTCTGCAAAATACTCAATCTCACACCATGCAGTTCAGATCACAATCTTCAGGAGCCTAAAGTACAGGACTAATAAGCTGGATACAGTGGTCTTTTCTGAAGTATTTGCAATTCTAAGTCAAATTATAGCAAGGAGGGAAGAGTGAATTCAACTATCCTCCATTTAATTAAAGATTCATTCTTTTTTACAAGTGTGGGTACAATCCTAGAAAAGCCCGCCAAATTGACTGCCTGCTAACAATTGCATTAGATTGTATATATGTTTTGATTTATTTAATTTTATGGCAAGGGTTTTGGTCTGGGTACTTGAGAAAAAGGTCAGTGATGCTGAGTCGGAAACATTTTTAAAATTGCATATTAATTTGTACAATTTTTTTCTTGTGTCGTTCTTATCCACCCCTCTCAGTCTGTGACATTTGTATTTGTTCTGGGCTCTGAGCAGCTGATGTTTCTTATGTTTTACTTTTCTCTAGTTGGGGAGGTCAAGCAGAGCAACATTTAGCCAGAGTGCTGAGATGCAAACCTTGTGTAATAAACTCCCTCTCCTTCAGCTTTAGGTTGCCCTGCTCTAAGTGTTTTATATGTTTTTGTAGAAGTGATGGAGCTTCCATCTCTGTTCCTTCCCCAGGAACACTTCTGAGCAGCCCTAGTGCAACAATTGCACCTACAGCAGTGAACAAGGCAGAAGAGTAGAGGTGATTTGTCTGAGAAGAGCTAGGAATATCTTTTCTTGTCTCTGAAAATAGATGCTCTGTCTTGGGTAGAATAACATAGTGGTACAATCCTTGTCTAGGCAAGGTCGTCACTTGTCCAGATCTATTTTAGGGATCATTTGGCCCTTAAGGTCTGTTTGCTTGCTTTTTCCCCATAGATTTGGTATAATTAGACAAAATCTGAGCTCTCCAAAAAAGAGGAAGAGGAAGAAATATAAAAAAATCTTACCAGCGCAACCAGTATAGAAGGAACAAACTAGCCATATTCAGACAGACATTTTCTACTTTTCTTCAATGGGAACACTTTTGGCTGTTCTAGAAAGACCTTTAAGTTTTTTATCACTTTTCACTTTTTATCCTCTTTCATGTTATGTTCAAGTTTCTGCTTTTAAGCTTTTCTTTATTGCTGTACAAGGGACAAAAAAAAGGAAATAATCTGTTAACACTCTGGTTCTCCTTTTAGAGACCAGTGAGTCAGCTAAAGAAATAGTAGTGTTCCTTCTTCCTCCTACCTAAATGTAATTTCTCTCTTCCACCTCAGTATGACTTAGGTGCTTGGTCTAGACTGTTAGCCATTCAAACAAGATTTTGATGGAAGAACACAAAATCTCTGCAACAAAAGGGATTTAGAATATGTTACTTGCATTCAGCAACGAGCCAAAATAAAAAATTTGTGGTCTTACATGCATTCTAAATAGCCTTTCTGACCAAATAATAAATAGATAGTGAGAAAAAGAAGAAGCTAGAAAACAGGTGCATTGATCTTGTCATTAGGATGACTGAAATTACTATAAATAGTCAAAATACTCATATGAGAATTAAAAGATGAATGGGGAGCTCTTGCCCTTACTAACACTGTCTTCTCTACACATGCAGACTCACTGCACTCCAAAACTTTTATTGAATTTCTAAATGTCTAATTTATTTTTCTTTGGGACTTAGGTCCACAGTCAATGTTATAGATAATACTCAGGTACCGGAATTTATTTTTTTTTTTGAGTAAAAAGCACAAAGTAGAAGTGAATTACAAAATGTAATACCAGAACCCACATGCTATTTTCACCTGAGGAACTTAACAAGTAGGTGACCAGTCAGTCCATTTGCCTGTATGCTTATTTTTCTTATATTCCAGGCCTTCAGTGAGGAGAGAGGGAAACTGTCAGAAAGACCACATAGATGAGCAGCCACCATGTTTTTGATCAGGTGTTCATTGGGGATTTTTGTTTTTGTTTTTTTTTCTTTCTCCATGGAATGTTTAGATTATTCTATCTTTTCATGTTTCTAGGAAAAAACAAACAAACAAAAACCAGTCAGCTGAAAAAGAAGAATGAAAAAAGGTTTTGTCTGTTGTCAGTATCTCTATATAAACTAGCAATTTGCACCATGCAGGTGCACCTTTCACAGCACTAAATCATGAACCAAATGAATAGTATTTGCTATATTCGTAGAATAGTAAGTTTTTAGTGGGGTTTTTTGGTCATTTAAATTGGCCATTGAGAAGGCTGACAGATATATTGCCCAGAAGCTATATAAAATGTTTGTGTAAAAGCAAACTCTCTTTGGTTTTAATTGACTCATTTCAACTGTAAAATTCCAATGTTCACTAAGTAAAGCTGTAAAAAAAAGGAGATTGCTAATATTATGGATAGAGAAACCTTTAACTTCATTGTGCACATTTCCACTGATTTCAATTGCTTCATTTCACAAGACCAAAGAACGAGTCCCTGCTGCATTTCCAGCAGGAAAATACCCTCTGGTACTGTCTTTAGCTGAACCTGGAGAACAAGCTAGGGCAACACACCTGAAGTGTGGACAGGGGTGCACAGCCATGGACACCCTCCTTGGAGTTCCCCTCAGGTGTCCCATGCAGCCTTGAGGTTGCAGAAAGGTTGGCCAGGACCCTTCCTTGAAGAGGTCAGCCCATGTTCAGAAAGGTAATTTGAAGGCAAGATCTCCCATCTGTCGTTGACTAAGCTTAGTCAATGACAGATGGGAGATCTTGCCTTCACCCTCTCCCTCACATATGTTCCTATGAAAAGAACAACTGTAACTTGTAGCATCAAATGAGGTTGTTTTTTTTCTTCCTTCTCCAGTCAGATCCCTCCTTCCAAGCAGCCTCGCTGAACTTAATGGGACCCACTCATCTTGCGTGTCACTATGCAGTGTAAGGGAATGAGAACGTTGTAAACAGGAATAACCAAATCATCTTGCTGTTTTCAATTAGCAAATACATAAAACAGTGTTGTGGGTTGAATTAACTGGCCCCCAGGTGCCCACCAAACTACTCTATCCCTCACCCTCTCAAGAAAATAGTGGGAGAAAATATAATTAAAAGCTCATGGGTCAAGATAAGGGCAGGGAGATCCCTTATCAGTCACGGGCAAAATAGGCTTAGCTTGGGGAAATTAATTTAATTTATTGTCAATTTAAACAGAGTAGGCCAGTGAGGAAGGAACAAGAAAAAATTTTTAAGTGCCTTCCCCTTACCCCACTCTTCTTCCCAGGCTCAACTTCACCTCTCTCTCCTCTACCTCTTGCTTCTGAGCAGTTCATGGGCCTGAGAAATGGGGTTTTGTAACACTTAATGTCTCTGTTCCTTCCTTCTCACACTGTTCCTCTGCTCCAGCATGGGGTCTCTTCTGCAGAGAACAGTATTTCAAGAACTGCCATAGCATGAGTCACTTACACATGGTGCAGTCCTTCAGGAACAGACTGCTCCAGTGTGGGTTCTGCCAGAAGCCTGCTCCAGCACAGGCTTCCCATGAAATCACAATTTCCTTTGGGGGCACCTCCACCTTCTCTAATGTGGAGTCCTCCTCCAGGGGCTGCAGGTGGATCTCTGCTCCACCATGGACCTCCATGGGATGCAGGGAGATAGCCTGTCCCACCATAGTCTTCACCATGGGCTGCAGGGAAATCTCTGGTACCTGGAACACCTCCTGCCCTTCCTTCTGTACTGACCTTGGTGTCTGCAAAGCTATTTCTCGCACACATTCTCACTCCTCTTTCCCAGCTGTTGCAAAGCACTTTTTCCACTTTAATAAATATGTTAACATAGAGGTGGTACCAATATTGATTGGCTCAGCTTTGGGCAGAACCAGGTCCATCTTGGAGATGTCTGGAACTGTCTCTGTCCAGCACTGGAGCAACTTCTGGTGTCTTATCACAGAAGTCACACCTACAGCATTCCTGCTACCAAAATCTTACTGCATAAACCCAGTTCAAATGGTCATGGATGACATCTGGCTGAGTGTTGTACACCACAGCAGGATGTTTATCAAGGCACTGTGGTTTAGCATATATGCAGTTTCATCTCTTGCTGTGCTGTCCCCCCAGCTTTGCCTGCTCTGCTCTTTGCAGTGCCTCATGAGTCCTATTGGAGCATCACTGACTTGTTCCTTTCCAGCCTGCACCTTTCCATATCACCCTTTGCAAAATGCATCCCTTCTGTAATGCTGTCTGCATTTCCCTGCTTTTTATTAGTGTAATACCTGAAGTTTGATTATTCCTTGAATGGATGAAATTTGTCAGTTGAGACCTTTTCTTTAGGCAAAATACTCATTTGGGTTAATTTAAGTATTTCATCTGGAAAAAATGTTTTCGTGCAGAGGGACCTGGACAGGCTGGAGAGTTGGGCTGATTCCAACAAGATGAGGTTCAACAAGGCCAAGGACTGGGTCCTCCACTTTGGCCACAACAACCCCCTGCAGAGCTACAGGCTGG
>NW_021938895.1:8184348-8486771 GCF_001715985.3 Manacus vitellinus
CTCAGGGAAGACCTCATCACTCTCTACAATTCCCTGAAAGGAGGTTGTAGCCAGGTGGGGGTTGGTCTCTTCTCCCAGGCAACCAGCAGTAGGACAAGAGGGCATAGTCTTAAGCTGTGCCAGGGGAGGTTTAGGTTGGATATTAGGAAGAAATTTTTTACTGAGAGAGTAATCAGACATTGGAATGTTCTACCCAGGGAAGTGGTGGATTCTCCATCCCTGGAGGTTTTTAAGATGAGACTGGATGTGGCACTCAGTGCCATGGTCTAGTAACCACAGTGGTAGTGGACCAAGGGTTGGACTTGATGATCTCAGAGGTCCCTTCCAACCCAGCTGATTCTATGATTCTATGTCAAAACATGTTAGTGAGAAAACATAGTTTTAAAGATATCTCAATAGTTATTTACATGAATTTGATGTTTAATAAAGGCTAAAAATTAATAACTCACATTTCTTTGATAAAAACTATTCTGCAAAAGAAATTTCAATAATCTTTTATTTCCAGTATCTAGACCAAATAAAAACTCCTTTTGAATCAGTCTGAATATTTTTTATTCTGTGGTGTGACCATTAAAAAAAATTACTGGTTTCTAATTGCAACTTCAATGGGCCAAGTGTCCTGTTTTCAGTAGCAAAGAAAATGCTTCCTATAGTATTGCACTTTAAAAGTTGTAATAGCTGCAAGAGGTCTGATTTGAGAAAGGAAGACTTTCATTGCTTAGTAGTAATAAAAACATCCCTATATTATCAAAACTGCTTCCAGCACATAGCCAAAACTTAGCCCCATACTAGCCACTGTGAAGAGAATTAACTCTTCAGCCAAATCCAGCACACACAGAGAGGCACACTCTCTACAAGATGGTTTCCTGATATACCTTAAGAGCCAACGTTAGCAAAGTCTACAATATCCTGTTGGAAGACAGAAGGTAAGGTAAATACCCTTCAATGAGTTCTGTTCTCCTGTTTGCAAATCAGTCCAGTTCCTTGAACTTTTAAAAAGCCATAACAGGTATGTATAATCAAGGTCCCTATAGGTAAATAAAAACAGCCTTGGAGGTGTGTTTGACTGTTTAATGACTTTATATAGTAAAAACATTCACCAAAATGATGTATTAGCTCATGGTCCTTTGCATAAGTATTTTTGTCCATTATATCCATCTTCTTCACTTTGTGTTGTTTGTCTGCAGTGCCTTCACCCACATGGATTTAGGTGATATCACCACACTATGGTAAAGATGTGGTTACTTTTACCATTATTATTCTATTTGTATTTATAGATATCCTTGTACATTTTTTATGCATTCCAAGACATCATTTGAAGTTTTTAACAAAGAAAAGCTATTATTGTGTCTTCACTAAACCAGTTTGTTGATAAAAAACAGATTTTAACTAACATTTGGACTATCCATGATTTCAAACACACAGATGGAATCAATAACTGTTACCCAGCACACATAGCTGTTTGCTGTGTAACAGAATATGTCTAACATAACAAATATGCCCAGAGTGTAAAACAAGAAGAGAAAGTAAAGAATGAAGAAAATGAACTTGAATGAATCAGATAATAATGTTTACATAGCACTATGTGGTTATCTTAGTCCTTGCAATCAATAAAAACGTTTCCATGAGAAAAGAATTCCACATAAATGAGGCAAACTAATTCTCAAAGTCAACTAAAGAAAAGTCATGATAACATATGCATGATACCTTATAAGTAAGCATCTGTGGATCCCTGTTTGTCCAACCTAAAACAAACAAACAAACCGATAAAACCCCAAGCCACAAAACTCCTTAGTTTTGTACAAATTTTATAAATATAAATAAATATAAAGGCCTGCCAACAAGTTTACCACATCAAAATTCTTCAACATTGAAACTTTGTGCAGGTTTCTTATATTTTGGCACACTTGTTGGTAAGGAGATAGTATCCTCTAGACCCAAGACTAGTCTACATATTTGGAATAGCTGAAGCCTCTGGAGTTCGATTTCAGTATTGAAAGAACTCTTGACTTTGGCCTTTCACTACAAGTGAGCAAAATTCAATTGCATGGATATGAACTTGTCTCAGCACTTGAAGGCTCTTGGATTGAAGTGTTCTGATTTCAGCAACATGTACCAACAGATCTAGTTCTTACAGGGACTTGAGGATTTTTCTTTGTGGTTATTAATATAAATTAATATTTCACAAGAAGGATGTATTCAAGAATTTGATTTTTGTTTGTTGAGGAATTCATATTAACAGTATAAAGATGGTAATTAAGTTTTTATAAAAGTTCCTTTTCCAGAGGTGGACTTAGCATCTTTACAGTTTAATATAACCCTTCTGCAGCTCAATATACTCTGAGACAAACAGTGACAATACGGAATGAAACACATTCTTCAATGTCCAGTCTTTCAGGGATAATAAATCATATTTGTCTTATGCTGGTTATGGTAAGCAGAAAGAAACTCTGAAAGTGAACTGTTAAAGGCATTGAAAATGCATTTTAATGGTTTGATTTTGAAGGAATGTTCACATTTAATATAGAGAAAGAAGGAAGCTGGGTTTGTATGATCGTCTCCACTACAAGTAGTCTCTATTGGCATAATTTTCTAGAGAAAAAAAGTATGTAAAATAAGGATACATAACATTTGTAAAGTTGTGGAAATGCATACATTTAAAATTTAAAGTAGCCTTCACATTTTGGAGACAGGCTATAGCTGAATTAAGTTTTTACTTTCAGATGTAAATATCTACTAGGCCTAAGCATCTAAGTTTGCACTCACTTTCTAGCAGATAGTCAAACAGGAAAATTCCAGGAGCCTGTTTCTTTCGCTTCTCTAGCTTCTCTCACTAATTTCAAATATAAATAATTAATATATATATGAAGGATAAAAATAACTTAAGAAAGCAATACAGGACTGAATCCATTCATATAATAATCCTGTACAATAATTTGTGGTACTACTTGATTTGTAGAACTACTCATGATATAAAAATTTAGTCAGATTTGTCATAGAGTGATTTTCTTTGTTCCCACAGTAATTTTAAAACTTCTCCATCTTCTTGGTCTAGGGGAAAAAAAAATCATATTTACTCTGTCTTTGAAAGAGCAACATCCTTTGTCAGTTTCACAGTTAAATACAGTACATATCAAAATATGTAGAATTAAAATATTAAAAACTATCTTATGAAACTTGGTTTTTTTAGAGCATATTTTGTACAGCATATTACTGAAGGGTTGCATCCCTCCTTTCTTTCTAGGCACAAGAATTCCTTTTCTTGCTGTTTTCTGCTCAGGGAAAGAGGAACATATGTTTTCTATTTCAGCACTTCAGCAGTTACTGAAGTTTGGAAAAAAAATTTCCAAAATCTAATTATTTCCCTTGGATACTGGGCTCATCAGTGTTACAGTCAGTGTCTGGACTAAAGGCAAGAGGTGAGCTTTAAAACCGCACAGCTGAAACACGGACCTGGATCTAGCTCAGTCCAACAGGAACTGAACCCTCACCTGAACACCATCTACAGTGTCAGATAAACCTTACAATCTCCAGAGAACCCCAGGTATTCTTGGGTCACTGTTTCTGCAGCACCAAACAAGTGACTACATGTTTAACCAAGACAGGCCGTAAGAATCTGCTTCATTTTTGAGAGCTCAGCTTTGCTTTCTAAGAGTCAGAGATTTAAACTGAACAGTGTGATAAGGTAGACCAAGGGAATGGCACATTTTTTGGTTTTGAACTGAGAATATGCTTGAATATACTGACAGACTGAAGGCAAATGAGAGATGATCTTTTCCCATTGCAAATTGCTTGGAATTGCTTCTTATTCTTTCTTCTTCAATATCTCCAAAACTATATTAGTGGTCTGTTTAAAGAGTTTAAGGATTTAGAAGGGTAAAAGAGTCTACATGAAAGAATACTGTAGGGGTTTGTTTGTTTGTTTATTGATTTTGTCTTGTTTTTAATTTGTCCTTAACAGAGACCAAAAAAACCACTGATTTTTATTAAGTGCCGTTCAACTACAATAACCATGTCTGGGCTTCATGAACGAAGATTTGGGAAGGGCTCTGCCCATGTTTGTTGCAAGTGTGTTAGTGGCTGAAAAGGCCAACACGAGACAGGCATGTCCAGTTGCAAAAGGCACAACAGAAAGACTCCTTAGGTGGTATATTCTGCAAGGCACGATTCTTTCTTCATTGCCTTTTCTCCTCAAGGGTGATCCTGCGTGCTTTCTCAAAAGCATCAACAGCATTATAGATGGTGTGTCTCCAGGTCTCCCGATTTGGGGCCAGAGTAGACCAGTTATGTTGATCAATATGGCCAAGGCTGAGATGTTGGTTCAGGGAGTCCTTGTATCTTTTCTTCAGGGCTCCTCTCATGTGGCAACCAGTGGCAAGTTCACCATAAAGCAAGATCTTAGAGAGGCGGTGGTCTTTCATCCTGGAGATGTGTCCTGCCCAACGCAGCTGTGTTCTCAGCAACATGGCCTCAATACTTGTGACTGCTGCTTGTTCTAGAACAGATGTATTGGTCACATAATCTGACCAGTGGATATTTAGGGTTGTACGGAGACAGCGTTGATGGAAGCGTTCTAGGAGACGCAGGTGGTGGCAGTAGATGACCCATGATTCAGATCCGTATAAGAGAGTAGACAGCACAATGGCTCTGTAAACACTGATCTTTGTACTTTTCTTCAGGTGTTTGTTTCGCCAAACTCTTTTATGAAGCTTTCCGAAGGCACTGTATGCCTTTGCTAACCTGTTGTCTATCTCCCCGTCAATCTTACCATCCGAGGAGATGAGGCTACCTAGGTAATTAAGACTTTTTTAAACTTACATTTGAAATTGTTAAAAATGATCTTTCATTTTTTTAATACTAATTTTATGATTAGTTTTATGGTATTAAAAATCCATACAAAAGACTGTAAGGTTATACTAATTTAGCAGGTACCTCTCCTGATAGTCTTAATTATGTTATTTTCCTATTCCAATGTAATATTTTAAGCTTTCAAAAACATTTAAAAATGCTAAGGGACTATTTTCAGATGTCACTATGACCTTTAAAAATACCTAATCTAGCTATTTAGAAGCTTCATAACTCATGGGCTTATTTTAAAAGGAGTGTGGGAGGATAATCAAATAAAGTATTTTCGTACTGAGCAAAAAGAGAAGTGCACTAATTCTACATTAGTAAGTATGCTTCTTTTAGAAGGTTGTCCTTCAGTACAATTGAATACCTCTGAATATTGTAGTACCACAATACCACTTGAGTGTACTTCAAGGTATCTTTGTTTGCGGTTAGACATCCACTTAAAGTTCCTTCCATCAGATTATTATTTTTGAGTTATTTTTATGATCAACATATGCATTTCCATCTCCAACCTTATTTTCCTGATTATGTGAAATATATGGTTGGTTTTAATAGCCTTTTCTGCATGTATACAGTAAAAGATCCCCATTAGTCAGTGTACATTGCCTGGACACTGGTTTGTGCGTTATATCCATGCAACCTACATAACTGCATGACTGACAGACATACACACAGATGTCATATGTAAAAAACGTTTGTCTCGTGGCCTTGAGATCAGACCAGAATCAGCAATGTGTTGATTTAATAATAACATAATTAACTGGCAATTAGTGAACCATACATTCAGGAACTGTTTGATCTTAAACCAGATAAACCACAACATGAGACACAAGACTTGGACAAGCAGAAGCAGATTTTGAAATACCTGCTGTAACTGACCACCCAACATCTCAATCATACACACATCCCCTCACAGACTGTATGGGTTTCAGGCACACATGCTTCTCTGGGCAGCCCCTACTTGTACCCTCCTCCCATGGTAGACATGGGTGCTCCAGTGCTGTGTGTTCCTTTAAATATTGGAAGCTCTTAGGTTTTACCTTATTACTGCCTTTATACTTCAATAACCTCAGTTTGAAAAAAAAAACTTCTCTCCCCAGCAAGGAGATCACTGTAGGTCTGGGAAAGTGGGGCAGACTGCCATACATCTGTTCAGAGTTAGCTGTTTGAGGGGTTATTGGCTAAAGCCATGGGCATCCCCAGCCTTTGGCTCCATACATCTCCATGACTCTTCCTCCAGCTGGCATCTTTACCTTCTTCTTTCATGGCTTTCTGAGACCACCTCTTCAGGAACCTCTTTGGTACGTTTCCAGTCCTGCCTCTTCCTTTCAGACTCCAAGTCCCCAGTTTCCTCAGTTTAGACAGAAAAAACTTTGCAGAGGGAAGTGTCTGATCAGTCTCATAACTAATCAGTAGCACTATCCCATGTCTCTTCATTAGATAGTCCAAAAGTTCAGATTTGGACATTCACCCAGTCACACACACATACCCATCTATATGCTGTCTGATAGCATTCACCATATCAGCCTTTTTTATAACTATGAAAGAAAGCAGTGCCTATATTGATTGTGCAATATGTATGGCTGGTGTTTCTATCAGGTATCTAAATTTGCTATTGGTTGCCTTTAAATTTCATTTTGTTTAATTGAGTTTCCCAAAGCAATTCAATTCAATGTATGTGATCTATCTCACCTAGTTGCAGCCTTTTAAAAAAGATAATGGAAGTTCAGTTTGAGATGGTACTTTCTTGTTCCCTCATATGTGTTCATAGGTAAACCATATGTTTTAAGTCTCTATTATAATTTATAAAGATCTAATTAATAAAGTTATTGGAAACCAGACAAATATTCAGTCACACCACTGTTGACACCTTCACTTGGGCAGCTGAATCTGGTCTAGACCATCATGTCTCTGTTGATTATATCTTCATTGACTGTAATGAGAGCCTAGACAGCTTTTATGCTTTTGGACAAGCTAAATTTAGTCTGGTAAGTTAATTTATGTGGACATCTAAATTTAAATGTCTTGAATCGAAGCCTGTCCAACCAGCATAATCTATGTTTATTATATCTTGTCCTTCTCTACTCTGGGTAGGAAAAGGTACCTCCAGAGAGTGATTCATTCCACTTATTTGAGGATGAAGACACCATTCCCTCTCCCTTTCTTCTAATTGCAGACAATCCAAAATAATTATCTGAAGCTATACAGTAAATTTATAGATAATTAAAATTAAGTGAGATGGGTTCCACTCTGTTCTGAAAGCACTGCCCCCACAATTATTTACTGATTTCTTATTTTTTGAATTATTATCAAACTAATTTCCCATAATTTGCATACGTATGTGTCCAGGAACTTCGTTTATTGTAGATTGACAGTAGCTTAATATACACGTATGTGTATGTATATTTCTGTATTTTTAAATTATATATTTACAGTATGGGTTTTTTCTTATTCAGGTTCTAGCTGCTAGTAAAAAATTGTAATTGTAGGCAAACAGATAGGTTACATCAGCCTGGAAGACTTCCTAATGAAAACACACTCATCCTGCAGATTATTTATATTCTTCACAAGCATAGCTTGCCCAAAGGGATTTTATCAGGAAATTTGCAAATGGTTACAGTACAAATTCATAGCAATTCTAATTTTCCATCTTGTATGATATTTTGATACTAGAAGCCATGTGGATTTTAATTCGTAGGACTGGTGGAATATATACTTGAAAATGTCCCTCCTGTAAATCCTACATTACATGGAAAAAAAGTATATTAATTATGCCAATTTTTGTTTGTTCTGGTTGTAGTTTGGTTTTAAGGCTGATAAATAAGGTTATTAATTTTGACACTTTACTATATCTCTGTCCTTATTAGACTTCCCAGTGGACAAGTTTGTTATTTAGAGCAACTGTCATAATAAAGCTGTCATAGATAAGAAAGAAAGCCAAATTAAATGGTCAAAGAATCTGAACAATAGTCCTTAAATAGGCACTTCTAAAATGTAAGAGTCTGTGTCTTTAAATTCAGGCTGAAATTTAGTTTGACTGCTGCTCTTACAGAAGTAAGCAATGTCATCTTAGTTTCTGCTTCAGCTTTGTCTAGGACTCCAAGTTGACATATTTCATTTTAATTAGGTATTCTATATCTGCTCTCCTTACTTAAAGAAACATAAGTGCTCTACGTACCCAGACAACCTCTTCAGGTTATCTTGAGGTCAGCACCATAAATATAACAAGGGAAGAGCCACGACCTACATACAGAGCGGGTTCACTGCTGACAGCACTGCAAGCAAAACTGGGTGCTGCAAAACTGAGTCATGCTGCTCCAGGGGTGAGGGTCCGGGATGAGCTGAGCCTTCCTCCCACATGGGATAAAAAGGAGGAGTGATACAGAACCGGGGCAGAAATAGGGCTGTGGCGGGAAGGAAGGTACTGCAGAGGCTTAGTTCTTTCTTTTGGTGGGTAATTAGAGACAGCGACTATATACTGTGGGATGCCAGTAGCTCTTAGCCCTGCTCTAAACAGCAACAATTAGCTTCACATTAGTCATGCTCCAACTCTATTTTTCTGGTGTACACCATAACCTGCTGATCAAGGTTAACTCCACATACATCTGGAACTGTCAGTACCTGCATAGTGAGTAGCTGTCGCGAGGGCTAACCATCTTACATGTCACAAACAAAATGAAATCTTCTTCATTCTAACTTCATTTATGCAATACCGCATTGTATTGTAGAATGGAAAGTTAAAGAAAAATAGTGTCTGAGGAGATGATTATTTTATTTTGGTAGCATGTTCTAGTTAGGATGAAATAAGCATTTTTGGTTTTCCATGCTTATAAGTTTCAAAGTGACCATAACTGGATTTGAAATCCAAAATTAAAAAATCAGTTTGCTGTTTTGTGAAATAATTTCTAGAATTAAAAAAATTAATAAAGCTATTAAAGTTTTTCCAGAAAGTAAATATTCAAAAATACAGAATTGTGATGGGTCTGTTGTAGCAAACAAACTCTTGAATAACATTGAATAGTGAAGAAAAAAAAAGATTATGCTGTGAATCTAAATCATATAATATAATTTTAGGAGTAGACACCAAATGGAGATCAAGAAACGATGGACATAATTTGAACCAGAAGGGGTTCATGCTTTTAAAATAAAGTAAAAAAATGAAAACTTTTTGCCCTAGTGAAATGTTAAGCAGTGAAGCAGGTTACCCAAAGAGATTATGGCATCAGCACATTTGGAGTGGGGATGAAACCTTGAACAAACTGGTCTGACCCCATAGCTGACTCTGCTTTGAGCAGAGTTATTTGGAGTGTCATCTTCCCAAGGTCCTTGCCCACCTGAGTTATCTCATGACCCTATTTACTCATATCTGTGTTTTCTGTGGCCATAGTTGTGACTACCCTGATAATTTGTTTACCTTAATTTATGTCTATGGTGCAAAGTATCTACATCTCCAATAAACACAGAGTTGGAAGCGGAAGGTGAAATTCTTTGCTTATTTTGCATGATAGTTTTCAATGTTTCCACCCAAAGGATCTGAGATATGGATAAAATGTAGCCCAGATTTTCCAAATATAAGTAAGGATAGGGATTCCAACAGTATTCTTGTGTTCTAGAGGAGGATGAGTAATTTCCTGGAGGAAAAAATCCATTGTATACACTAAATGCATAGAAACCACCTCCATTTTGTAAAAATCCCTGTACTATAAAAGCAGAGACTGGGAAAATGTTAGGGAAAAATACCCGGTGTTCTTGCTTTGTGTTTATACTTAGCATAAATCTGTCTTAGTCAACTTTTGGAATCAGGATAGACCTTTAGTCTGAATAAGGCCATTCTAATAATCATGTTCTAAATAATGAGTCATGATCCTGAAGGAATCTCAGGTTTTGCAACATACAGGTTGAAAAATACCAGCAGAAAGGGTATTGTGACTCAAGATCAATTGTCTTTGAGCTTGCTTACTTTCATTCTGAACATAGTATGGACAGAATTCACATCAGAGTATTCAAGTGTTCCTAGCTTGATTATCTGAAAACCCAAAGTGAATACATACTTGCCCAAACTCTAATATGTTTGGACTCAACTCACTGTAGTAAATTAAAACTAAGCAAGCCCTATGGTGTGCAAGAGTACCAAAGTTAAACTCTATTTGCAGAAAAATGACTGTGAGATATGGAAAGCAGGAAAATTAAAAAGTCAGGCCTCTAAAACAAAAGGTATTAAAAGTCAGTTCTTTTGGTTTTAGCTTGGCAATTGCCAAGAAAACAAACATCCAAAGAGAAAAGGTTGTTACATTTGCCGGCACTAATACTCTAAGTATAAACTGTAGAGTGTTTGGATCCCATTGGATTATTGGGATTGTGATAGTTCACAAATTGGTCATTATGACAGGAGAATAAAGGGAAAAGAGATTTTTAGCACAGCATGTACAAATGGTAAAGAGAACTTCAGAATTAATATTATGTGGTAATGAGGCAAGTTGTCCAAAGCTAACAGGACTGTTGAAGCTGGGTTTATATTAGATATGTCAACTAAATTTCATCTGTGAAAATGCTATAGGGCATAAACAAAGCTTTCTTTTCATGAGATACTGCTTTCACTTCTGTCTTTCTAATATGCACTGATTTTCTCAAAGATTTTCATTCAAAAAGTCATTATTTGCAAAATATTTTACATAATTACTTGAGAACAGTGTTAATGAGGCTCACGGACCTATTTTAAGGTATCAGCATGCAGCTAACTTTTCAGTTCTGCAGTGCAGAAATCCAGCCAGCAATAGACTGATAGTCTCTGACTAATTAGTAACAATTTAAAAAGAACATATCAGCAAGATATGTACAGTACAGCCCTTCAAGAGAAGGGCTTTTTTGTTTGTTTGATTGGTTTTGTTTGGTTTTTTGTTTTTTTCCCCCTTCCAGACTATTCCTCTGAAGTATATACAAAATAATAAATGTTAGGAATTGGTTTGTTGGTTGATATATGTCCCTTTTGGCTCTTTACACTTCACCATGATGACGTAAATTATTCAGGCTGGAAATTTAGATCAGATTTTTCTCTGACACTTGCATCCCAAACATGGACTGTATGGAGTTTTCTATTCAGGTATTTTACCCAAATACCTCTATTTTTCAGTTGCGGCTTTAAGCGTGTGTTGAATATACTTCCTTTATAGGTGTAGTTTCATTGAATTCTGCTGGTTGCCTTAAACTTTGGATTGCTAGATATTTTTCTTTCAGGAATTGACTACTTTCCCAGAAGGAAAAGATGCTATGGACTAAAATGGAAATCATTTGATTATGCCACACACCTGAATAATTTTCAAAATAATACTAACAATAGATGGGGTTTTGGATATCACATTTTGTTCTTGTCTTTGAGAAAGACCTTAGGGCTAGTTTGTGCTTTGTGGATTTGCAGCTCATGTTTGTTGTGGTTGATATTATCAAATATGCCAATAAGGTTAAGAGCTTCTTCAAATGGAACTGAATGTGAGTTACAACTTGGTTAACTTTTTCTGTCTTGAAATGACATGTCTAGACTAAGGTTGTTATCTGTGTTTCATAGATAACTATGAGCTCATGAAGCTCTGAGCACGTCTAGTGAAAGGTCTAGTGAAAGGTGTCCCTGTCAACGGCAGGGAAGTTGGAACTAGATGGTCATTAAGGTCGCTTCCAACCCAGTCCATTCTATGATTCTATGATCTGTTGTCTTTGAAAGCATAAGGGGACTTCCAAAGCACAACCCAGGGTTTCTTAAGAGAGGTAGGATGAATTGTTATGTAGAGGTTCTTGTATCTTCCAAAGCACCCAGATGAAACATATCTTAAAACAGACATCTAATTTCTTAGGTGGTTTCAGCTAAATGAAGTGAACCTGACTGTAAGGTTTCTTATTCTCTGAGGAATTTCTGACAATTTCTGCTGAAAATATGAAAAGTTTTAATGTATTCCATTGTATTTTGTAGTATGTCTAAAGAGGACACTTGTTTGAGGTTAAAATAAAAATTTTCATACTGTTTGGGAAGATGGAAGTATACTTTAATGTTTTAGGTGTACCTGGGAACTAAGAGTCATGAGGCTTCTCACATCAGCTTTTCCATATCGAGAAAGTCATTTTACACATAAGTGTATTTGAAGTGGAGCTGTTGGATTTTTTTAATACATGTAAGATTTCTTAGAGAAGAGGGACTAAAAAATGCTATGCAAATAATCTCTTAGTTGAGAAGCTAAACCCACCTCCAGAGCCTTATTCTGTCTAAGGAACTGATTCCAGTTAGAGACCAATTTTGTTGTTAATCTCATGGTATTACTGCCCACAAAACTGTGTAGCAAGGCTCAAAGTACCATGCTCTATGTCTTCACAAACCTGAATGTCAATTTGCAATTTATGTATATAAATTCTACACCAGCTGACAAATACATACTATGCTTGTAATATGTTTGGTTAATCAAAGGGAGGAAAGGATCACCATGGGGTGTAACCGTCTTTGAACTTGGAAGTTCAGACGTATTTTTTTTAATATTTACAGTGCCAAAGAAACGTGGTGGGTGGGGCTCAAGGCATATGGTCTTTTTGGACATCTATTGGTAATTAGTCATGTCTTTCTCAACACAGAGAGTGGACAGCTAAGAACCTCTTCTGCAGCTCTCACAGGAGATGATTCACTGTATGCAGAGATGATTCACTTGAGCTAAAGACCTACACAGTACCAGTAGGAGTTGTAGAATCAGGCCTGGAAAAGCTCATTTTATTCAGCAGGCAAAAGAATAGCAAGTCTTGTGTCTGCAACTCTTTGGACACCTGTATTTCTATGGCATAAATACTTTAATTAAGATTAATCATGTCTTGTAGCAAAACTGCTGGTCTCTGGCTCTTATCACAGGAGACTTTCCCAGTGGCTTTAAAGGAAATTGTGCTGCAAATGTATGCATAATCTTTAAGAGATATTTTTCAAGTATTTTCAGTTATTTTACATCTTGAAATTTTCAGCCTAAAGCTGTTTTTTACCTTTTATGTAGAAACTTTCTTATGCCTTTAAAGTTCTGGAAACAAGTAAAGTAATTTAGTATAAAGCAACTTAATAAGAAAGAGAGTCTATACACACTGCAAATTATTTAACTGTACCTATACTCTTTTATTTACAATCATTATTTAGATTGTCTCTGAGCCTGGTGAGGTCAGAGCAATGAATGTTGTTGCCTCCGGCAGACTGTGACTAAACAAATGCAGCGTAACACAGAAGAAAGTACTGCTAAACATACTCCAATCCTTTAAATCATGTAAAAGGACTTCTCAGTAAAGAACTCCACAAAATGCAAAATCTCTAAATGAGTCACTTGCACCTTCAAAATGTGAAGATGCTTTATTTGGATACCTCTGCCCCCCATGTTTGCAGCTTTCCATCTGCTTTAATCCTGTGTTTCATAGTATTGAATCTGCAAGAATGTAGCTGCTCTAGTCATCCCAGTAGTGATTATATTACAGTAAGAGGAACAATGGTGACTCTGACCAGTGGGAAAGAGGTTACAGAATAGTTTTGGAGGGTGCGTGTCTCAGTCAGACCCAATTTATGTACCACAACTTAGTCTTACCACTCATGAGTTTGTAGTTGGCTCTAGGAGACCATTTCAGCAGACATAAGCTCTAAGGAAAAAGGAGGTTGTCCTGAAGAGCAGATATCTATACCTCTGGAAGTTGTCTGTCTTTTCCCATCAACTGAGTATGGACACTGGCACCTATTGATTTTGGGGGTTATGTAATACTTGGAAGTGAACATTAAGAGTTGTTCCAAGGGCTCAGACTTAACCAAGGGCTCAGACTTAAACAGATTATTTACTTAAATCTCATTATTTCTGTATTTCAGATGTCAATAATATTACTACCAGATGATTAAAAATACAGCATAAGAACCTCAGTGGTTGAGCGTCCTGCTGCAAGGACCAACATATGTTGCAAGGATGTTTGGTGGAGCAGACAACTCACTAGCGAGACATTGTGTTGCAGTAGACTCCAAGTTGTCTTGATGTATACAGGGTTCAATTAGTTACAGAGGGGTATTATTGCCTTTATATAATGTTTTTCAAGATTACTATATGAGTAATGTTTACAGCATGGCACAATTCTATTTGATCCTTCACTAATTAATAACTTGGGAGTCATTAAATATTTTAATGAGACATAATCAACTGCTTTCTGTGGAATGGACACAGATGGCAAGGCTGTGAGAAGAAGAGGTGTGGAAGAAGTAGTATTGTGTAGCCATGGAAACAATGTCTCTCGTTCTTCCTCCCTTCTCCCTTTTAGGTTCAGCAATGCTGCACATCATTAGGGTGTCTGCCTCTTCTGACAATGGCAACTTTACAGTGTCAGTCAGTAAATCTTTGCATCCATTCATACTGTCAGCACTAAGTGATAGAAAGCCAGGGGAAGGTGTGAGATGCATACCAATCAGGCTCCTGCACTATGACAGTCTAGTCACGTATTCTTATGCAACTATTATTTTGAGGCTCAATTCAATAAGAAAGAACAAAATGGAACAGGCCTGGCTAGACTGTGCTCTGTTAGTGTGGTTTCTAAAGTTCATTTCGGTGCTTGTGTAAGTAAAGATGCTGAAAAATGAAACTTGACTGTGTGGGTACACAGGTAAACATGTCGCACAAATGGAATAAGGCTGTGGCTAATCTCTGGTTAGAAGCAGTTTTGCTAATCCACTGCAATTAGACCTTAGTGAGGGTGTTTAATTGTGCTAAACTGGGTGGTGATATGCTTTTGAAGTGGCAGCAAAAAAGAAAATGTTAAAACCTTTGAATCTCAGTTATTCTCATGCTCAGTTGTTCCCATGTGTACCAAGAGCACTTATTTATGCCTAGCAAAAAGCCCCATAATTATAAGAAGCTGAAGCAGGAAAAAAAAAAAAAGGCTGAGTAAAAATAGAAAAGAAATTCAGTTTAAAGCACTGAAAAAATTTTCAACATGAGCTTTATCCTTATCCTTTTTCTCTCAGTTTCAGCAGTAATTAAACTGATTTGAAATAGCTTATTTAGCTCATTTGGGTTTAGAGATTCCAGAAAGGGATAGAAAGGCATGAATTTATGGATTTGCCAAATAGAAAGGAGTAAATGGCATACTTTTACCACAGATTTGTGTTTCTTAAACCTTTTAGCCCCAAAGAAGCATGCAGCACAAACGATGAACATCAGCTGTTCTAGTAGTAGTAGGCGAATGAAAACAACTTGTGGCTTAACTTGCCCAGGCAAATGAAGAAATACATGCCCTCCATGTGCTACCTACATTGTGCATTGGGGAAACATGCTTTCTGTAGAACTTGCCTCTGCATCTTCCCCTCTGTACAGGAGACAGTCCTGTTAGGAATGGACATGCTCCTTTGGGGGTAGTGTTCCTCAGACCCAGGTGGATCCTGATGAGACAATGTCTGAGTCACTGTCTGCTTCCTGATAAACTTCTGGGTCAGAAAAAAACCACACAACCTAACAACCCCAGAAGCACTGATTTATCCCAAACCATAATCCTAAATAAGTCACAGGACATTTCTCAAAGAACAGACTACCCTGCTTTTCTGACCTCGTGAGTCACAGCTCAGTATCTTACCTATATCAGTTGGACTCAGTGATCTCAGAGGTCTTTTCTGGTCTTAACAGTTCCATTATTCTATGATCTCCTCCTGGCCAAGGTCCAAAGGGAATGGTATATATTGTGGATCTTCAAAGACAAGCCATGATCCAGGAACAGCTCGTGCCTGGCAATGACAGCAAGCAGCTCCACGGGTATGGAATGCAGGCTGGTGCTGGTCTTGACACATGTATTCTGATATGGTCAGTGTTATTTGCCTGAGCAGTCTCTGCTGACTGTCCCTTAGAGATCTGGATTACAAAATTGGAGAGCAACTCACATGGAGACACATTTTGGGATGCTTGCTCAAAAGGAATATCTAATGGGGCAACATACAGCTCACAAAGGGATCTCTGCATCTAGACTCTGCTGCTAAGCACTGAGATCTGATCAGAAAATGTGAACTACCAGACAAATTGTGAGGATGTCCTCCATTCGAAAGGACTTTTTTGTTCTCCTGGACTGAAAAAACCCATTTGGACTGTAGCTTAATACATATGTATTTTCCTTAGTATATTTATTAAAACAGAAGGTAAAAAAATACATAATTTAGAAAGAGTTAGCAGTTATGTACTTAGTTTACATGAGCACACATGCTTCCAACTTATTTTAATTCCTCAAAATACTCTGATTAGTTGTCTTTGGGAATCACATTTATCCTGGCTATGCTTGTGCCAATTACAATGGACTTTGTATATTTAGAATACCCTATGTTCATGCCTGTTTTTAATTCAAGAGATGCCTCACTTAGCTATTGGAACATAATTTAATTAGTAAATGGTTTTGGAAATTTTAATTTAATTCAAACTCTGGGTAGTACACTTTGATTTTCTCAATTGTAACTCTTCTTTTATATTTCAGAGTTTGGGAGCTCTATCCTGTTTGACTTTTTTCATATCTGGTCAAACTTTGAGACCTGAGAATCAGCAGGGCCTATGAACAGCTGGCCAAACTGCAGTTTCGAAGCTCCAAATTAGAAGATCCAGAGCTTTCTGTTTTAATAAAAAAAATCTTCAAGTTTTTGAGATTTTTGCAAAAACTAAACCCCTTGCAAACTAGCTAACAATACATGGGTTTAATTTTTCTTTTTTTTCAGTTCAAATATTATGTGTTGGGGTTGTTTTTTGGTTTTTTTGTTTGTTTCTTTTTTTTTTGTGGTTTTTTATTATTATTGTTATTAATTTTTTTTGTTTGTTTGGGTTTTTGTTGTACTTTTTGTTTTCTGTTTGATTGGTTGTTTTTTTGTGTTTTGTTTAGTTGTTTTTGTTTTTTTTTCTGAGGCATGATCATAGAATCATAGAATCATTAAGGTTGGAAAAAACTTACAAGACCACCAAGTCCAACCTTTGACCAAACACCACCATGGCAACTAAACCATAGCCCTAAGTGCTACATCCAGCTGTTTCTTGAATACAACCAGTGATGGTGACTCCACTTCCCTGGAAAACCTGTTCCAATGCTTGACCACCCTTTCAGTGAAAAAATTCCTCCTGATGTCCAACCTGAACCTCCCCAGGCACAGCTTGAGGCCATTTCCTCTCATCCTGTCACTCGCTGCCTGGGAGAAGAGACCAACACCAACCTGGCTACAACTTCCTTTCAGGTAGTTGTAGAGAGCAATAATGTCATCCCTGAGCCTCCTTTTCTCCCAGCTAAACACCCCCAGCTTTCTCAGCTGCTCCTCATATGACTTTCCAGATCCTTCACCAAGTTAGCTTTAGACCATAAGATCCCAAACCAACCAACCCTGAAAATTACTTTACTGATGAATATTTTGATTGTAAATGCTTCTTGTGAAGGTTCAGAAATTTTTCACATGAAAAATTAAAGTTGTATTCTGAACACGATGACCTTGCAAGACTGGTCCTCACCATACCAGGAAAGAGGGACAGCCTTGTGATTAAAGCATTGGAATGAGACTTAGAGGAATGGGTTCAATTCTTCTTAATTTGTTTATATTAAGAAAGATTACACATACTGGGATAGTGCAGGTAACAAAGCAAAAACTATTGGGGAGCCAGGCATGCCAACAATTTTCAAGTATGTAGAAACTTCCAGTAAAGAAGAGGTGAATAGTTTATTTTCCATGTGCATGATGGAAAGACATAATAGATTTGAATATGATAATGACTCAGTTTGCAGGTTACAAAGTAGGGACAACAACAGAAAGCAGGAATAAAACAAGCCCATGGAAACTGTAGAGTTATTAGCAACATATTAAACATACTCTACCAGAAATCACCTATATATAGTTGATCCAGCTCTAAAAGAAGGAATTGCTCAGACAATGTCTTGAGTGACCCCAGAATCATCTCTGGCTATGTCTGCAGTAGGAACTGCTTTGGTACAGTAGAAACAGATTAGAAGAGTGAGGCAACAGGACCCTCCAGTTTGAATATATTAAAACTGCTATGCTAAGTGAATTAATATGAAGTAAAGGTGATTGACTTCCTGACATTGCTACTGTTCCAAAGCAAAATGCTTATGTGTTTGCAGTCTGTTATCTGGAAGGAGATTATCTGGGCTGTACATTAGCCAGGACTTGCCTTCACTCAATACCCTGGGTAAGGCACAGTGCCAGAGAGGGAGTGCTGCAATGCACACACTGCTCATATTGTGGGTGGCTGTGCACAGTGATGATTGAAAGGCTACATCTTTGTATTTTTTTCAAGGTTGAATACACTAAACAAAGGCTTATATCATAATATGCATATGAATTAACAAATTTTTTGCCTTTTTTCAGAGTTATCTTTTTTTTTTTGAGAGTCAGTTACATCTGCCGTCTGTAAAATTAATATAACAATATCTCTTGGTTCTGTATTGAATATTAAGAATATAAACTCTCCAGATTTCATTCTAGTGTTTATGCAAGCATAGGATAGTCAGAGAATCATAGAATCATTAAGGCTGGAAAAGACCAGCAAGATCATTAAGTCCAACCTTTGACCAAATACCACCATAACCACTAAACCATAGCGTGAAGTGACACATCTACTTATTTGTTGAACACTTCCAGGAATGGTGACTTCACCACTTCCCTGGGGAGTCTGTTCTGGTGCTTAACCAGTCTTTCAGTGAAGAAATTTTTCCTGCATTTTCAACACACAATTATATGTAAAAAGACATCAGTTTTCTGAAAAACTCAAAATATGGATGTAATGAGAATATCAGGACTATGAACATTTCTCCATGTCTAACATTTCTTCATATCATGCAGCTGCAATAGTGAGACTAAAGGGAGAAGAAGGAACGTGACAGTAAATCATAACTGAGCCAAGTTATTGTAGCCACTAAATGTCATTGGCAATATATCCGTCCAACTCTTCCAGAGATGTGCTGAGACCAGCACAGAGCAGGGAGCATCAGGCAACCTCTATGTATAAAAAACTTGCAGGTGCTACATTTTTCTTTTTTAAGCTTTAGTAATGTAGGTTTTCTCTGATGCAGTTCAGACCCCATCATCTTTGTCAGTCAATTAGTCTTAATTTCATTTCAGATATTTGAGACAAGAAATAAAATCAAGTCCTTTAAGACAGCTCAAAAGAGGCACTAATCTGTCCACTTTACTGATTTTGTCCTAGTAGAGAAAGAAATGCATTACTGTGGAGAAAAAAGAGGTAAAGAACCCTATTGAAATTGGAAGATTGAGTCTGAAACCAAGAAACATATGCATAAAACCATTGTAATCAGTTCTTAACATAGTGTCACAGACACTAACACCCAACAGAGTTAGTGTAATTCCATTAGACTACGCAGCAAACCTTGGTGGGAACCTAAAATTTTGGGCAGGCTACAACACATGAAGTTTTGGATACATCATCCTCCAAAGGCAATTTCAAGGAGCTCTTGTAGTTTCCTTACAGTTAAATGCATTCTATTACTTATGTCTAATAGTGGTTTAAGTTTAAATTGCTAATCAATTGTCAAATTGAAAGTTTTTCTGTGCTTTTATATAGAAGTTGTTATCTGTGATAACATGCTAGTAATTGTCATATTCAATAATAACAATAAAAAACCTAGGAAACTTTTAACTGTGTCTTCAGTATTCTAAATAAAATATTTAGTCATGACATGTTTTATAATAGCATGATGCATATAGCAGATATGGCCTTAGATCAAAATAAAATTCCAAGAAACTTCTCAAAGTGAAATAGCATTGTTTTAATGGAAATAAAGTCTTCTGGGCTATATTTGTTCACTAAAAAATTCTGGGGTTTCTGTTTTTCTTTGTGATCCAAAAGAAATAATTATTTTAAATCTGAGAATATCCCTTGGGATATGCTCTATTTTTGTAGGATTCTAACTTGTGAGTGTTAGCTTTTTCTGACTCAAGATAGCTTTTTGTTTTGTCATGTAATAATAGTAAACATTAGATTAGTGGGGTAAATATTATTTTGCAGGTTTAAATTCTCCAATACTTTATATTTTCTGCTAAAAGGTGCCTATAAACGTTTTTTTCTGTTTTCCAGAGAGTGGAATGGAAAAGAGAGGTGACAAAATGGATAGAAAATATATATCTTTTTACTCACATGGAAATATATAAGATTCTAGTTTTTAGTCAAATTTTAGTCTCATTTAGGAACTCTTCATTTTAGGTACAGATGCAAATATTTATCAGATCAGAAATATGAGAGCAAATAAAACTTCAGAGCAAATTTCTAGTCTCTAGACTCTGAACTATTCCCTGGTGGCAGACAGGCAAATCAAAAATCCTATAATTTTCTTCACCAAATGATAATTCTATTTTTATAATTGTAGAAAGTTTCTCTGGATAGGAAAACCATTCTGTATATGGGTTTTCTGAATTTAAATGCACAGAATAAAACACACACAGGTAAGAATCATCACACAGAAGAAGCAGAAATGTCTTTGCAGGATCACTATAGTTCATTAAGACTTAACCAATAAATGACAGAGCTATGTCCAATCTCTTTCTGTTTTCTCACATTATACTATCACTTTTCTCTAAAGCAATATTTCCTTTGAGAGAGGTGAGACAGAAAAATGTGATAGATTCTGGGAAGCAAATATGCTCTGTTCTGAGCAGTACCTCCCAAACCACAGGTGATGGCAGGATGAGAAGTGCCCAGGGAACCTGAAGCATGATCATTTCAGTGGTTCTTGTTTCTACACAGTCCATGAACCAGTCACCTCTACTACATTGTATGTTTATCCTTTGTCATCCTTCTCCAGAAATTTTTCACAATATTAGGAAACTAAATTTCTGGGTACAAAGCAGTTCCTGCTGATTTGTATCTGGTGGGGAGTTTCTTAGGGAATGTGAATGGGTCTTGGAAAAACAGGGGTTTTACAGGGTGATATAGTGAGAATAGAATGAAATGAAAAGCTGAAAGAGAAATAATGTGTGAAAGGGTTCCAGCTGTGGGAGACTGCCTGTCAGTGCACACTGCCACAGATGGAAGCAATACCTCAGAAGAGCTGAAATTAGTGGTAACCAGGAATGGAGGGATGGAGTGGGAAAGGGAGGTACGGGGAGGAAGGAATGAAGTGTTTCAGGGAAAATGCTGCACATGGGTCTTGTAGACTTATGAGAATACAAACAAGGGATGCCAGCTAATTATGAAGTCATCACCATCATATAATTGTCCTTATATAAGAGAGCTAAGAAATGCACAGTTCAGAGCCAGTATCAGCTTATGGGAGTTATGGGACATCCCTCAACCAACCTACCCTAAACTCTCCTGCTTTACCTGTCTCACTTCTCAGGCTGTTTCTGTCTGCAAAGAACGAGAGAAAACCTGCTGTTGCTAAGGTACCCTTGTAGTTGCATTGGATTTATGCAGCGAGCAAAGACAAAGAACGATGGACTTCACATCTCTAGCTCTCAATGAAAATGTAGCCTGGGGTATCATTATCATTTCAAAGTTCTCTGTTCTGGGGCTGAGAGGTGCATGAAGGTTTCACTTATCAATACAAATTAATAACATCAGATGGGTGAGCCAAGCAACAATTCATAAATCTGTATGCTCCTAAATGACATTGTAATTCATCAAATCAAGGGTGAATGGAAAATAACTAGCCTTTGGTTTCCAGCTCACTGCATCTCCACCAAAGGTGAGACTGTCTTCTAAGGCTTCTGATGTCTTAAACATACAGATTTGTATTTAAGTCAGCACCTTCTCTGATACTATTGATGAGTGGGCTGTACAAACTGAGGTTATCCTCTCATCTAAACAAAACATTAGGCACTTAAAAATCAATGCAGAATGCACACTGTTGATTTTCTGAATACCACTTGATTTCTCATCCTTCTGACAACAAAGACAGCAATACACGATCAGCCCAGAGTGTGTCTCAAGTGCGTGTAGCTCAGCGCTGTATTGAAGAGCTGTGAACAAGGAGCAGAGCTGTTTGTGATCTAAAACTCAACTGCCTTTCCAGCATGGCTCCTAAACTGCTTACAAGAAGTCCCATTACCATATAAGAAACTGAAGGGTTGAGAAGTTAAGCAAGGGGTTGGGAAACAAATGAGGTTAGCTAGTGTGAATCTACTAGCACACCAATACCCTATGGCAGCTGCAAATCAGTTCATGTTTTAATAAAATGAGGATAACTAATTCATAATTGTCTTGGGGCAGAAGTGAGTACAGAAGCAGTCCGGGCTTAGAAGAAAGTTGCAGTCTTCCAAAGGCACCTAGACTTTCTTTTCCTCAATCTATAAGAATCCTGCAACACGTTTTAAGACCTTGGGGTCTTTAATCTTGAACTGACTGTAAGAGGCAGCCCTGCGCCGACTGGTTACCTTTATTGGAGATGCTCAGGATTTTTAGTCTCTCACAAGCTGCAAGGACATAAATTATTATGGACCCCCTTAGATTTCTGAGAGAGTTCAAAATATTGTACTTCACAGAAATAAAATTCAGGATGTATTAAGTGGAGGATAACAGATATTCCATTATACTGCTGTAATTCCAGAGAGGTTAAACTGAATTCAATAGAGCCACAAACAATTTACACTGGTGACAATGACAGAAAAATTGTATACTAGCAGCTACAGTAGTAGAAAAGATGACTTCATTTGCCTCCAGTTTGAATGCAAGTCATTTATAGTACTTGTTGGCTAGTTTTTCAATGTCCCTTTGGAATAACATGAAATTGCATTTGTGAAACAGGAGCTTCTGGCAAACAATGCACAGCCTTGTAAAAGCGGGTAAAAAGTAGCACTGAGACTGCTACAGTCCCAAAGGTGTATGGGTTAAATATAAGCAGTGGAAAACTGATCAGAATGTGTTTCTTACAAGGTGGGTATTAGTCAAAGTCATTGCATCGCTATGCCAAAAAAAATCCATTGTTTTTCTTTTTCTAGCACTCAGGAGTAATTGAGAAACAAAGAAATTATAAATTGAAAACAATATCAAGACAAGACAATCACAATTATGAAAAAATATGAACTGACGGATTTTCTGAATTCCCCTTTACACATTACAAATCACAAAACAAATGCTGTTTTACTCAAATACTTCAGCCCAAAGGGAAAGCTCCTGAGCTAAGCAATATAAGCTACAGTTCCTTCTCTCATCTTGATTTTCTACTTCTTTTGTTTCATTTTTGTTGCTTCTACTATGATACTTGCTTACTCAATTTTGCCTGACTGAAAAACAATTAAATATCCTGTTTACTTCAGGCTGATGCTCTGATCACCTTATCCTGAAATATTGTCCAATGATTTCATAAGAAACTTATCCAATCCAGAGATGTTGTTACCATCCTCTCCATCCCTGCTGTGTATGTTATGCTGGCTCCTGCAAAGTGTTGTAGTCCATTGTGTTCTTGCAGCTTTTTCCAGTGCCAGGAATCAAACTGAGTTGTGATATTTGTTGTTGTTTTCAACTCACACTGAATCTATTTATTTTTCATCCTCAAATTCTTCACTGTAAATCTATGGATATTTCATAACATCCATAGTGTCAGACAGTTGCCTTTTTCTTTTAAGCATCCCTTGTTAATTTTTCTGCTAGAGAAGTTCTAAGTTGTTTGATTGTTTGGTTTTGGGGTTTTTTTTTGTTTGTTTTGGTTTGGTTTGGTTAATTTTTTTTTGTTAAGTGAGTATTCTATGTCTTTAACTAGTCTAGTTTTAAGTTCTCTTTCCAAATCTCAGTTACAGCATTTCTGTTAAGAGGTCTAGGCTGACATGTTACTGGAGAATTCTAATTAAAAGAAAAAGACATTATCAGCCTAAATGAGCTACTGTGATTCTTGTTCCTTCATTACATGCTCTTTCCTCTAATAATTGGTATTTTATGTATTTTTTAAGACTCAGTTATTTGTTTAATTGCTAACAATCATAACAATTAAGGACTCAGTAAGACCTCCCAAAGTGCAAAATTTATAACATTATAAGCATTTCAATACAAGACCTTTTGTGGTCTTTTCTGTCTTCTTCTTTTTTAACCTTAAAAAAATCAAAGAAAAAAGAGAAAGAACCATTTTTCTCACAACTGTCATATTTACTTGTAGGCAACCAGCATTCAAATGTCTCTAATATAATTTCAAAACCATGTCCTGAATTTACAAAAAGAAATGGAAAGCAACCGAATACTTAAGGAAGCTTTTTCCACTCTTATTTTTTAGAGTTATGGAATGAAGTATAAATTCAACTTTGACTGTTTCTTCACTCTCTAAAAAGTGTATTACTGTATTCTTCTCTTGAATGTACCAGCTTGGGTTATTTTACCTTTAGTACTGTGTGCTGTTCAGAAAGTAGTCAGAAAGTGGTCATTCTCCTCCTGTGTAATAACCCTTTGTTTTCACACACTGTGAACTTCTGCATATCCTAATAGCTTCATGCAAAAGACCAGTAAAATCTGCCTCCTAAGGAACCACTCCCATAACTCCAAGGATGTCTAGAAAAACCCTTTATTGAAAGTGAGAAAATAAAGAGAACATGGAAAATACTGATCTGAGAGGACTTAGTCCAGGCCCAGGCCCCTTTCCAGGATGCAGAGCTTTGTGTTCACAAGAATGACTGTCCAGCAAACCTCACAATCAGAGAATTGTCTCTAATTTTATCCAATAGCCGGTGAGGCTGGAAAACTGACTGCCACTGCACAGTACTTAACCCAGAAGAGTGGCTTCATAATGCCCACAGTAACCTCCGAAATAACAATGTTTTTCATGGCTTCTGACAGAAAATGAAAAAGTTATTGAAAGCTATTTGAAGATGTGCTAAAGGGCATTGTGACTTCCTCACATGAGTGATAGATTTAGGCCAAAATAATATTTTGGAGCATGAAGTCTTTGATGAGTGTGAAAACTCCTAATAATAAGGCAACTACTTGGATATGAACCTTTTCCTAGCCATACTCTGCAAGTAACCTACAGTATTTTATAATAATGATATTTTCTCCCACCAGCATTTTTTCATTCTTTTTTTTCTACCTTGTGGTTCAATTTCATAGAATCATAGAGCGGTTTGGGTTGGAAGAGACCATAAAGATCATCTATTTCAATCCCCTCCACACACAGGGACACATTTCACTGGATCAGGCTGCTCAGAGCCCCATCCAGCCTGGCCTTGACCCCTCGCAGGGATGGATCATCCACAACTTTCCTGGGCAATCTGTTCCACTGTTTCACCATTCTCACAGCAGATAATTTCTTCCTTATATCCAATGTAAACAGACCCATTCAGTTTGATGCCATTCCCCCTTGTCCTGTCCCTCTCCAAATCTCTTGTAGCTCCTTTAGGTACTGGAAGGTTGCTATAAGGTTTCCCTGGAGCCTTTTCTTCTCCAGGCTGAACAACCTCAACTCTGTCAGTCTGTCTGCATAGGAGAGTTGCACCAGCGGATTCGATCATCATAAACCTCCACTGAACTTGTTCCAACGAGTCCATGAATTTCTTATACTGGGGGCCTCAGACGTGGATGTAGCACTCCAGGAGGGGTTTCATGAGAATAGAGTAGAGGTTATTGTTGTCCTCATGGTATCTGACCACTCCCTATCCATTATAAGAAGTGGAAACTATATTCTTTCATATATATTTATTCTTCTGATTCCATTCTTCAACTATGACTTATGGAAAACACAAAAATGTCACCTTCGATTGGGTTATTTTGAATTGTATAATTTCATTTAAAATAGACAACAGTGAGATTTATCCTGTGAGAAATAATTTAACGACCTGGAATCAGTGTCAGGCAGATTTCTCATGTAGGGTCAGATTTCGGAAGAACTCAAAACATTGATTATTACTGCCAAGGGCTCCAGAATATGAAAGTATCATATTTTTTCTGTACTTTACAATTTATTTTGTCTTTAAGCTGCTTTAGGATTTTTTAATATTTGATGTTCAGAGTGAATTGTGATAGAATACAAGTGGAAAAGGAGATTGTTAAATGACCAGCACTATGAAGTCCGTTCATAAACCGAAGATTCTCCTGAGCTATCATACTCAAATTGCTGTTATTACTTATCCCTCCAGAACTACAAACTGATATTTACTTGCTAATAATTATGTTTATTTGCAGGTTTTGAGCATGAGATTTTGTCTGGTTTTACTTTATTACATTATTCTTAAGCTTGTAGATACTAATGAAGTTCTTATATATTCAGAAAAATACCATATACAATGAAAGGAAGACCCTGTCTAATTAGATTAAGCTCCGCTAATTTCTGACTTAGCAAGTTCCAAGGGAAAAGTGGTTCGATGACATTTTTTGAAGAATCAAATAAAAAATGGAGCTTTCCCCCCCAGTACAGTAGAAATTACTCCTCCTTTCTCTGTGTCCCCAGTATTAGAGAGAAAGGTTTGGCAAAGCCATATTTTAAATGAGCAATTTCACATCAACAGCTTTCAACATTTTAGAGGCAGATAAATAAAACTGTTTTGAATTTAAACAGCTATGAATTCTGAAGACATCCAGCTCAGCAGGGAGCTTAGCTGAATTTCTGTGTATCAAAAAGCAGTAACAGAACAGTTTCATTCCTATCTTGCCAGGTATTTAAAATAGTCCTATGAGACATACAAGTTTAATCTTGGAGGCCAAATATGATTAACCATGGTACATTTATGGTTACAAATGTACTGACATTTGTGCTACAGAACATTTTTAGGTGCTGATGATGAACTGCTGATTATGAATTGAAATTCAGGTACATAAAGTCCCTTCACTGATTTTTTATGGCATTTGCCTTATTAAATTTCAGCTAATCAGTGTTTTCCATACCATTATAATTACTGTAAAAATTTATTTTTCATTCCCTCATTTATTAAGAAAACGCCTTCTGGATGTTGGACCTACCAAACCCCATATCCTTATTTATTTAGGTTTACATACTCACATTGTCTAGTAGTCTGTGTTGCAAATCATGCTACTGTTCCATTAGCCTGCATTAAAATAGAGTTTGAAAGGATAATTTCTCTCTCAAACACAAGACAACTGGAAGTACCAGCACACAGTACTAGAAATCTAACAGATTTTTTAAGAAATCTCTAAAGTTATGATTGGGGCTATAATGATTTCTAAATGGTGAGTACAGTGTATTTCAGTAAAAGTGAGAAAACATGATTCAATTGTCTTGATTCAGTTTCTTAATATGATTCAAACTCTTGTTACTTCTTGACTGGATTTTAAAACTTGATGCTCTATGCAGACGAAAAAGTTCTAGGAATTCATTCTAACTCATGCAGCTATAGGGATCTTAGTTCTAGCTTTATTTTTTGTTGAGTCATGCCTGTCAGCCTAAATATGGGGATAGTAGAACATGTTGACCAAAACGTGGTCATATGACCAAAACATAGGTGTTTGAGCAAGGAGAACTTCTGTGATGATGTGAAGTGAGATGCAGTTGGCAGATGATCAGTCGATGTCAAAGACAAAACAACACTTGGAGATGGTTGTTAGAGAACTCTTTTTATAAGCACAAGTAAAACAGGACAGATTCTGGGAGAAATATGATGTTTGGATGCTTCTGTTATTCAGAAAAGCAGCTTTACTTTGGAGGTAAAAAAATCTGCGTTTTGTTGCTGAGAAATGAACAGGTTTATGAATGCTTGCGAACCTGAGGTGACAAAAAAGCAAGTCTTGTTGTCATCATATTGTGCTGCAGACCTGATCTAGATATATAAAACAAGACAGGTAATGACAAATTGAAAATAAGGAAACAAACTAATATTATTAGCCTGAAAATGGTGGGTTAAATGTACTTGCAATCTTATTGCAGATGCGGTTTTGGAAATAAAAAAGAGAAGGGTATAGAAGACTGAAAAACATGGGAAAGTTTTCTTGAAAATTCAGCAAGTAGGGGATGTTGATATAAAAAGCACAGTGAAGATTTAATAAGAGCTTGAGGAAAGTTAATTGTTTAATTAGAAGAACAAGTGATGCTCATGAACTGTAAACCCAGTATGGGGTCTTATAGTAAAAGTCACTAGGAAAGTTGTGGATTTATTCTAGCTCTCTTGTTATGTACTTTCTGGAGAAACAATAAGGAGAATGTATACATGAATACAATGTTGTTGATTAGGTTATTAGATAATTTTTAAAAAGTTTATTATTTTTGCTGATTAAGAGGTTATGACTGTTATGTCAAACAGATTCCTGTTATGAGCACAGGCTTCTAGAGTGCTCTGAGGTTGAAAATTTTGTAAAAGTGAGGTTTTTTCAGTGGTGTAAATTTCATCAATGATCTTAGAGTCTAGAGATTTTCTGCTGCAGAGGTGATCCACAATGTTTATATTGAATATTGAATCTCCCAGTTATGGAAAATCATAATTTGGGTTCTACCTGAGCCAAAGAAAATGCTTTCAACATTGACAGTCTCTGAAAGCATTTGTGTCTTGGCTTTGTTTCTTTTAGAAAGGATTATCCAGCGAAAAAAGAGATGAACAAAATGTCACAGAACATGATATAAAATTCTATTCTAGTAGTACATCCTGAATGTTTCTGAGGTCCACCCAAGCTTTTTCTTGCCTAATTCTGGAAAAGGAACAACCACCAAAATGAAGATCAAAAGTCATGGTGCAGAAACACAAAATCTTCATTTTTATTTCAGTTTTAAGAAAGCAATAACTTCACCTTTATTTTTTGCCTTTACTTTTTAATATTTCATCTGTGCATAAGTGTGAGGGTTTACAGGGACAGCACAGTTAACAGTATTCTGCTTGCTTGAAAAATGTCTTCACATTAGGTATTTGATTCTTCTGGTCTAGACTATTATTCAGGAAGTGCTATTTTGTCTGGATGTATGTCTTACCAGCTGTGTTTAGTCCGTGTAGCAAGTCTGTATTATTAAGTGAAGAGGGCAAATAACAACAACGAACTAATAATGCATGATAGCAGAAAGATTTAGAGATGAAACATTTAACTGAATTCACTGTAGGTACTCAGATTGCTCTGCTTCCTGTAGCTAGATCAAGATGTGATCATCACATGTTTGGGTGATTTAGCTTCACCAGCAAAATCAGCAGACTGTTTTGATGATTTGTGGTGTTCTGTGTTTCATGAAGTGAACAGAACCACTACAGTAATATCATGTGTGCTTGGCTAAGTATATATTTCATCATGGTTATGCATCCCTTTACCTCTTTATCTGAATTAAGAAAATGAGCTCCAAAGATACTACTTTTTTTTTTTACACCAAAAGGATCCCTAATGTAGAATGCAAGCCTTGGTTCATTAAGTGTCACTGCCATCAGGACCCCTTGCAGGGCAAGCTTCTGCAGAATGCAAATAAAATGTTTCATGCTTATTCCAGATTTTCTCACTCCAGGACAAATTTGCATTAATTGACAAAGAACTTTTCAAGCATTTCTCATCAACTAAAACACTAGGATTTTTTTTTTTAATGTAACAATATTTTACCCAGTGTATTTGAGTAGAGAGGTTTTTTTCCCTGGCGTTCTGGGATGTAGCAAATGTCAGCCTCTATGCATTCTGAGGAGGTTTTGTCCAAGTCCACAGGTGCCAGGTTTACACAGGCATTTTTGAAATCAAAACTATACTTTAAATAACTAAAATTTTCATTTCTTGACAGGTTCTGAGTTCTGAAATACAGCAAGGCTCTCAGACAAAACAGAAAACTTAGTGAAAATGTGGGAATTCGTGACTACAGTGACACTGAAATATTACTGTCATTATAGACAGTGAACAGCATGTTGTCTTTCAAACAGATTTTATATAAAGTGAGAGAACTTAATGTGCTAGTTTAGATGACCTTGCAAAACGTGTTTCTGAACCTTAACTGAATACACATAATAGTCTTCAACCTCTAAAGTGAATAGGTAAATTAGGTCCAGAAATATCAATAGTACATGGTGAATTTTAGACTTAATCTTTTTTTCTTTTTCCTTCTTATTTAAACACATAAAAGAGGATTTTATTTTTTAATTTAAGTACTTTTTATTCTTTTTAAAAAAGTACTCTATGTATTTTTGCATATTTTTCAAGTTCAGGAATTTTGGAAATCTTGCTTCTTTTAGAAAGAAAAATATATGCGACAGAATTACAATAGCAAAATGTATAATAGGGATGTTCAGAAGTTAGTGTAAGGACTTAAAGAATATAGATGCCTGTCTCAAAATACTGTCAAGGCCCCAGAAGGAGCTTGTCATAAGATAAGCCACCATAGCAGGAACTTGAGATAAGTACAGACGGGAGAAATTTGTGATAGGAAGGTGCTAATTCCAGACTGGTTAGCACATCCTGGTTAACGTATCTGGACGAAAATTTGCACTGTGGCAAACTCTAGGAATGGAAGCAACTGCTCATACATCTGTAACCAGACAAACAGAGATCACTCCAAGTTATGGGAACAGCATTTGCAACCACCCTGTGGACACCCAGAACTTGGACTGTATAAAGGTGGTACCCTGTGAAGAACACCCAGGGTGAAGATGAACCAACAAGACACTGCTGGATCCATGGGAGGTGACTATCTTCTGCTTGATCTCTCTCTCTCTTTCTCTCTCTTTCTCTCTCTCTCATCCTTACCACCCTCTCACCCCCTTTTCTGTTTCTTTCTATCTCTCTACCTCGCATTTACTGTTAAATAAAATCCATATTATTGACTTTGGCATATGGTCTTGTTTGCACCTTAATTCAGGCAGAGGCATCTCTCACTAATTGGATCATAATGGTTGCCCCTTGAAGGGCAGGGAAGAAAAGCAAGCCCACTGGTTTTGCAGCTCAATAAATTTTGCACCTAGAAAACAAAATACTGTCCTTACTCCCTATATCAAATATTTTAGTTTTTGAGATCAGTTTACGTATACATATAAACTATGCTATTAACAAGGGTAGTTTGTTTTCTTTGAACACAAGAGTAATCCCTTCAGACTAGTCATTTGTGTTCTAATTAGCTTTTTAGAAATGCAAGTATTAACTCATCAGCTTGGAAGCAGTGGAAGGCCAGAAAAGATCATGTCCAGCCTTCCCTTTTGGTTCCATTCTTGAGATTTAGTAAAGATGGCATAAAAGATGGGCTTAGAAACATCAATAAGTAAAGATTACTTGTTGTTTTATTTTCAGAATGTGGTGGGTTGACCTTGCCTGGATGCCAGGTGCCCACCCAGCTGCTCTATCACTCCCCTTCCCAGCTGGACAGGGGAGAGAGTAAGGTGGAAAAAACAATTTGTGGGTTGGGATAAGGAAGTTTATTTAAAGCAGAAAGTAAAGCGGAAGCTTGCGTGTGCAAAGCGAAGTGAAAGATAGCAGGGTTTATTCTCTCCTTCCCATGAGCATTGATGGTTGGCCACTCCCGAGAAGCAGGTCTTTGGTACGCGTGGCGGTTTCTCAGCAGGCAGCCATCAGGCAATGAATGCCCACCCTCCTGCTCTGTGCCTGAGCTTTTATATCTGAGCTGACGTCATATGGTATGGAATATCCCTTTGGTCAGTTTGGGTCAGCTGGCCTACTCGGGTTCCCTCCCAGGTCCTTGCCCTCAACTAAGGAAGGAATGTTACAGTGTTGGTGCTGTGCTCAGCAGTAGCCAAAACACCGGTGCGTTATCAACACCCTTCTAGCTACCAATGCAAAGCACAGCACTGTGAGGGCTACCGTGGGGAAATGAACTCCAGCTCAGCCAGACCCAATACACAGATGTATTCCTCCTAGTTTTTGCTTTTGGCTAGGTTATGCTTTAAGTATAAAAACCTGTAAACTGTGTATGTGTTATAGTTAATTAAACAGGACACGTGGTCAGGTTTGAACATCAGTAGAGGTCCTCTGAGCTATAAGATTGTCAGCATGGTTCTTGATGAGATTTTAACCTCTGTTAGACATGGGGATAACCTCTTCAAGCCCATGGGGATAGCATGGACCACGGACCATTCCCACAAAGTAATTTAAATTTACTTAATCTGGTACTTGGGAGGTTAGGTGAGAAACTTAAGCTGTGAGAATCAAGCAGCTGATGAGTCCAAATGAGTTGAAATGGGTTGGAACCTTTTTTTTAAATGTATACTGGTGACTAGGAAACCTTAGAAGTCTTGTTTTTATTCCACTTCTCCCAAACTTAAGTAATATTTGGTGTTTCTTACATATATCTGACATCCTTCTTCAGTATTTTATTAGGAAAAAGTTATAATGGAGATACCGGAAAACAAGGCTGCAGAAGTGGGTGATGACTGGTAAGTTAACTAGAAAAGCGGGTTTTGGTCGTGTTATTATGAATAATAAATGTAGACAATGATATTTACTTTGTTTTGTATACTTTTCCCTTTTAAAATTAAGAAATAAGACATAAATTATCCAGCTGATATTTATTATCAAAGAAAAACTTAGTTTGGAAAGGACATTTAAAGGTTATCTGATGCAAACCTCTGATGAGATCAAGCTTTAAAGTTAGATCAGGTCACCCAGGGACTTGTGAAGTTGAGTTTTGAATATCAGTGAGGATGGAGATTCCTACAAAAGCATTACAAGGCTGGTATTCCTCTTTTTCCTCTAGGACAACTCTTTAAGAAGTGCCCAGAGTGTTATCCTGGACCATTGTGAGCTTCTGAAGAAAAGGTTGTAGTCATTTGGGTTATTGCCATTGAGGCCACAACAGTTGCTGCCTGAAGAGGATTATTATGATATACTGATACTACTAGATGAATTATTAGTTGTCTTGTAATTGTTGCATTGTGACCATAATAGACAAATAATACAAGACACGGAAGGTTTGCACAAAGAGAGGGGTCCAGTAAATCACCTGAGGAACCTGGCATGTGTGGGGGAAACAAAAAAAGATGCAAACCCTAAAATCTTTCTTCTAGTTTTGCTGAAGTCAAGAAATACCAGTTTCACTGACATAGGGATATAGTCAGCTAATAACTTTGTTCTGGTAAAATTTGAAAGCACAAAATAACTGAACCGTGAAAGTCTCATAAAAAACAGCAGTTATTTAAAAATAAGACAAAATAAAATCCAAACAAAAAAAATAGTCTGAAGTGCAAGATCTTATAACCTGTAAAAGTATTTGAGCTTCATCAAGTAAGAAGCTTCCATATTTAGAAACATGAAAATTTCCCAGTGTACCTTCACTGTCCTACTAGGAATGGCTTTCAGAAACAAGACCATCTGAAATGTAAATATATCTTGGCACAGAAAAAATGATTGATGTCCTTTGCATATTCAGGTTTTTTTAATACTTTAAGACTGAATTTATACTCTACAGAATGAATTTGTATGATTCATCTCTTATGAAAATGTCACATGAACTCCTGTAGAGCTTTATAAAGGACTCAGTAGAGGGTGAACTGGATTTTACACAGCTGTTATATTTCAGATACATCTTTTTTTGCATGTCTTATATGTATAAATTAGAAAAACATCTTCATATAGACTGTTGATCAGATAAAATTAATGTATTTATGTTTTTCCTGGGAATATTTATAATAAGTTTTTTTGAGCTTTATTCCTACTAAAAAACTCCTACAGGCCAATGAAATGAAGTTTAGCTGGCAGCTTTGATGATAACATCAACAGGAAAACAAGGATGTACCCACACCAGTCTTCAGTAACAAATTCCAGTTGGTTCAATTAAGCTCAAAGAGTAACAACAGCATCAAATGTGTTAGATTTCACTTAACCATTTACTTATTTATTTTATGCTTTTTTCTTTTTTTCATCTGCCCCTGTATTGAGAAGGGAAATTAATTTGAGTTTTCTTCTCAATGTCACTCCATATTCAATTCTTCCCTCTGGTAGGCCTTTCTCATAAAATTTAGTTCAACCCAAATTTATATTTGGATCCCAGTGAATGAATTCAAGTTCATGCAATTTAAATGAGTTTTGACTTCACTTTCTATTTTGTTGAAATTATACAGACTTCTGAGTCACAAACTGTAAGTGATGGAAGATTTACCTACAACCCTTAGTATCTCAGAACGTGCAACATCCCGTTTCCATATGTGCTAGAGCTGACAGGCCAAATCCTGAGGTGCTTCCACAAAGATGTATTATTTCTTCTCTAGGAAATGTGGAGTGGAAATGAAGGGAAAAAACTTAATTTTCACTTCAAAATATTTTATGGGTTTTAGTCTTCTTGTTTCTTCCCTTTATACCCTATTGTTATACAGTTTCTGTATCTCCAGTATTCTCTATTTAATTTCGTCCATCAGTTTACCGCATTGTTCTTTTTGTTCCCCATTCTTCCCTGATTTGTTTAATTTTCTCTTTCCCACAACATTTTCTGTTTCTTTCCTGCTTTAAAGCACCACAGCAGAAGGTCATAGATGTCATAAAAAGGATCACAAGTTTTTACATAAGGAAATCACTGTTAAGAAGATATCTAGGGACATACAGGTGATGGAATGAAAGCTCTTTGTTGCCTATCATATCGGACAGGATCAGCTTCACTGGTCAGAGCCTCTTCCAATAACCAGCCAATCTACACCTTGAGATGTGGAGATGGTTGAACAGAAGGAAGGACATTTGAGCTCCATGTTATTCAATATGGAGGGCTAATGATGTATTTACCTCCTTATGGGAGCCCTCACTGCCTAAGCAGTATGGGGTATTTTCCAGGCCTGTGATGGATGCTGTACCAGCAGGCAGGCAGGAAGGCAAGGTTTGCTGGACAAAGAGGGAACAAGAACTTGTGGCACTGTGTGATAATGAAGATTCTCCCGGGAAGTCTGAGGCAGGTGGAAGGGTGTCCTGGGTTTTTTGTTGGGTGTTACACAATTTTGATAGAGTGTTTTTCAATAAAAAAATATAAACATTAAAAAAGAGACCAGGTCTTGATCATATAACTTTCAGTCTGTGGTTATCCAATTAACCTGCTTTTTTCTTGAGAAGTCTGTATCCTCTCTGCACCTAAAGAGTGGGGGAAGCAAATATTCATTTGTAGTTTTTTAACAACATTATTTTTATAATATTAATGGCATATTTATGCAAAGAATCTCCATCTGTGTTTTAAGCCCATTGTGCTGAGGACTACACAGCCTAAGCTAAAGCTAGAGCTCCTAATCCAAATAGATAAAGCTGACTAACAAAAAAGCAGAAACAGAATAGCTTTTCAAACAAGTTAGGCAGTCTCTCAGAAATATAGAACTATGTGAAATGTTTTCTGACTTCATCATCTTAAGAGTGCATTCTTCCTTACCACTCACTATTGAAATAATAATTATTTTAACACATTTTCTTAAACTTCCGCATAACCAAAAAAGCTAGCGAATGTGAGAACAACTAGTTCTATACAAGAAGCATATTTTAACAGAGAGCAATAAAAAGTATTTTTAAATCATTGCTCCTTGTTTTAAAAGATTTAATTATGTAGAATGTACATTAATTTTGTAGCAAGCATGTGTGTAATAATGGCAGGATTTCCTCTATATGTGTATATATATATATATATATTAAATTTATTTCAAAAATTAAATTAATAAATTGAGTCCTTGTTTGTTAGAAGAGGGAATAAAACCATCCTTAATTTAGAAATTTAATGGCTATCAAATTAAATCTGGAATCATGCACATCCTGACATTAATGATATCATGCTCTCAGAAGAAAAAAGTTAGGCAAACCTCACTAACAACCTTCTAAATGTTAATCTAATTCCTTCAGAAAATAAAAAATCCTAAATTTGTGAGAACCTTCCAATCAGATATTTGCTGCATTTCTGCATTCAGACAAAAGGCTGACTTTGCACTAAAATAACCAAATGTGTTGGAAAAAAGTAGGACAGGTGAAATCATTGCCTTTTTGGCTGCACTCTTGAGCTTTTGTCATCTTTTAAAAGTAAAAATAAAGAATAAGCAAACAAATTCTGTCTCATTTGAAAGAAAAGTGACTTGTATTTTACTTACAATATTTTTCTTGATTGCCAATTTTATTCTAAAAAAACACAGGATAGTGATGAAATTTATATGTATATTTCCAAAGCAAATCTTTTATCCCTGGATAGCTTCCCTTGTCTGAATGGTGATAGTGCTTTGAAGTGACCGTGATGTTCAGTGTTGTAAAGTCACTGTGTCGTGTTCGAGGGTGAAAAGTAATTTCTAGAGATACTTCCAGAGTCTGAGAGAAGAACAAACCTGCAGTGTTCTTTCATGGAAGTTAGTCAGTTATGGTAGAGGAGAGCTAACAGTAGACAGCTAACTTGAGGTATTCTCAGTGTAGATATCTACATTAGAGGTAGTCCTGCCCGTCTCCAGGGACGATCTTCATCTGATCTCATCTAGATATCTACCTTTTACAGTGAAGAACTGTTTTTTTAAATGTCTGCTGCTATTTACAAGGTTAACATAACTTAATGGAGTCAGTGGGACAATGACAATAAGATTGGCCATGAAGTTGTGGATGCCCCATCCCTGGAAGTTTCCAAGGCCAGACAGGATGAGGCTTTGAGCAACATGGTCTAGTGGAAGGTGTTCCTGTCCGTGGCAAAGGGATTGGAACTAGATGATCTTTAAGGTCCCTTCCAACCCAAACCATTCTATAATTCTATGATCTCTCCAAGCAGGTATTAGACCTATCATCTGTGTTGTATATGTCACCCATGAAAGGATCTTTTCAGCCCTTTGTGACTCTGAACAACAAATAGCAGTTGACATTTGACAATCGGATGTGATTTAGCTAATTAAACATGTCTCCAGCAGATTTTGTGATACCTAATTTACACTGCCTCCAGTTTCCATTTGGGAAACACATGGATGTCTTGAGACATTAAAGTGCTGAAACATATTATCAAGAAAGGTAATGGAGCTATTGAAGAATCTAGAGAACATGTCTTATAAGAGCAGCTGAGGAAACTCCCCTTGTTTCCTTTGACTGGCATAACAGTGACAATGTTGTGCTTAGCTGTGTTTAGCTGAGTTTAGCTGTCCTTGTGTCACTTGGAACAAGGTTTTCTAAAAGTAAAGTATGTGCTGAATAGAGTATTTCAGCTGGAAGGGACTGTGGCAGTGTGATCCCTCCCTCCCTTTTCTGCTTGAGCAAGAGCCACCAGTGGTTGTCGTGATTACTATATCTGGCTTAGAGATAACAACATGATGGTTAGTATCAGTCTGGGACTAAGTCTGGATTCAGCCACGCCTAAAACCCCCCTTGGAAAGGAGTTTGGAAAACAAGAGAATCCTTTTCTGAATCTCATGACTCAGCAGGAGGGTCTCTCTGACAATTTTGTCTGACCCTGTCCTCTATGCAGTAAATAACCAAGCTGCTGCGACAAGCGGTAGAAAAGCCTTTGTGACCTCCTTGCTATGTGAAAGCCCCAGGAAACCTGGGCTGCTGTGCCAGGAGAGGAGTGTGGGTTTCACAGGCAATAACCTCCACCACAGGTTGTAAATTCTCAGAAGCAATCATTACTATTTCTGCTCCTCTTACTGTAAGAAGAGTCCAGACTTCATCCTCAAGGAATCACAATTCAATTTTCCTTGCACAGTTGAGAAACCAGGAGTGGTTCAGGACAATTCATACGCTAGAAACCCAAGCAAAATAACTCCTACTAGAAAGATTTTCTCTTAACACACTTTCTGTGTACCCTCTCAGCTGTGAATGAATCAATCTGCTTTGTGGAAAAGTGCAGAGTAGAAATAAATATGTCAGAAATAGGCATAATGGTACCAAAATCCAAAGTGAAGTGGAAAGTTCTCTGCACTAAGTGCTACTTTCTTTTTTTCATTGTTTTACCTTATCATGAAAGAAATTATTTTGCTACTAAAGGAATCTCATGTCCTTTACAAGTTGTCAGAGAAACTAAAATTTTAAGGGACATAGTATTGTAATGATGTATTTTCCAATAAAAATGGTGTGGAAAATTGTTGGGGTTTTTTAATTATAGTTACATGTTATGAACTGAGTATCTCAGGGTATATAGAAGAGTTATGAAAACTCGTCCATGAAAATGATTGATAAATCTATGATAAAGCAACTTCTTGGAATATTTGAACTCCACAATAGTATTTTTAATGAGATTGTTTAGAAAACCAATGTTTTCCCCATATGACTTAGCTTTCTAGCTTTATGAAACCTAGATTTAGTTTTATTAAACCATTTTTCTGAGGAAATTGTACATCTGCTCTAAAATGCTTAGAAACCTTATCTCCAAGGAAGACAACCTTGCACAGATGGCCAGAGTCCAGAGCAGCATGTGAGTGAATCTTTTCTGGAAATTATGGTACAGTTGTTTGTGAAAATCATTGCAAAAATATTGATGTTATTTCTTTATTATAAAGCACTACCTCAATGGTGTTATCGATACCATAGATGCTACAGTGTCTACTAGTAGGAAGAAGATACAGAAATGGTCATCACCCTTTGTAACTGATTCTTCAGGACCATAGCAGGACCACAGTTCTGCTTTCACATCTGTACTACAGTTAGCCATGAGTCAATTCAGTTTTAAATACAACCTCGTAAGATCACTTAAGAATTTTGAAGCTTCTGTAAAACTCTAGATAAGCCATTTTCCTCTGATTCAATGTCAAGTCTTGATTTCTGTTATAGGCAGAGGAACTATATAGCAAAGCTGTCTGGTTCTGTAAACTAAAGGTTGTTTTGAAGTCAGTGAATTCTCACTAAAGAAACAAGCCGTAGACCTAGGCTGTTTAGCAAGAAAAGGATTTTCTTCACCCCTGCCAAAACTATTGGTATGCTCATTAGAATTCGAAAGTCCCCAACTGCTCTTTAAATTAAGACTATTTACACCTGCTTCAGGGATGGCAGAACTGACTTCAGATAAAGGGATTTGTGGTAAAATGCAGAAACTATGCTGCAAGGCTGAGATTCATTTAACTTAAGAAATCTAAAAATTATACATCTACTTTAAGCTTTTCTTGTCATCAGTGGAAAGAGCTGGGATCTCCAGAGAGTGATTCATCTCAGCTGTCCTTGACATATATCACGGGGAGATGAACCACATTCTGAAGGTGCCTGTTCTCTCCCGTGGTTACAAATTAATCAAAATGTGTCTTAATCAGACTTAAAAACTTGGAGTTAAAACTTATTTTTTGATACCTGACTGGGGGTAGATGAATCTCACTTCCAAGTATCTTTTTGTTTTAACCTTTTTTCAATATAAAGAAAATAAACCATATCAATCTAATCTTTCAAAGAACACAACTGTCATCAGAGGGAAATGGAGCAAAGATTACAGATAGAGAAATTTTTATAAATCTTTATCGATATCTTTAGCTAGAGATAAGCATTTTCCGTGGTATAATACATAATTTTTGTGGTTTCAGTTGAAGGTTAGATTTGATGATCTTGGAGGTATTTTCCAACCTTAATGATTCTATAAGGGAAAATTAATACAAAGAATAAAACTTCTAAATGATTAACAACTGTGTACTTTCAGTATAATGTACCATAATTTATTTCCTGCTGTGCTCTTGATTAGATTCATCATACTTAACTTCACTAAGTTAAGCTAAAAGTTACTTGACCAGATGTTAGAAACCTCTAAGTTAAACTATTTATGTAGACCCTAGTGAGAGTCACCACTGAAAGAAAAGTACCTCTAGGTGATTTATCATGCCATTCTAACATCTATATCAGGCAGAATATAGCAGGCAGAATAAATTGTCATTTCTACGACAACTCTAGAGAGGACTCAAATTACTAGATTAGAATGGATTACCAGGAAGAGGAGGCAGCTGAAGCCTTTTTGAGGTAGCTGGAGTAAGCCTCATAACCACAGACCCTGAGACTTGTGGGCATCTCTAACCACACCGACACCTGCTGGAAGAGCAAAAAGTCTGGTCACACAAGTGATGCAGAAAGTATTTGAAATCTGCTAACACAATTTCTGGATAAAGGTGATCAATAAACTGAATAGTGATGGTGCTCTGGGGAACCCTGCTTAGCAGGTGGGTTGGATTAGATGACTTCCAATGGTCCCTTCCAGACATATTTCACGTTCTGTGATTCTATGACAGTCATTAGTGATTTAATTAGTACAATGGAACCTACTGAGCCATGTCTTGAGACTGAATTCTGGTGTGCAGGGGCCCGGGGTGTAGGGACACATTGCATGGAAGAGTATAATACCCAAAAAGCCGGCTATCTAAGAGCAGGAGCTGGAAGCCCATTTCTGTCATGGTTAGAGATTCAGATAACTGAACTAAATAAACGAGATCACCTGTTATAAAATAAGCAACAGAAGGCTCAAACTATAATTAGTCATCTTCAGAGATTTATAATCATGAATTATTGCTTTAGAATATTTAGTGAAAATAAAATTATATTAGCACAGAAAAGACTTTACTGATCTTTCTTGTATTTAGACTGGCACAAATACCATATTTAGGCATTTTAATCACTTTAGGATCAGTACCAAAATAAACTCAAGATATAATTGAATTAAATTTGAACTAAAACTTACAAATCTAACATTCTGGACTGAGATTTCAGACACAGGTTCAAGGTTAGTTCAAAGTTTAGAAAAGCTATAGAAAAGTTTAGGTTAACTGGAAATAAATTAATAAATGACCTGAATTAGTTTTATTAAAAATCTCTTTGTGGGGGAGGACAACTTGACATTTTCATCCCCCAACAAAATATTCCTACTGGATTTTAAAGTTTTGACCTCTGATTTTAAAGTTTTAACCTTGTTTACTTTCAAATGTGAGCACATGGGATCTAGTTGCAGTTGTTCTCACGTAAGCTAACATACATCTTAGGGAAACCTTTAGTACTTTCTGACTAGGCTATGGACTATTCCCCCCAGCTCTGTCCCCCTGGCGATCAATATCAGGAATTCAGCTTTTACTCCTTTCTGATCTCTCTAGTATTTTTGCTTATCTCAAAAAACTTTAGCTGTACCTTTACATATGTTTATTTAATGAAAGTCTTCATAAAAGCTGCTGAGTCTTCATTTCTACTCAGGCTTGTATCCAGTTGGGTTTTGAGTATCAACAAGGTTGGAGGCTCCACAGTCTTTCAGAGAACCTGCTTCAGCATCTCACCACCCTCACAGTAAGTTTTTTATGTGTAAACAGAATTTCTTGTGTTTCAGGTTGTGCCCATTGGCTGTTGTCCTGACACTAGGCACCACTGAGAGGAGTCTAGGTACAATTTTCTTAATTTCTCCCATCTAGTATGTATATAGATTGAGAAGATTCTATATGAGCCTTTGTTCTACAGCTGGAAACTGTGACTTTTCAGCCTGTCATCATGTGACAAACACTTCGATTTGTTGATCACTTCCATGACTTTTAGTTGGACTCACTTCAGCATGTCTGTCTTGTACTTGGGAGGTCAGAACTGGATTCAGTTCTCCCCATGTGTCTCACCAGCGATGAGCAGAGGGGAAGGATCACATCTCCTGCCCTGCTGATGACAGGTCCCTGCCGAAACTTGTGTAGGGTGAATAGTTGCCAGTCTACTTAATGAAGTCCAGGGCTGATTATTTTTTCTTCTCCCCCCCACAAAGGACCACAGAGAGCTTCTGTTCACCTTCTTCATCATCAGGTCATTCTCTGTGTAGGTGCTTTCAACATGGTTGATCCCCAGCTTGTACAAGTACATGGGGTTATTCCTGTTCAGATACAGGACTTTGCATTACCATTTATTGAATTTCATGAGATTTCTGTCAATTTGTTTCTTCAACCTGTTGAGACACATCCACAGGGCAGCACAGTCACATGGTGTATCAGCCTATCAACCCCAACGCCCAGTTTTGCTTTGTCTGTAAAATTTCTAAGGGTGTACTTTGTTGCAGATGTCCACTTACTAACTGGTACTTCCTCAGTTTATCTGTGAGAGAGACAATTTTGAAAGCCTTGCTCAGGTTGAGATAAACAGTATGTGCTGCTCTCCACTAAACCACCAAGTCATTCACCTCGTTGTAGAAGGCTATCAGGTTGGTCAAAAATGATTTCTCCTGTGTAAATCCGTTCTGACTACTCCCAGTCACCTTCTTGTCTGCCCTTCATATGTTTTGAAATTATTTTCAGAATTATTTACTCCATCTGCTTCCCAGACCTGGCTTCCTTCAAACCTGCTTTATGGTTTTCAAAATCTCTCCTCTCTGCATCACCTTAAGTCCTTTCCTTGCCAACCTGGTCCAGCACTTCCTCATTTGACTTTGGGTCATCAGGTCTCTCCTGCATTGTTCCTAGTTTAAATTTGTCTTTATAAGGTTGGCCACATTTTGAGTAATTATTTTTCTGCCTTGTATAGTCAAGGGGTTCCCACTTCTTTTTAGTAGTCCTCGATCTTCAAAGAGCATCTCATGGTTGTAAAACCTGAATTCCTATTGATAACACCAACTGTGCAGTTTCAATTAATAATAATCACAGTTTCAACTAATTTATAGATTTTTCATCTATCCTATGCAGTGCTTTGTTAATATGAGGATTAGCTTCCTTTCCAAGAAGAGACTCTACAGTAAAAATGGTATAAACATGAGGGAGTTTTATTCTTGTAACTGGTAGTTGACCTCAGCTGTGTAATATTTCTTGGAAATTCATGAGACTTTCCCAGAGGTCCTTTAGTACAAAAAGAAAAGAAAGAAAAAAAAAAGTCTTTAAAAGCCAAACTAACAAGTGTGTGCTTCCCACTGGGCTTGTGAATGCTTTGCTTGCCGTACCTTATTAAATGTAAATTTAAAATAAGTCAAGTAGATACCTGCTGAGAAACATGTAGTTTCACTGTCTAACTGGGTCATAGCAAATCCGAAACAAAGGGCATAACTGCTAAGAAATGTAAAAATAATGTTGATGATCAATCCTCTTTCTATAAAGAGACTTCTCTGCTCCTGAGTTTCCCAGCACACCCCCACCATAGTGCTTAGAAGGCATCAGAAAGGCTGAGTTCAACATTTATAAAGAAAGAAAGGGGGGCTATCTCTGATGATTGTATTTATCTCACCTAAATTTAGAAGCAGAACTCAGCTGAAGGTTAAAATACCTGCATTTTGATATCCATATGCCTCTGTGTTAGTGGGATTATAGGTGTCTAAATGCTTTGACAAAGTAAACCGTAACCGTATAATAGTGGATTTTAGGATATTATTCAGCTGACCAAAAGCCTAATAAATGATGTTGTTTCTTTAGGCTATGCAGGTACCTAACCTGCTCAGGGTTGACTATATGTAGAAGGTTGGCAGTCATGGCACAGCAAACGCACAAACTGTGTCCTGCAATGGCAGCTGGAAGCTGAGACTGCCACATATGGGTATCCTGGGAGTATGGTGAGGTTAGGGAGAGGAGCTGGCTAATTTCCCAGCCCAAACTTGTGTAGGGTGAGTAGTTGCCAGAATATGGTTTCACTGATTACTCATTTATTTCTTACAGAATTTTTATTTCTATTGGCTACACACACCTGCAATGATCCAACCTCTTTTTCTGTCATATGGCTAAAATTGCGCGGCAAGAACCAGCACTAATGAGATACCCGCGGCCTTCTCCTCAACCTTGCAAGCCTTCCTTTGCTAAGCATACATGAGTGGATAAAAGCAGGGCTCAGCATTTCATTTTGTACTGGTAGTTTTCAAGCTCTGTGAACCTTGATCCATTTTTAAGGCTGTTAATTACTATATATTGTATATCATTATTATTACCAAGGGCAGATTCAGATATTTCCATTGCATAGACATTGCATTATGAGAATTATTGGATTTATTCTGAACAGTGCAAGACAAACCAAATTACCATTTTTGTCAAATATGATCTGCTTCAGCAATTCTTTATTGACAGGCCTAAAAGGAATGATTACTGAATTCATAATCATAAGGAGACAGTGTATTTATTTAAATATGAAATTCACTGATACTACAATGACATTCCTTACGTAAAATCATGATCAAGCAAAATATTTCCATCTATACAGCAAAGTGAAATTTCAGATAATGGTAATTCTTACATTTGTTCACTGCTTCACATCAGTTATCTTAAGTAAGCCTGCTATCTAGTGTGTGGAATAATTATAATACCATTATTCAGTTAATGAAATTAGGAAGAAATTATTTCATTTGCCACAGCTACAAATGGAGTTACTTTAAAACCAGGAGTTCTTGAACAGCTGAACAAATAATTATATGAACATTGAAGTAGAACAAATGAAATATGTTTACCAGTGGCTATGTATGTCAAATGCTCTTAGAGCACTGTAGTTTTTGTTAAAAAGTATTTTAAAAAACTTCTCTGACATACTAAAATTTAACTATATTGTTAAAAATATGCAAAGCACTCAGGGCACCTATGCATTAATTTTGGAGTTTTCTTTTTTTTTTCCTAAATTCCATCAGTCTATGGAATTTTTCCTTCATTTATGTTAATTGAGAATGAAAGACTGAGGTACTAGGTGGAGTGTCTATCTTTCAGGTTACTAATATAATGGAAATTATTAGGGTGACACAAAGGTCTTCAGTGGTCTGTTCTGCACTGAACACATAAACCTCTACTGTTGACAGAAGCAGAATTGTTGAGCTTATCAGACATGCACATAAATTGTTTAAACATAGTTTTCATAAACTAAAGGGATGTATTTGATAAATCATCAGTTTTCAGCATATGACTGCAACTCTTGACTCCAACTTGCATATTATATTTTGCATTCTCCTTCCTATCTGGTGAACTGCTCCATTCTGCTCAAAGGAAAAATAGACATACTTTGAGTTACTAAATAATAAATAAGAATCATTTAGTTTTGTAATGCAGAGTATTGCACAGTGTATGAACTCTATTCCTCCTCCATCACGGTAACTATAGTCTAGGGTTTAAGCAATGGGTAGTTGTAGACTCACTTGAAATGTAAAAACTAGTTCCAGATCAAACCTATGAGAATTACAATTAACAAAAAGTGGGAGTGATGACACATCAACTGATGCTGGGCCTCCACTTCACCAGATTTTCAAAGCTCCCTGGAGTTGTCTTGGGTTCTTTAGGATGTATCAAATGGCAGCAATCTCCTTCCTTAGACACTTTAATTCTGCTTTCATGTCTAGTGGGTTTGATCCCTCTGGATACCTCTAACTACATGCATTCAATGTCAATGGATTGCACTGGAGATTTAGAAACATAGACCACTATGTTTTTCTGTCTTTTTCTCAAGGTGAATCTTGCTTTCTTCACCCTAAATGTTTATTTAGGGTGTAAAAAGACTAGAGAAATATGGTTGCAAGAGATTACACTCCATAGACATCTAGATGAGAAGACTGTCAGAGGCAACATTGGCAATAAAAATCCCTCAGAATTGCAGCAAAATGAGGCCAAGCAGTTTGTCGTAGGCAACCTGAGGCAACATGATGTACTTTCAGTCTCAAAATGGAACATTCATCACAAAGCCACCCGTCCTCTCAAGAGAAAACAGAGATTAGAAGCATAATTAATTACCAAAGGAAAATTTGAGTGTGTTGAAAGATATGGAAAGTTGTTAACCATCTATTTTCAAATAGAGCAGGAAGGGGCTATGGGGAGGTGCCTTCCTGGCAGTTGAAATCAGGCATGTTCTTCTCCATCTGGCAAGCTGAGCATGTAAATTCAGTTCCTAAAAACTGGAAAAATGGTAATGACTCAAACAAAGAAATTTCTTTCTTCCACAGACAGATGTTTCTGGTGTGGCTGTAGCTATAGAAGATCAAGAGAGGAACTTCCATGCAACAACTTTTCAAGGAAAACAGTACATTTAGATGGTTTGCTATGCATTTTAGCAATATCTAATATGAAAGTAAAAGGGAAATGTTTGTTTTCAAGTAATTATTTAGGGAATATATACTAAATATATATGTTCTAGGCTTATTCTGTGCTATCGCATACAATAGGAAAAGCCTATATTGGACTAAATATTAATCCTGTTTGCAAAACACAAATCAGATGAATGGTCTTTACCATTCTTTACATTTTGCTCCAATGTAAATGTTACTTTTTGTAACTTAGTGATCTTGCCATTTTATTACCTGTAGATTTTATAAGAAAATAATTCACCCATTGCAACATTTATCTTGCTCTGTGTTCTGTTATTATAAATTGTCCACTGGTGTGTATGAAATAATATAACTGAAATTATTTCTGACTTCAATTTGATTTCAGATTTTCAAACTTTGTTGTTTTGCTCAAATTCAATATTCTTGTATCCATGACAACATGTGCATACTCTGTCTCAAATATTATCTCACCAAAAACCAAGTGATTTAAATGGAAAGCACTTTGCATGTCACAACTTCACTGTACTTCAGACAGACAATTATGAACAAGAAATCAAATGTGTAATGACTTTGCTGCTGGATGTACTGTAATTACATCTCTGCTTCACAATGTACTTTTATGGCTCAAGTTTCTTCAAAATGAAAAACAGTGCTACATCTTTATTTATTAAATGCTAATGCATTCTTAACAGAAAGACTTAACTCTACAAATGTTTAACAATTATGCAGAATTCACTGAAGTGCTCTCAGCTTAATCAATTTGTTTTCATCTTTTTTATTTTAATTTTCACTGGAATTCAAAAGTAAGAGATTGGTCTTAATAAAAATACAGGAATAGGAATTAGTACTTTTTAAAAAGACTCCAACTCACCTCCAAATTTTTGTGAGCCAGAATACTAAAGACCAATATAGGCAATGAAAAGTGCTCCTTCGATGTGATCTTCCCACCCAAAACAAGTCCCAAAATTTAGTTAAACAAAACCAGCTTTAGGAATAAATTCTGACATATAGCCAGTAATTACAAACAAACTTAATAACTTTCTTTATGAGCATTGGCTTCCCGGGACTCGGAAGATAGGTGCACAAAATAAAGGTATTAGAACAAAGGTTGGAATCCAAACAGCTACAACTCCCAGAACAGGTCAGAGAGGCCAGTTTTATATCAGTGACTAATGTCCAAATACCTTCAAGAAGAGTTAGGACAATCACTTAGTCATTAAAGTTCAAAATTTTCGTGTATGAAAATACCACCCTCATTTTTCTTTCTTATGTAGCAGTAGTAAAACAGAATAAATCATCAGATGTGAATTACTTTTAAAAAACTTGTTAGGATTTTTTGAGGTGAAACAAGAAGATTCTGAGATGAAGAAGAATTTAAGTGAACGTTCCAGAGCATTATCTGTATTGAATTTTTAAGGGGAAATGCAGGAAAACATGCAACAATTAGAGCCTGTTGCATATAAGAAGCCCTGTTTTGAGAACACACAGTTCTTCAGCATTGTTTCTATCTCAATAAAAAAACTGCAAAATGTTAACAAATCTTTGATATTTTTGTTTTCTGACCATGTATTAGAATAGAGGAACACCTTGGGTTCAGATGACTGAACCATAAGTCAACATATCAGTTTGGAGTTGCAATTCTGCTTTCCTTAGTGAACTTGAGAACCACCACTCTGCACTGACCATTCTATACCTCAGACTGAAAATAAATTGGCATCTTCAAATGAGCATTTGCTACTCAGGTTGAAGAAACTTCAGGGAGGTATGAAGGAACCTTTATGGGACACCCTTTATTCCGTGCGAATCTGGGTGGAAGGCAAGGGAAAGCTTGACATTGCAATTTCTTTTCCATGTTTATAATCTATCCTGAGATGACAATTCTTGGAGAGAGACAGAAGTGTTTGGAGCATCTCATTGTTACTAAGATTTCTCTCTTAACAAGTGTCTTATTCCTCATTTGTTTTTCTCTTAATTTTCTGTTCCTGTTTTACCTGCATATCAGTGCTCACCGCTTATAACTTCCCCTAGTTTTAACAAACTTTCAAAGTGCTTACTGTGCAGGGAAGTAGCTCTCAGACTCCATGGAGGTCTGACCTCTAATCTGTGCTGTTCAGGTGAATAATAATTCATAATATTTATTAATATTATTATTTAAAAATTAATATTTATTAACAATTACAATAACAAAATTTGCTTATGAGCCTTGATTAATTGGGATAGCAAAACTGATGGCTAATGGTGGACAACTGCAGATGTTTGCAATATTGATTCACTACTGCTGACAACACTCAAATGTAATAAATCACATATAAAAAATAAAAGTACTTTTTTTAAACTTTATTTTATTTGCAGAGATGAGTTCTGAGTTAACTATTACTGCCCAGAGATGAGATTTTTGAGTCACAAATCATCGTTGCATAGGAAAATCCTCTCGATACTTAGCAATAGTCAAAAATCAAGTGAAACCATGAATTAATAGGAAAGAATTAGACAGCGTGTCAGAAAGTGTCATAGTGGTGGTGTATACATTTGGAGGCAGGTATGACCCCTGCTTCTGAGAGGAAATAATCCCAACTGGAACGATGACATGGAGGATCAAAAGTGGGTATGGGTCTTTAACTGAGAAACCACTAAGTGGACTAGGACACTTCAGCAAGGATGAGTTATCTGAGAAGGAATTTGATAGATAAATAGCAGGAAGGAGATGAACAAGGGTTGATTGTCAGCTGTCCTTTCCACAGGAAGCGGGATAAAGCAAACAAAATTCTCAGAATACAGACTCAAAACAATCAGAAAGAGAAACTTCTCACAGACATGGTCACATTACAAAAATTCTCTTTGGTGTGCAGAGCTTAGTATAGGTTCAAACTGTGTTTATGAATCATAGAGGGAAAAGACACGAGAGGGCATTAAATAGAAATACAATAGCTGAGGATTAGGCAGCTCTTGAGGTACAGTCTGCTGAATGATGAGAGAATGTACTAGGAAGTTTCATGTTGTGCTTTCTTGGTTGTAATCCTTCTCAACATCTGCTACTTGTTCAGTGCCAGGAACAAGATACTTTTCTAGATGTTCTATTGTTTGTATTATTTTGGCTGCTCCTATATCCTTTACTGCACATTCATTTCCCTACCATGATCAGCTAGAATGTATTTTGAGTCTTGAAAGTTTCCATAGTTTAATTATATATAAATTTTCAGATTTAAAAAATAAATACTTTTTTTTTAGCTGAAAAAGGCATTCTCTCCCCTTTTTATTTCTTTCCTTGTTGTTTCACATTAAGCTTTATGTGTCTTACATAATACTGAGCTTAGAGGATAAAACTGTTGCAAGTTTATTGGTCGAGATAAACTGAGGAATGAAGTTTGACTTTCTGAAGCTCTCCATATGCAGAACTTGTGCAGGGTTCTATACACTAACAGATTTATCGGACTTCAGAAAATTGACTAATGTATTTAATTTCTTTTAATTAAAATTGGACTATCAGATTATGTTGCAAATATTGTTGAAGCCACTAGAGAAAGGGAAAAAACATTGCGTATTCATACTTTTACAATATTTCTTCTAGTATTCTGACTCTTACAATATTATCTTTGTTCAGCTTTTAACGGTTTATATGCAGTTTGCTATTTAATTACTACTGTTGTTGGTCCAATAATACTTCGGGGTAATTGTACTATTTCCTACCTTTTTCTGGCTTTATGTGGATTAGAAGCACCGAATTTAGATTTTTTTTTATAACTTGCCTTCAAGATCATGTGTATATACAAATATCCCACATTAGATATTTTAGAAGAACATTCAAGAGATAAATTATTTTTTTCCTATATAGAACAATAAACCTATTTTGTGCCTGTGTTTAACAGTACAATACACTTTTTATGCATTTATGTGATTTTGCCATAATCTTATATGTAATAAATAAATGTTAGAAATAATTTGAGTCAATTTCAGGTAAGTATTTGTAGTATTATGTTGGATCCAGTCCCTATAACCTGCTCAATCTGTAATACAGTAGTTTATAAATTTTATTTCTGAAACTATTGGTAGTGAGTGGCATGGATGAAGCAATAGGAGTTGGGTGACATGGTCCCAAGTATTCTTTCAATTTTCATCTCATAATGTAATTTTAAATTCAGTTTTAAATCTAATTTCCACTTGATTTCAAGTGAACTAAGTCTGTAACTCTCTAATTCTCATTATCTGTCAATTCTGCTTAATCATCATTCTTTATTGTGGAAAATGAATTAACTCCACAAATAATCCCTCAGGATCCTTGGTTTCTAAAGGAAACCTCTTTTCTTCTCCATGTATTGTTCTCCCATCTGTTCGTTAACTACTTTGCACAATAATAAGTCACATTTTCAGGAAACAAGTGTAATCCTTCAGTGTGAAATGTGTAATAGAAGCTACACCAACAAATCCCTGCTGCAGTGTATGGTGTCCTATTTTGAAATGGTGTCAGGCTTTGTGGGAATAAATAAAGGAATTTTATTGCAATAACTTCTTTTTGGGAGTGCATGGGCAAAACAAAGTCAATAAAAGCCTTTCATCTTTAAATTGTTCATATCCTCTCCCATCTGGCTCATTGCCCTACCTACTAGGCCGTTTCCACAGTTACTTATTTGCTTTCCTTCTGTGCTATGACTCTTGCATTCTTGGTTGCAGAATCTCTTAGGCTCAGACAGAAGGATGAAGGATAGCTTTCCTGTCCCTTCCACCTTTATGTAACAGGCTTTGAAGAATAGGTGAATAGGGATTTGAAATACTTTTGATTGTGGATGTATTTGATCCATAGTGGATGAGTGCTGTTGGCTGTTCTGCTGCTCCCTGTGTGTGTATGATGCGCTTTTTGAAGATGACCTGACACTGAAGCCTCAGTGGAAGGAGACAAACTGTTACGTGGCCATTTTTTTCTCTCTAAAGGGAGCAAGTGATGCAACACATTGTTATATATCTCATCACCCAGATTTAAACACTGTTCTTAAAGTTCAAGATTATCAGTCAGAAATCAAAGTCTCCTCAAAGATTGTGCAGGAAACTTAAGTGGCCATTTAGGTAATTCACTTTGAATCACCTGACTAGTCCAGATACCTATTTTTGGTTCACTGCATCAGCCTAGTTGGTTGATTGAAGGTGGTCTGACACTTCCCCATAACCTCTGTGCTTGCCACGCTCACTTCATATTGAGAGAATATGACACTTTAATTTTATTGAGGTGTCTTATAGCCAAAAGAATCATACTATTTAGTGGGCAGTCGAGCATCTGTGAGAAGTCAAAAATGCTCGTGTTGAGAGGTATCCTAAATTAACTGCTCTTCTAATGACTTCCCTAGGCATAAAATTGCATCTCCTGCACATTCCTCTGCTGAATGTCATCGAATCCTCAACTGGATTGCAAGCTTAAACCACTCTAGAGGGTTCACTTAATGTATGTAAACAGAAATAATTACTTTATTGAATTACTTCATTCTGGTAACTCTTAGAGCACAAACTAGTTGGAACAAATGCATTGGCTCAGGTTTTTCTTTTTTCTAAAGCAATAGAAATGATTACATTCTCAGGAAAGAAATAATCTGTCATCTTTTACCGTAATGTTATTGCAATCAGAGTCAGTATACTCCATAAATTGACAAAACAAAGACACTTTCATTATTTATGTTTGTAAATCATTTACATTTAGACAGTACAAGAGACTGGTGGGGTTTCCACACTGCAAAATAACAACTTCTCATCATTTGGGGGCAAGAGCTACTTCACATGCTGTGCCATCAGAAAACTCATTGCAATGTTCATTCGAGGGCATGATATGAATAATATGAATCTCAAAACTGCTCTGTGTCTTCAGTGGATTGTTTCTGTCAAAACCAATTATCTGATGCATTTAGTGTACTAATGTTTTTAATGTCTCTAGATACATTATTTATAAACAATTAACACCTCTAAATTGTACTCTAGAGAGAATGTTAGAAATATTTTCCACGTATATATGGAGAGAAATGTGTTGGGATTTAAAACAAATGTCAGGAAAATTGCAGTCAAGTGAAAATGACTCTGACTGCATTGCAGATCCTAAGCAACTACTTTGTGAAAAACAACAGACTGCAATGAGCAGCACAGAAACAGGCAGCACCCAAACATTAACCAGCACTCTGTTAAATTGGATTTCATAAATGATCCCTGCCTGCTATGTTTTGTGTGTTTTACATACAGGCCACTATACATCTTCATCTGTTTTGGGATTGCAATGTGCAAATATTCAAAGAAGATCATCCAAGGTAACCCACTAGAGGTATTGCATAATAATTGAGGTAAATCACATGAGGAATGTAACAGTCAGAGATGCTGGTGCTTGAAGTAAATCTAGTTGCTCAAATTATGAATAGTATTATGTCCAAATGATGCAATCAACAAAAAAAGATTTAAAATATTTTAAAGGACAATATAAAAATGGATGTTTCTTTTTTATTGAACAGATTAGGCAGAAATATATGCCTAGTATGTTTCACTGGAGTTAGCTGGCCTTTCATCTCTCTGAACTATTATTAAATTAAAAAAATCAACCTCATCCTCTGTAATTATCTGAAATTATGATACCTCATTTTATAGAGATAGAAAAATTTCTATTTCACATTTTCAGGTAGAAATTTTACATGTGTATCCTCAGAATGCAGTCATTATTCAGTACTGGAATTTTTTTGCAACATTACCAGTGACAAGTAATGCTATCAAAGTTACAGTAACAAACCAATATGTATTTGTGAATTGATGTTATTTCTTATAGGTGCTTTCAAAAATGTCCATCACTCACTACAATGGGCCATATTCAACCCAGGAATTTCTATCAGGTGCTAGCACTGGAAGGTGACAGAGGTGAGATGAGAAGCTGTAGTGACAGATATACAGGCTCTATCAGGTCACCTGGGTCTTGGTGGATGCAAGCACACCATGTCTGGGGCAAATATATCCTATTCTGGGGTCAGGATCCAATGAGTCACCTCAACCTGACTGCAGGCCTGACAGTGGACCTGTTCCCATCACTTGCTCTTCTTAGGAATCAAGCCCTCCTTGAGCCCAGTGCAGCAAGTGGGGAGTTCAGTGTTCTTACTCCATCTTCAGCAAATATTAGCTCTGTGTATTATTTATTCTGAACACCTTTAGATAACTCAGTTAAGGACTTGGCCTGTGTGAGGACAATATATGTGGAATAGATCAGTGGTCTACGTCATGATGATTGAAGAGTGAAAACAAAATCTGATATAGTGTGAAAAAATATCATAGTCCTGTAGATGGTCAATAGGGAAAGTTTCTACTTTATCTTTACCTGAGTTGCTCTAGGGTAGCTCCCTCTCCTCCCACTACCTTCATAAGGCATGTGTCTCCTGTGGGTTTTGTGTCAAACCCCATAAAAATGTTTCAGACAGCCTAGGTCACCTGAAAAAACAAGGACTGCAATGCTTGGGCTGCAAAATCCCATTTATGTTGTTATTCTTGCTTCTAACATTGTTTATGAATATTGCAGAAGTTTTTCTTGTGTGGAAAGGGTGAGTAAGAAACAAAAGCAGAGTGTGAGAGGTTGAGAGTTTTCCATCTTTCCAGAGTGAAGCTCGGATGTTGATGTTTCATCCCTCTAATTGAAATGTCAGAGGTACAAGATCCCTCAGAGAAATGGCATATCATATCTGGGAAAGTGAATTAAGTCTCATTTTTTGAATAACCACTGAACAATCTGGACAGGGCAAAGTGTCAGGAGCTGGCAGGTGTGGTAGGAAATGAAGGAGCCAGAGGGATTTTTTTCCAATACAGTTGTTCTCTGTGAACTGTAGAAATTCCCTTGTTTGATTAAACAAAAGACAGATACAGCTCACCAGAGTTTCACAGCTATAATTGCCTTTGCTCTGGTAGGTTTGAGAGCTTCAGCAAAGACAACATGAAAACAACCAGTGAAAACAATATCCATGGCTTTGCAAGTCTGCCAAAAGAAAACATGTTCAATGAGTCCCCATACATCTTCCTGCTCCACTGGGAGAAATTGAACCATTTTACAGCAGGGGACATTGATTCCACACAAATCTTGCACTTGCTGAGGAACAGCCAGTGTGAAAATAAATTGAAATAGTGTTTTAGATCTTGGCATTCTCAGGGATTAAAGAGAAACATCCATAATAATAACACTTTGGGATACTGTTGATCCAAGGAAAAGTATAAATGGCTTGTTGAGAGATTGTTACTCACAGAGGGTGTTTGCTTACAGTTTGGAAGGTTTCTCCCCCAAAGTGCTGACTCTGTGGAACACAGCTTCTGCCTTAGCTTTCTCAGTTCAAAACTGACGGGTGCTGTAATATTATCATCAGCAGTTTCTTATGGAAAACAACATTTCTGGTGATTTGATACAGCTGCCAACAAAATCCTAACAAAAAAATCCTTCTGTCATGACTATAAAGGGAATTTACATCTCAGTATCAGCTGATAGAGGCCAGGTACATTTCAGAAACATTTATATGTATAGTCCAAATCCCAAACAGGCCTTCATATATCCATGACTTCAAGATCATCACCTACTTTGCTGGCTGTCAACCTGTCTCAAACATGGTAAATAATCTTTGTAACTCTAGATGTCTACATCTGAGAAAGTTATTTGTTCTCTTTGATAATCAAGGCACAAGCATTTTGCTTATCTGTAATGAGATAACTGTGCCCTAAGACATGTTTATTGATGACTATAACAATTTTCCAACTCAGAATAGTTCAATGATTGTGTATCTCTATAGCTGCATATAGCTGCAGTGTAAATGTATGGCACAACTCAGTACATTTTAACCCATAGCACTAATTGATCTCCTCTAGTCCCATCCATATTGGAGCCTCAGCACACAAAAAGATTGTCTGGGCTTGTGTTAAGGCACCAGTCTGAGAATCTGAGTATTTCCTCTCTTGCTGTTTCAGAGTTTGCCTATTCTCAGTAAACCTGAGTATTGGCTTACATGGCAAGGTTTTGGGAGCAGGGGCATGGCTTGCATGAGTGGCCTCTGAGATGACACCAGAGGGTACCCCTGTGTCAGACAGAGTCACTTCCATCTGGATCCTCCCATGGGGGGCCACACTGGAGCAGGTATCTGTACTTCAACTCGTGGAGGACACCACACTGGAGCAAGTGAATATACCCTGAAGGAAGCTGCAGCCTTGGAGAGCCCATGCAGAAGCAGGCTCTGGCAGAGCTGTAGCCTGTGGATAGGAGCCTACAGGAACAGCAGACATGAAGTGCTACAGACTGACCACAACCCTCATTCCCCAGCCCTCCAAGCTGCTTAGAGGGAAAGAGGTAGAAGAATTAGGAGGGATGTTGAGTCTGGGAAGGAAGGATTATGGGGGAAAGATTTTTAGTTTAATTTTATTATTTAGTTTTAACCAAAAAGCCTAGAGTACAGGTATGATGTCTAACATATATAGTAAGTACTGTTTATAGTTATCATGAGTATTTACATAGAATGTCTGTACTATTATGATTGTTTGTAAGGCAAAAATTTAGGAGATAAAGTATGGAAAGGTCACTGCAGTAGCAGATCCAGGACTGAGACTCAAATATCCTCACTTCCTTGGTTTTATCTTCTTTTAAAATATGTTTATACATAGTGAAATGTATAATTTTTAATGCTATTAAAAATTACAGTAAAGGTTATTCATCAATATTGTAAAGAGAGTACATTCAGTCTAAACCACTGTAATCCTGGATTGTATTAGCATTTTGCTCTAAACCTGGCAGGCAGGAATAGGATGCAAACATGAACAGGAAAAGCACAGAGAGAGATAGAATTGATTTTTGTTTCCTTATTGACAGACACCATTTCTTCCACTCTCATAAAAAATAATGGGAGAGAAATGATGAGTCATTTTATCATGAAGTTTTTGCAGGCAGAGCCTGCCTGTGTTCAGCACAGCTCTCAGCTCTCACACGACATGATCATACTGCACTGCAGGTCTGGAGAGAGCTCCCAGCGATGCTGCCTGCCATTACACATATCAGAAAACTAAATCAAGCTGAGTTTAAAGTAGGGACAAAAGAACCAAAATATTCAGGAGAAAAACATATATTTTTATTTATTTTTCATGAACCATTTCAAAGAGAACTTTTAACCGCTTAACTTAAGTGCTTAATTGTACCATTAGAGCCAGAAAGAAGCTCCAGAAGTGAAAAGAAAGCCCAGTGTGGATTTACAAGGCCCCTTTTGAACTGAAAGTAATGGTATTTTTCCCTTCCTGCAAATCCAGAGGCCTAGAACAAGAAAGATAATAACATGTTAGACTGAGCTAGGTCCTTTGCAGTTCTCAGTAATCATAACTACAATCTCTGTAAGATTTAATGTGTATTTAACTTCTTGTAGTATCAAACAATGCCCTTAAATCAGCACTTAACTTATTTTAAGCAATATATATTAAATATTATGTTGAGGAGTTTTTGCCTCCAAGAAGATGACTACATCTGACCAGGAAATGGTGCTTCTTTTTTGGAAAATAGAACATTTTACAGCAATTTATTAATTGCTGTAAGCTTTCTATGGTGGCAGTGATTTAGTTCAGAAAAAAATTCCCCGATTTTACAATCATTTCCACTTCTTTCCTGTTAAGGTCAGAAATGCAGAGTTGAATACAATAACTGCAAGAATAGATAGATTAAGTAAGGACAACAATGCGTCTGCTTAAAACTTTTGTCCAAAAGTGAAGAAGTTTGACACTTGCAACACTGGAGGAAATGCATTGAGTTTTTGAGATATCAAAGCTTTAAAGAAGGGTGAAGTCAGTTACCTGTAACAACAAGCTTTTTTCTGATCCTTTCAAGATGAGCTCTTAATAATGGTACAATAAGAATTTGCCATAGCAGACAACCTAAAGAAAATACATCTTTTGTGACCTTTAAAGTTCCTTTACATTAATGCTATTGTAAACCAGAAAACCAGACACAAATATTAAGAGAAATAGCACATTGCTCCTGCTCTTTTACATTAAAGACTTCCTTTGATCTCTTTGTCTAAGCTTTGATAGCTTCCCCACAGAACAGATCATTGTATAACATGCACAGCATTCAAAATTAATAAATTAGTGTGAAAGATAAGCCACTGGCATCAAACATGTCTAGAGCTTTGATGCTGGATTTGTGTTACTAAGGCCCTTGTTGGAGTTTTGCTAATCACTTTCTTTTCCTTTTTCCTCGTTGTTGTTTGTTTGGTTTTTTGTTTTTATTTCAGAGTATACTCTTTTTTCCGTGGACAGTAACATCTTTATCCTCCAAATCTGAAATGTTGGAAAACTCTGGAGGGGCTTGAATCCCAAACTGAGATCTAGGATGTTACCTGTGCTTTGTTCCCTTCAAGATTGCTGAAAGATCCTCCTGTTCCATATCACTTTGGATGTAGTTTTTCTCACCGAACTTGAGTTGTTTAATCTCAAGTGACCAATGAGACTCCCTCTAAGAGCAACAGAAAGAGATGGGATCACCTTTGAAAGTGTGTGTCAAAATAACTGGAAGAAGTTACTGCGTAGAGGCTTAATTGTCCACAGGGAGGTGACTTGTAAAGCTGAGATATCTTGGGATTTACAAGACATCCATATGTGACCCCAGTATCTGGAAGCACTTACCTGGGTCAGTCCAGTCATGATGTCCTAATACACCCAAGTGTATATTTATCTATATTTAAGCAACTGAACTAAGTCCTATTTCTGCATTTGTGTACACTGACTATATCAGTGGGGCCCATATGATGGTCGTTGTCAAAATGCCTAAATTTCTGCAGCTGGAAAAAGCTAATTCCATCTCTTACATTGGCCTAAATCTATCTCTCACACCCTCACTCTCAAAACAAGGGACAATAAAATTTTCGATACTTCTTATTGCTCCTGATAAAATGTCAAAATTAACCTCTGAACACTTTGAAGAACAAGTGTTGTTTCACAGGTGGTGCCTACTTGCTGCATGACACAGAACCATCTAATGTAATCACAGGTAACATTCCTGTCTTCTATATTCTCAAAATAACTTCTTTTTCTATAAGGCTCACTTCTTTGACTGTAAGAATTAAAAATATTTTAGTACATACTATAGCTGTAATATTGACTGTGGGGAAAGTCCGACTGTCATCCCACAGGTTCCACCATATTTTATTGCTTTAGAATTTCATTACTGACCTCTTTCTGAGCCCTTTGCTCACCCTCATGGCACAGAGTTCCTTCTGCACGACAGCTTTGTCTTCTGAGAAGATGGCAAAATTCATTCCAAGGAAGTAAAAATGAACATTCTTTCACAGTAATATGATGAGTGGGGGGAAAGTATTTGTCAGCTGAGCTGTAGGTGTGATTTTTCTGCTCAGTTGCTCTACATAGTAATTTAAATAACAAAAAAAAAAAGTTGAACGTATTTTTGAGTAAAGTGTAAACCAATAGGAGAAAAACATACATACACAATATAAAAGGGGATATATATATAAGCTATACTTGAACTGAACAACAAAGCAAAAATTTTTGACATGTATGAAGCTTACAATTTTTGCCGAATGGTTTAACAGTGTACTCTGTTTCTTTAGATGTATTTATATGACACAGGTAACTACAAGATAACATCCAGAAACACTGACTAGCACTGATGGGCTGATTTGACACTGGTAATCACATTGGAATTGAAAACTGAATGACTAGACTATCTCAGGGGAGATTGACCTGACCAAAGGTGCAGTGCTTGTATGATCTGATTAATTGCTGAAATATTACTAATTTTACAGTCTGAAATTTAGTGGTTATTAATGTTTTCTACCAAGTCTGAATATGCTATTTATGGTTTCAAAAACTATCTTGAATATCCCTAAAATAAGAACTTTGAAAAGGAAATCTTTTCTTCTTAAGTAAGATGAGAGGCTTCATGATGTCACTTGGGCAGAACCCCAGAAGAGCTGAATTTGTGCTGTGCTACCCTTTGCAAGGATGGGTAATTAAAATGAGGTGTCTCTTAAACTGTCAGCCTAAGCTTTCTCTGTAGTTCATGGGAGAGAGAGGCATCTTCAGTGAGTAATTCAGCTCTCTAACTTGATAAGTCTGTCATCAGATGGCAAGAATCATCTCTCAGGAGATTTTTGCCTGTTCATTAAGTCAGAACAGCTAATTGCCAAAGACTCGAGTCTGGTGATCAGGAGGAGAACACTTTTCCATACTGAAAATTGCTGGATGCCACTGGGAGTGTTGTGCTGCCAATTGAACAGAGCCATGGTCTAAGTCAAAGTAGCAAAAATTCAGTGGTGCTTGGGTAAGATCTGGAGAGTCTTGTCTGACTTCTGACTAAGACTAACACACATGAAAAAGCTTGTATCAGCCAACAGGTACTGCACGTCTATTCTTGGCAAAACTGTGTTATTGAAAATATCAGTGAGTGATGAATGCAGTTAAAATTTGACCTTTCAAGATGACTCTCTTACATTATCCCATGAAACGGCTTCTCAAATGTTAATAGGATTAAATATTCTGGATTTCTCCCTTTGAAAACTTTTTGGTAATGACCTGGTAAACAGCTACTTTTAGAAAAGATTGTCTTATCTTCATGAAGTTTCATAAAATAACCCCCATTAAACTTCATCTTTTTTTTTTCCAAGATATTTAACACAATTTAATTATTTTTCTTTCTTTTCACTTAGGCTTTTATAACATGAACAATTACATCTCAAAATGAGGAAGAAGAATTCAGATAATGAAATTAAATTACTACCTTTTCAATATCATTTTTCCTGTAATTTTTAAATCTAATTTTGTAAATAGCTTTTGCTTATCTGAAATTATAATTTTCGAGGCATTTTCTCTTTGTTGAAAATGTTGATGGCTCTGCTGTCATTTTTGACCTTTTAAGGACTCCTGCATGGCCTAGAAAATTGTAGAACATTTTAAGATAGATTGATGGTGGGGGGAACAACAGAAATATGAAATATTTTAATCATTACTTTATATAACACTCTTAGTTAATATAATTATGGGATATCCCCTAAGGGATAAATTAAGCGCTGAAGTGAATGTTAAGGTGACAGAGTGTAAGTTAGTCAATGATAGAGCTGGTTAAATAGCACCCAATGAATAATATATATGACTTGAACTCTCTTGAATGCATAATGCAGGGAATATTCTATTGAATTATTTATCCTGTCAGAAAGCAGGTACACGTGCCAAATCTGCAGCAGTTCTCTGGAAGGATTCAGGCTTCTGGGGTATGAGGTGCTTTCTTACTTGAAAACCAGAGAGTAGCCTATCAAGAGGTTGATGTGCTGAGGTGATTTAGGAAGAAAAGTGTCCTATAAGCACCGTTGGAGGTAAAACCTCAAAGCAATGACCTAAGAGATAATATGAGGCCAAGTGTCCTCCCATCCAGTAGAATGTGCATGTGGGATAGATGCCACATAATCTAATGCTGCCTTCAAGTATCAGAGGAAAGGCTTCTGCAGTAAGATCTGTTTCAGTCTGAAGCCTTAAAAACATATATAAACCTGACTTCCTTTTGCTATGTAATGATCTTAAAAAAAATGCAAACTTATATTTAGCTTGAAAAATTTAGAAAAAGACATTGATATTTAGATCACTTCAAATGCTGATGAAATTTGGATGCTTCAATCCCTTAAACTTTCCAGAATTTTTTTATTTCCCAAATTATCATTAGTGTCCTTTAGGTATGTGAAAAATTGCATGATCCTTTGAAATCCCAGTTCCAGAGTGATTTCATTAGGCAGTGCTGATTGTTTGGTTGCTATTGCAGATGTCTGAAAGCTAATGAGATTTGGGGTATACAGATCCTGTTCAGAAACTCCCCCTGCTATACAGTTTTAGCTTACTTTATAGCACACGTGTCCCTCCTACAAAGATAATTAATGATCAGAAGCATAATCACTTTGCTATACTAAGGCCGATTGTAAGACAAAGCAGTGTCTGTGTGAAATGCACAAAGGTTTGGGCTATCAAGCTAAGCCCAAATGTGGTTCAGCAGCTAAAAAGCCAAAAGCTGTGTCACAGTGGCCTAGGAAGGACAGCAGGAAAGCCATCGTTCCTGCATGGCAAGTTAACAAAGGCTAGTTAAATATTACCTCTTTCAGGGAAAACTGAGTTTCAGCTAAACACAGCTTTACACAGGCGAAACATCAGCACTTGGAATTGTTTATAATTGTTTGAATATTAAAACATTTAACATGGAATTGAAAATATCTTCATCTATCAATTGCTGTTTCTTCTTTTGAAGAAGTAAAAAATCTTCATTATGAAACGTGATGATTTACTTTCATTTATTTTGGAATGTTCTTCGGTAAAAATAACCACATTCTTAGAAAGGTTATAATCCATCAGTATGTCCTGAGAACTGAAGGAGAAGTCTAACTTAAACTTCTGGATGTTAATTACATTTGGTAATAATTGAGGGAAAATTTAAATGCAACTCGTCCAAGTTAGCTCTGCTTCCACTGCATCTAGTTTGCTAGGGGAATGACAATAAAATGAAAAATAATCTATGTAAAATTGAAAACAATTTATTTAAATCCTAAAGTCCGCTCATTGAGAGATGTATTTCTGTGATATTCTTGCATTATTATTCTAATTGTAAAAAGGTTCGGGTTTGATTTTTATTGTAAAGTCTATCCTCTAAATTATATCTATTGACTAGAAGTGTCACTAATGATTCCTGAGATAACAATTGCCTCACAAAATAAATCATCTCATTTTCAGCCAGCATGGTGTTGGAAAATCACAAACACTTGTGAGTTTTGCTGGGTTTTGGTGTTGGCACTGGAATAGCTTTTGGTATGCTTGCTAGAATTCACTTCAAAATCCACTGTGAAAAACGCCTCTACATCCCTTCTTGGAAAGCCTTCTTTCAGCTGTGCTTTCCTCCTCACATTATCTTCTCAACAGTTGTAGAGAAAGTAGGTAAACTCCAAAATGGCCCCATTACTTTTACAGAAGTATTACAGAGTTATATTTTTAACAGCTGAAACAGTGATTCTTACTGATTTTAGGGTTTCTTGGGATTTAGATTTGCCACTGGAGGGCTGTAGAAATAGGATAGAGTTTGCAAAGTGCTGCAAAACTTCCCTTTATGACAAGTGTTTCTCTTTTTCATTGTACCTTGTCTGTGGGTGTGTGTATAGTAGAAAAAACTGTGTAAGAAATTGCTTCTACTTTCTGTCTAATAATTTACCTCTTCTGGGACTAAATCAGTCTAAAAACCCCTGACAAACATCAAACAGATTTAGAACCCTGAACTGACAAAATGGAATCTGGAAAACTCTTACACCTGCTGCACCAAAGGGTCCTACAATTCAGTCCTTGTAGGGGTAATCTTTGTGTTCTGCTTTCCTGACTTCTGTTCAGCAGTTCCCATTCATCCAATCTATGACTATTGACAAAAGACAGTGACACAGTGGAGAGCTGGAGAAGTTCAGTAAAGCCCTGGAAAGGGCCTATATAGTCAGTTGAGCTTGATTATGATTCAATTACTCAGTTTTCATTGAAGCAAGATTGGTTTTGGATTCATGGAATGTTTCACTGAAGTGGTTGGCTGTGTAAGTACGCTTCCCTAGTAACAAATGGGAGTGGATTTATTTAATTTTTTTTTGCTGAAGATTAAACTACCCTTTACTGGACATAGTTTAATAGTGTGACTTTGAACAGACATGCCCTTGAACCTGATGCTTTCCAATACTATAGGGTTAGAAATACTCAAAAGGTTAATCAGTACAATGATACAATCATACAATCTGGTACAGGATAAAGACTGGGAAATACATTGAGGGAGTGAAAAGAATATTTTAAGGTGAGACTTTTTTTTTTTTTAACAGAATTAAACAGCTCTGATTTGATTGATTTCAGAGAAAGCTGTTAATACAACACTTCTCAATATTATTAAATATTTGAGAGAAGTTTGAGAGAAGCCTCTTGGTAACATTATTTCAAGGTGTTTCACACTCCACAAATGTCTGAGTTTTTATCCTGGCATCAGAGAGAACAAAAAATGGGAACGGAGATTGTTGTGGGAGTTATAGAAAGAATTAGGGGACAAAGAAAATCTGTTGATAAGTTTATATTTTGAGAAGAAACTAAAACATGAATATAATTAGGACACAGTAGCCTTTCCTCAAGCTAACTGTATGCTGAATTTTTTTGCCTAACGCAGAAAGATTTCCATTAGGATTTTGTACAACAAACTGGGATCAACTGCTAAGCCTGTCTCACCAGTACATTTCCCCCTGAAGTCCATGCCTGTGTGCAGTAGCCAAAAGCTCAGCCTTGGAAGCAGGCGTGGGTATGGCATGTGCCACCTGTCTGGTGATGAATCCTCAGGGGTGCAACACATCAAGGCTCTCCCTGTCTCAACAAGTCAGTCTAGAAATGACATGTGCTTTTATTCTGCGTTAATGCCAGGCAAAAAAAGTCAAGGGCAGAATAACAGTTTTTATGACTTGATAAATCATTTTTGATGCAGAAAATATCCATTGCATAAGGGTATTCTCAAGGAAATATTTAATACAATTATTTTTTTTTTCATGTTTTCTAAAAAAAAAAAAAAAAGTTGAATGCCTCCAGTAAATGTTAAAATGAAATGTCATTTGAGTTGAGGCTGTTCCTCACATTCATTTCTCATTTTAATTATGGCTCTTTTTTTTTTTTTTTTAATTACAAGGAAAAGATAGAAGGATGACATTTATAAAAGCTTCCAAAACTTTTGGGTAATTATGGGGGAAAGTATATTTTCTAGTTTCCAGGTTTTGATTCTGGGTATGGATGATGTTGTTCTCCATTTCACTTGATTACCAAAGACAGCATGTGTGCCTGCATCACTGAGTGGTGTGGCACAGGGATGGGAGAAAAGGGCTTGAGTTTGCTGTGATACATTGTGGTATCTGCATTGTGGATGTGTCTTTACCAGCAGTGAAATTCTTTCCAGTCCTCAGAGAAAGGGAACTGTTTGCAAGGGACTGCATTGCCATTGAAAATGGGAAGCCCCTGATTGTACCTTCCAAGCATGAACTCATCCATAGTTACACCATGAGGGAGAAGGCATTCCACACAACTGAGCATGGGCATAAGGCAAAGGCACACCTAAACTCAACACTTCCAGGGCAGTGAATGAGAAATATGGGCACATCCGAGGTCTCTTGGGAAAGTACCATCCTGAATTGTTATGAAATGCTTTTTCATGATGTTAGACCAATTAAGCATGTCATGAGACTGTTTAAAGTTCTCCAAAAGATGTACCAGGATAAGTTGGTTATGATTAGATACACTGGAATTTGTCTTTCTAGACTCTATGACTGAACTATAGCTGATTCCTACCTAAGTCCACGCTGCCCATTTGCATAGTAACAGTTACTGTGTGGCAATACAGCTTTTGATGGAGACTGTCAAGGACCTATGAGACAATTTTGCAGATTGATTTGAAAGACAGAACACTGCTCAGGTGAAAACTTGGAGCAGCAGTGCTGCTGACTTAATTGCCTCTGAAGAAAGCACATACTCTTTGATAAGACAGCATGCCTGGCAGTGTTAGAATAGGTTGCTAGGGAACATGATACTGTAGTGAAATTAAGTAGGCTATTCAAACTAATTAGGCTAGGAAGAATGTGTGTTTTTTAAAATTCATAAGATGGCAGTTACAATTAAAAAGATGACAGTCAATTATGTTTAAAAAGATCGCTAATATACAGAGAGGGGTCAGATATTCTCCACGTAAAAAGGACTTTGAAAGCAATTTGAACTGAAAATGAGCTGAATTCCTTTGAAAAAGAATTAAAAAGATAAATTCATCTAACCTAACTTCAGTAACTAAGTTAGAGGTCAATGGTAAATTAGCTGGTTGGGCTGCTTGTATAGTCTGTGGAAACAGATATCTTCACAGGACATTGCACTTCATAAAATGGCTTTGATTAGAAGTTACCTTAAAGGTCATCTAGTACCAACTCCCCTGTCACCTTTCACTAGACCAGGTTACTTAAAGCACCATCAACCCTTGAATACTCTCAGAGATGGGGCATCCACAACTTCTCTCTCTGGACAACCTGTTACAGTGTCTGACCACTCTCATATTTCTTCCTAATAACTAATCTAACTTACTCTCTTCCAGTTTAAAGACACTCCCCCTTCTCCTGTCACTACATGCCCTTGCAAATAGTCTCCCATCTTTCTTGTATGCTCCCTTTAGGTACTGGAAGGTCATAATAAGGTCATTCCGGAGCCTTCTCCAAGATGAACAAGCCCAATTCTCTCAGCCTTTCTTCACAAGGGAGGTGCTCCATCCCTCTAATCATGTGTGTGGCCCTCCTCTGGACTTGCTCCAACTGGTCACTGTCCTTTCTGTGCTGGGGCCCCCAGAGCTGCATGCAGTGCCCCAGGTGGGTCCCCAAGAGCTAAGTAGAGGGGCAGAATCCCCTCCCTCACCCTGCTGCCCATGTTGCTTTTGATACAGCCCAGGATACAATTGGCTTTCTGGACTGGAGGCTCACATTGCCACCTCATGGCCAGCCTGTCAACCACCAGCACCCCCAAGTCCTTCTCGGCAGGACTGTTCTCCATCTGTTTGTCCCCCAGCCCGAATGGATACCAGGCATTGCCCTGACCCAGGTGCAGCACCTTGTACTTGGCCTAGCTAAACAAGATGAGATTCCCATGGGCCCACTTGAGCTTGTCCAGGTCCCTCTGGATGACACCTCATCCTTCAGGTGTGTCAACAGCACCACTCCGGGTGTCACCTGCAAATTTGCTGAGAGTGCACTGGATCCCTTTGTCTATGTCATTAAGGAAGATGTTAAGTAGCAGTGGTCCCAGTACAGACCACTGGGGTATACCACTTGGCACTGCTGTCCATCAGGACTCTGAGACAGATAAATAACGTCTTTAGCCCTTCCCTTGTCCACTGAGGTATTCAATCCATCACTTCTGGACCTGGATTGGTCAAGCAGGACTTACCCTTGGTGAAGCTGTGCTGGCTGTCCCAAATCACCTCCCTGTTTTCCATGTACCTTAGCACAGCTTCTAGGACTATCTGTTCCATGATCTTCCAGGCACAGAGGTGAAACTGTTGTGTTTGGAGGTCTCACGATCCCCCTTTCTACCCTTTTTTAAAATATGGATACAATATTTCCCTTTTTCCAGTCATGTGAGATTTCACCTGACTGATGTAACTTTTCAAATATTGTGGAGAGTGGCTTGGCAACTACATCAGCCAGTGCCCTCAGGATTCTGGGATCTGATTGGGTCCCACAGACAAGTACATTCAGGTTTCTCAGGTGATCATTAATCTTATTTTTAATTGCAGTGGGAGTGACTTTACTCCCCAAGTCTCCATCCCACTCTTCATTTACTCAAGAGGTGTGGGAGGAGAAGTTGCCATTGAAGACTGAGGCAAAAAATTTGTTGAGCACCTCAGCCTTCTCCTCATCCATTGTTGTCAGTTTTCCAGCATTATTTATTGGAAAGGGGGAGTACACCTTTTCTTTTTTTGGTTAACATACCTGGAGAAACCCTTCTTGTTATTCTTTGTGCCCCTTGCCAGATTCTGTTCCAGCTTCACCTTGACCTTCCTCACCTCAACCCTACACAACAGAGCTTCATCTATATATTCTTCCCAGGTCGTCTGTCCTTTTTTCCACTGTCTGTGCATGTGCTTCTTTCCCTTTAATTTGACCAGCAATGCTCTACTCAGCCATACCAGTCTCTTGCCTTCCTTGCCTGATTTCTTGCTCTTGGGAATCGCCAGATCTTGCACTCTATAGAAAGCTTCCTCAAGGTCTGACAGCTCAGTTCTGCTCCCTTGTCCCTGAGGACAGTCTCCAAGGGAATCCTACTAACTATATCCTTGAAGAACAGGAAGTTTGCTTTCCTAGATTTCAGGGGCCTAACTTTACTCCTTACCTGAGTCATATCCTTTGTGATTGCAAACTTTGCCAATCCATGATCACTGCAGCTGAGACTGCCCCTAAACTTGATGTTCCCTATTATTTTGCTTACACTGGTGACCATGAAACCAAGGATGATTCATTCTATTCTATCTTAATTGTTTATTTAAGGATGCCAGCATCTTTCTAAAGTTAGGTGATGGGAATACTCAGAGGAAGGCTTCTAAGAAGAAACGTTCTTCCATGCCTATATGTAGAACTTCTGCAGTTTTATTCTTTGTCACTTATGGATATGCTACTGATGTTCTGCTTGGAAAATGCAGAAATAAATTTTTTACCTGCTGTCATCCCTTTCATAGATTCACCACTTTTTCTGCAAAGACAGTGAGGTTTTCTTGTTTTTTCAGCTGTTAACCCTGGCTATCAGAAAAGATGGATAGTTAGTTTTGCTCCTTTAGTCTAGCTTTTGTTTTCCTATCTGCTCAAATCTTATTAGTCTATTGGACTAAATTGCCTTCATATAGGCAGACCATGTTCATGAAGGTGTCATTATAAAATGCACAGCAAAATTGATGTGGCTTGAGTAGAATTGCACTAATGATAGACTAATAATAAATACCAATTTGTTCAGAAGACCCTTAGAATAGCATGTGACAGATGCAGATGTTGAGTTGATGCCCAATGAAATGTAAATCCTCAGTGGAGAGTTTTCGTTCCCCTCATGAAGAATATTTCAGTTTATCTTTCATGTAAACAATAAAATCTTGAAGGTATTAAAGCAATTCCCATCGTGCACAAACTAAATGTCAAATACAAAAGAAACTAAGCCAAAAAAAGAGGGAAATAATAGTCTCATTATGCGTTTGTGTTGTCACTTAGTGTTTGCATCTATCTGTCTTATTTTAACTAAGTTGTATGTTTTAGAGAGATAAAACAATACTGACACTATGAAAAGAAATGCAAATTTTTTTAAAAATAGAAAAGGATGTGTAAATAAGCAAGAGTAGAGATTTCAATTTTAAAAAGGATTGACATCTTTATCAAATGCTTCATCACATATTCCATTAACATTTGCACTCTTTCCATTTGTACAGTCTGCTATGTAGAGTAAAACACTGGTAATTCCTGGGTTTAACCCAGAGCTCAGATATATTTTTCTTCATTTGTGCTGTTGTCATCTCTCATCAGCTTGGCAGGCTCTGCTTTAGTGCCCTTTTCTCTTCCTGTTCTCTCTAACAGCAGCTACAGTAAATAGTTAAACTTGGCAGCTGCTTGTTCCAGAGGCTAAATTCTTAGCTTTGTATCTCACTACTATTTTTTGTTTTTAAAACTGGCCTCACATGCAGGTCAACTTTTCTGCAAAGTAGCTGTGGAGGTCAGATACCTATGGTACCTACGAAACTGTCAGATTTTACCTTTTGAGTAATCACACTTGAAAATTGATATTCCATGACTACTCTCCACTAACTGTGAATTACTTCACAGCACAGAAGAGCTAAAAGTAAATATAGCTGCTTCTCAAGAAAATGGTGAAAGAGTTCACATCCAGATAAGAAGAGTTCACTTCCAGATGAACCTAAAAATTTTTAAGGAAAAGTTCATAGATGATCAGCAGTAATTTTTAGTCCTTCCTTTGAAAATAGTGAAAGCAGACATGATAATACTGCACTAAACAATGCATGTAATAGAGAAAATGAACTCAGCATACCTTTTTGTCCTTTCACAAAAAAAAAAAAAGAAACAAACACACACAAAACTGATGAGAAGAAACCACAGAAGTAATGATATAACTGTTGCTTCTGAGTATCACTGAGGGTAACAGCCTGCCAGAATTACTATTGCATTTAAACTGGCAAAGGCTACATGCATAATTAAAATAGAAAGTCCCATATTACAAAGGAATCAAAACATTTATTCTTTGGAGACTTAATCAATGGTACTGACTAGAAGGAAATTTTCCTTTGGACAGGTTATTCTATAAGTGCTGACTGTGACCTTTCTTTCACCTCATTCTTGTACTGAATTTTGTCTCCTGTGTGGGTGTTGAACTGGTCTACCAATTACTTTTTGAATGACCTCCAGTTGCATTTCACAGCTTCAGTCTGCTGTTAGCATTAGGAATTACATTTTCCATTATTATCTGTAAAGAAATGTATCTTAAGTAAATGTCTTTCCGTATCTCATATATGTGAAAATCTTCAGAACAGACCATGTTACCAGGTAAGAACTGCTGCATTTTTCTTTTGATAAATAAATTTTTCCTTATCTTCTACCACGTACTTTCTCATAAATTTCTTTTTGAACTATGAATCAATGTTCACAAAACCAATTTCTGACCATAGGACAAGGGGTAATGGTTTTAAACGAAAAGAGCTTATATTAAGATTGGATAGAAAGAAATTTTGTGCAATGAGGGTGGTGAAACACTGGAACAGGTTGACCAGAGAAGTGGTGGATGCCCCATTCCTGAAAACATTCAAGGTCAGGTTGGGCAGGGCTCTAATTAACCTGATCTAGTTAAAGATGCCCCTGCTCTTGCAGAGGGGTGTTGATCACCTTTAAACATCCTTTCCAACCCAAACTATTCTATGGTTCTCTGATAGCAACCAGTAAAAACTCAGTAAGGCAGTAGTGAAACTGAAGATCATTTAAATAGCTGATTATGAAATGCGACCCAATAATTATAATAATTACCCTAAAATCACAGGTTGTGTCACACAGATTTTACTCTCAATTAGGAATGATGAACTCAGATAAGCCCCTTTGTCTCATCATTGAAATCATCTCAAATGGTAAAGAAAGGGGCGGGGGGGCTCTCAAAACAGTCTTGGAAACTTATTAATTTTGGGGGAAAAGTCAAACAGTACCAGCAGGTGAAATTGCAGAGTTGAGGGACTTCTCTTATTAAGGAGTTGAGGACAAATACAAAGGTTGATTGTGGAATCAGTGGAAAAACATTCGGAGTAAGCTGCCCTAGAAATAACACCATTTCCTCACAGTCTCGCAGTTTATCTAAACCTAATTTGAGATTTCTTTTGATTGTTTGGTTGGCTATTTTGAGGCAGGGAAAAGTCTGAGAAAAATTTTTCTCATTCCCACTTGTATTATGATGCAGCTCCTTCTCTTTGGAGACTCACTGCTGCTTCTGTACTCCTCACCATCATGGCTGGGCTTCGCGAACAAAGATTTGGGAAGGCTCTATCCACGTTTGTTACAAGCACACTGGTGGCTTATGAGGCCAATACGAGACAGACATGTCCGGTTGCAAAAGGCACAGCAGAAAGACTCCTTAGGTGGTATATTCTGCAAGGCACGATTCTTTCTGTGTTGTCTTTTCTCCTCGAGAGTGATCCTGCGTGTGTTCTCAAAGGAGACAGCTGCGTTATAGATGGTGTGTCTCCAGGTCTCCCGATTTGAGGCCAGAGTAGACCAGTTATGATGATCAATATGGCTGAGGCTGAGATGTTGTTTCAGGGAGTCCTTGTATCTTTTCTTCGGGACTCCTCTCTTCTCTTTTCTCCTACATTACGTGATATTGGAGACCACTCTTTGCTCCAGAGACCAAATCATAAATGTCATCATGGCTATGTTGTTAAACTCTCATGGTCTCCAAAAGAAGATAACTGCACCCAAGGTGTTTGATGTAAGTTGTCCTTTGGCCGTGACAGCTGCCAAGCTGTGCCAGAAACTGCTCAGGGCAGTATTTGTCAGCCTCTGCTGATGGAGTGGAGACAGGGTTGAAACACCTCTTGACCCACTTTAATCCACTCACCCGCAGCAGTGCACACCATGCCACAGTCACCTACAACAGAAGTGTCCTCAGGGAGAACTGAAGCAGAGACACTGGCCTGCAAAAGCTAGTCTTGCATAATAGAAGGCTCCAAAGCTGTTGTATGTCTCAAGGGAACTGGATCCTGAGGGGTGAAACCTTCAAGGGCTTACTGGAAGTGCTTGTTTTTCTTGAACAGGGATGTTTTGTATTTTATTTAAACAAATATGAAGAGACCAAATCTAAGTTTCTAAATATTTTTACATGAAATGTATACATATAAAGTATGTCCTTATTTAGTGGTTGAGATGCTAGTCAAATAGAATGAAAAAGGTGTTTTAAGAAAGGCTGTCAAAGGGTGAGGGCTGCACTGATCACAAAGGTAGTTTGCTTAAATTTTTTTCATTAAGAAGCTCAATTCTGTCCTCAAGTTTAGAACAAAGGAAAACACAGAAATATTTTTTAATTAAAAAATTGGGGCTGGAGTGCTACATGCTTCAGAGAACAAATTTAGGGATCCTGAAGAAGGAAGGGGGAAAGATAAAAAGAATGAAGGAAAGATGTCTCAGCTCTGTGAGAACTGGGTGTGTGATGGGATGAGTAGAGAGAAGAAATAGAAAAAAATCTGTGTGGTCACTAACATTACCACCAAGGTTTAGAAATCTCTGTGACTGAAGCTGCAAACAACAGGAGCACTGGAAGCGAAAACTACCTCTGCTTTGTCATTGCCTTGAAACTATAAAGGACATTTTGTTTGGTAAAGAAAAGAGTGACTTGGCTTTCAGTTACACAGAGTAGGACTGTAGCCAGCAGGTCCAGGAAGGTCAGCTTTCCCCTCTATCTGGCAGTTCTGAGATCAGATCTAGAGTGCTGAATTTAGATTTGGACGCTCTAGTGCAAAAAAGATACTGATATTCTTCAACGAGTCCAGTGGAGGCCACCATGCTGACCAGGGAGCACGACAAAGCACACAGTGTACAGGGAGAACCTGGAAGAGCTGGGTCAGTTCACTCTGGAGGAAAAAAGGCTTAGGGGACCTCAGTGCTCTCTGCAACTACCTGCTGGTAGGACACAGAGACAGATTCTTCTCTAGTTAGTAGAAGGAAAAATATTTTTACCATGGACGGGGTCAAATTCTGGACCATGTTGCCCAGAGAGGGTGTGGAGGGAACCACCCTGGGAAATGTTCAACACAGTGAAAAACAGCCCTGAGAAAACTGGTCTGGTTAGCTCTGCTTTGAGCAGTGGGTTGGAATAGGTGACCCCTGGGGGTTCCTCTCAACCTAAATTATTCTATGACTATGTTATAAGTAAAATCAGAGTGCTCTTGCTAGCAATGTGAGGTCTGCCAAAGCAGAAAAACAGTACTCAAAGTGGGGGAAGTAAAGCAAGAAACATGTGAGAACTGGGAACTTCTGCCTTAGAGACAAGGTGCCCCATGCAAAATAATAGCTTCTTCTGCTTCACAGAACTGAGATATAGGTCCTGTTACCTTATATAGGAGGAAATGGAGCCAACATTCCCTAGGAAGGAGCAGCTCCCATCTTTTGCTGCAGGGCAGGCTGCCTGTAACAGCAGCAAGCACTTTGCTGCACGCAAGCAGCAGCTGCTGAGCCAGTTGCTCTGAAGCACCTGTTGGATTTAGGAGCTGCCTCCCTTTGGGAAACCCATGACTTTTTCACAAGGCAGCAGCTTCCACTGAAGAATACACCCACAGGTCACCAAACATGTGCCACACCAATAACAGACAAATGTATATGTTATAAAGTGTCAGCTGACTTTGACTACCCTGTCTCAGACAACTGTGAAGTGAGATTCATGTAATCTCAGAGAAATATAAGATGCTCACCTACAGCTTAGTTAACCACTTGAATACCTTTTGTAATCAGTGAGAAGAAATAGGGGTGGGAAGGAGTTTTTTTCTTTGTTTACCTTTTGGGTTTGTTTGTTTGGTGGGTTTGTTTAGGTTTGTGGGTTTTGGTGGGGTTTGGTTTGGTTTTATTCTATTAGACAAGTTTCCTCACAGATTATAATTTCAGCTCCTCAGTAGGATGAATTTCCCATTCTGGAGCTTATTTCTCTTCATTTGTATAATGAATTAGTCAACTCTGGGCCTCTGTACTGTAGCTGTCCAGATATGGTCAGAAAAATCTCACCTAAATAGCTATAAAGTGCCCATAGTTCTACTGGAATGTCTGGGAGTTACTGGTGTCCAGCTTCCCAGAAAAACACATTAAAAATGTCACAAGAGGACATCAATATGGATTGGACAATTTACACCACAGTAAATAAAGAACGTGTAGGACAGCAAAAATAGGTACATCTGTGTGCATAAATACACATATTTGGACTCTGTGAGCCGCTCCCTCTTACCACCTCTGTATTTCTGCCTCGTATGGCAAAAGTGTTAATAGAAAAGAATAATTTGTACTATATTTACAGAGTACACAGCAGGGATTAGAGGGTTGTGTTTTTTTCTGTTTGATTTTAAACTACATATTTTTTATTGTATAACAGTATAATATGGGAAATCATGCTAGAGAGGATTGAATGCAGTCTGTATCCCACTACTATTGTTGTTGGCTCGTAGTGTTAAAATGTTACCTGTGATTCTGATAGCTCTGCAGATTGGTGCAGTGTTCCTCGTGGCCAGTATGTAAAACACTGCTGCAAAAAAAAAAAAAAAACCACAGTCTCTCCAACAAGAGAGAGTTTCTTTTAATAGGTGCGGCAAAGGTATGCACACTAACAGCACTGCTCCTTTATTACTTTGTTATGAGCTGGACGTGTATCTGAGAGGCTATTTCAGCCTATAGGTTTCAAAAAGCTTTAAAACACTGTGTCCTTGAAAAGTCCTCAGTCTTGTCTATGTAATGAAAAACTTACAACTCTTATGAAAGCAGTTTGTGGTGTAGCACACCTGCACACAAACATCCAGGCTGGTCGGCAGCCAAATCTGCACTAGCGAGGTGCTGGGTGTCCTTTGATCCCATTTAGTTTCTATGGGAACTGAAGGTACTTAGCACATTGCAGGATGTGCCCAGCTGGGTACATCTTCAAGATGTGCAGCCTTCAAGATAAGAGTATATGATTCTTAATTGTAAATTCTTTCTTCTTCACAGCTGGTGCAAGAAGTTGCCAGAAATAGGTCCTTTCCTTCTCCTTGAACATGGACTCTCAAGCAAGATCGGGGTTAAAAAATAAAGAAGCTGGTTATTCCTTTAAGATCTGTTTTTCTTATAGGTCATCATGATTACAGATCAAAGAGAAATTATCCTAACTAGCTTTGGTCTTGAACCCTGGGCTGCATACTTTCACAGAAGACAATAATAATAAACCCTTATGATCCTAAAGCAATACAAATCTTTTGATACATTTCAGCAAGACTGGGCAATATTTGCAAATGAAACAATCAAGATTACAAAAATGCCAATCTGCTGTTCTGAACTTGTCTCAGCTACTGGGATATTAACTGTCAATGTAGCATGCTATGGAAAACTTGTAATAGCAAACCAAACACTCTCTTAGGAAAAAACAAACCAGCTTGGAGTAGCATAAGAACAACTGTCTTATTGTCTTCTCATACTCGAAAAACCTTCAATATTCAACTTTTTTCCTGAAAATTAAGTGTGTTGAGTATCTGACTGGGAATGCCAAAATATTTGTTAATACCTTGTGACAATCCCCCTAACAGGATGATGTGCAATTTACATATTCTAAAATTCAGTCCTTTCTTATTTTGAACTTTGGGAAACTCGCTGTTGTTTGATTTCATTCTGGTGATTTTGGACAGTTTCTTTGCCTTCTCAATGAGGAAAGTAGCACATACTTCTTCACACACAGTGTCTCACAAATACTGTTTTGTTAAAGCTTGTTCTGACATTATTTTTGTCTGGAAAATTTGACCCCAAGAATCATATTTCTTCCTGAAGAAGACACTGAACTGTATGAGAAATTTTTGCCCTATGAAATTGTGTGAATGTTCATGTCCAGTTTTCACTCAGCACTTTTGTTATTTTGAGTTTAGCTAATCCTCAGTGAGCTCTTTTCAGAATTTTGTATCCAAAACTTGCTGCTTCGTGAAGAACCCACTAGAAATGGAAGTGCAGACAGGAGCTATTAGTCAGGTATGGAAATTCAATTCCTTTGAGTGTGATCCTTGGGTTTAAATCGGATAATCACAGACATTGTGAAACTGCAGAAAAGGCAATTTCCAGATATGCCATTTTCAGCAGGGTGAGCTGCCAAATAATTTCAAGAGGGAATTACAGTAGCTGCAAGAATTAACTGCAGAGTCATGCAGGCTGCTAAGCGGGGTGCAGTAGGCTGAGGTGGAAGCAGACTCTTACATAATTTAAATGCAGCAAAGGAGTGAGAAATAGCAGATGATGAAGCTTTTCCCACATTATCACCACACTGCGGGTGTTTTTTCCCTTATCAAAACTACCAAAGCAACACAATTCAAGAACTCTAATCCATTTTTCTAATAAAAAAGATTCCGCTTAACGTATCTGTCTCTTGGCAGCTGAACTATCTATACAAATGGGGGTGTGGGGAGGAAACAGAAAACCAAGCAAAACAACAGATATGAAAGCATCTACAGTAATTGTTAGTATTCAAAAGCAGGGAAAAAGCCAAATAAAAGCATTTAAAGGATGCTCAATACATTTTGGGAGAGAATAATTTTAAGGAGGTGGTGGCAGATTCTCTGGTGCACAAGCTTTGTCATCAGCTGGGGAGCACTGCATCAAAGGAAGCCAGAGCAACTCCTCTCAACTGGTCACAGCAGAAGAACTGTCCTGTGTGTGCCATTTCAAATGGGCCACACACAGCATCATTTCTTGGAAGAGGGCAAGAGGAAAGGCAAAGACAAACGGAGGTGTTCAGTGCTGTTTTCCACTCTTTTCCAAGGAAAAAAAATAACAGAAATGTATCCAAACCAAATACCTCAGCCACCCTGAAGGTACTTGCAGTTAATCTGATCTGTGGATTCTGTCCCTTGTTGTGTGACACATTTCTTTCCACCACATGGAAGTGGTTGCACTTTCAGTTCACTCCTGGGCATCCCAATCTTTTCATATTCCCCAAAACTGTATGTAACAAACGTGTTTCAGAGTCAGAGGCTCTCACCTGAATACAAGGTCTGAAGTTTTCCTCAGGGAAAACTGGAGATAATTAGGCAACCAGGAGCATCTTCAGATACCCTGCAACCTAGAAAAGTGTCAATTTTTTCAGGAAAATACAGGCTTCAGAAGGGGTGCAGATACACTCTTCATAGGCTGGATGTAAGACCATTTGTTTTGAAAAATGTTTGTCCTTTTGTGAGATTCTGGATCTAGATTCAAACAAAGGAGGCAGAGTGGCAATATTCAGAAGTATATGGGTGAAATTCTATTTCTTCATACTGTAATGTTTCCTCCAGTAATGTCATATATAAATTATATATAACATGACATTAAGGAGCTGGGGAGTGCAAGTAACAGTTTAGCATTGTTATTTATAAAATCATAAACCTCATTTGAGGGCAAAAAGAATAAAAATCTTCCAAGAGTCTTTTCTGGACCCAGTCTTTTCCTGTTTATGAAACAGACTTATATAAAACAACACCTGTTGCAAAGCTGCTGGCATAAAATTTCTGCCCTCTCAATACTGTGTTTAAGAGATTTACTAGGTGTTTTTGTAAGCTAAGGTTAATGTCATCATGTTCCCAAGGTTAGTGTTGCTATGGTTCTTGTCTTCTAAGGACACAGAGCAAATATCATTCATCTGACCTTTTCTATGTGTCCCCCTTAAGGATATCCCTTAGTAACTAATAATTGCAATGATAATGATCGTTCTCTGTAGAAAGAGGAGGTGGCAGCAGTGAAGGACAGCGACCCACCACCAAGCTCATCTACTCAAGAACAGATGAAGGTGACATCACCACTTTTATCATCACCTCTCAGTTCTCAGCTTCCTAACACAGTTCCCAGGGATATGAATGTTGCTTCTGCCTGCTTTTCTCCTACTACTTCCTCAGCAGTATGCTACATGATATTTTTAGGGTAGATGTGAATGAACTGCATCCATCCCACTCAGAATATCGGCATATGTTCAAGCTACCTTCCACAAGGCACCAGCTGACTTTTGTGTGATACTGCGGGCTCTCTGCTTCTTGTATTGCTTCATTTTGAGGAGAGCCATTTTCACACATGGCACATTAGTTAATTCCCTAGGCAGCAGAACAATTTTGGTTTGTTTTCGCTTGATCCTTTTTAGGAAGCCCTCTGCGTAGATGAAGGGCTGTGTCTTATAGATATATCTGTAAGTAATCCTCCCTCTGCACATTGCAGCAATTTAGGAGTAAAAGGAAGTGAAGTGGTAGTGAATCCACACAATAAATGCTCTTTCCAAATCCTTAAACCCACATTATTTCATGTTGGTAGAAATCTTAGCTATGGGTCTTAGGTATCATTCAACAGAAGAAAAGAAGAGAGATATCATTCTTACACCCAGAAGCATATTCCTGTCTCAGTTCCTAATTTTTGCAGGATCTTTAATGATAGACTGTGGCATGAACTGTCTTATTTAAAAATCTGGTCATTCTTCTGCCAGTCACAGAGTGGACCCATATTTTAGCATGTGAAGGGTGTTTTCCACTAATAGTTTTTTTTTCCCTTTTTTTTTTCTTCCCATTAAATTTTCTTTGAGGAGCCTGAAGGTTCCTCTTTTGTTAATTAGTTGTATTCTTTTATCTCTGTCACCACAAGCAGCCCATACAAATACTGGCCAAAAGTTACAGTGACAAAAATGCCTGTGCATTTGAAAAATAGCCTTGGAAATGATCCAGCTCCCAGTACATGGAAATTCATATCAGGGTAATCAAGCCAATTAATGAGCATGTTGTTAATCAATCTTAGCATGTAAAGAAAGGACATGAAACATGAACATCATGAGAGGCCTGTAAACGGTTTACTGGTGGAGGGGAGATGCACTCTGGAGAACAAGCCTGAAAGGAAGCTGTAACATTGGTCAAGGCTCTGAAAGGAAGCAGATCACAGGAACCAGCTGAAACAATTTTTAAAATGCAGTTTGATTCATTTTTGTGCCATTACTAAAATTTCTGTGTCATCAAATTATGCTAAAAAGACCAGCCTCTGGTGAAGACAGAAAAGTTAATGGGTATGTTAATCATGGATTTGGCCTGTAATCCATTAAGAAATCCATTTTAATTTTTTTTTATTTTTTTTTTTATTATTCCTTTATTGCACATATTCCCAAATGATGGAAAAGGCATTTATGAGATTTCGTCAGAAGAATTCTGGAGGTTTGGATAACTTATTAAGAAGGATTTTAATCTATTTTACTTCATATTAGAGGCACATTTTTCATCATCCAAGTAGGGAGGAGGGAAATTCCTCATTTTTACTTAATTTCCTAAAGGTCAGAAGAAAAGATTGTGCTTCAGGAGATTAATCTTTTGAATGAGAAAAAAATGAAAAAGAAGCAGAGGATATGACATATGGTTGCTTTAGCAATTATTTTATAATTTATTTATTCTGTTTTCATTAGACAGAATGTTGTTCTTTTAAAATACAAGCAACATTAGAAATCAACGTCAGTTAACCATAAAAAAATATACTGTGGCAGAGCAAGCCTTTCTGGTACATGGTGATATGACCCCTCAAATGACTGGTTTATTAAGTAATCTCTTGCCATTTCTGCTAAATGCATACAGACATAAAGACAGAAAATAATTTTGTGAAAAAAAAGAGGAGGAGATGGTCAAAGCTTAAATTTTGTAATTCATTTTGCATATTTTACTTTTGTAACACAAAAGTGAACATGATTTCTTAAAGATTGTTTTCCTAAAAGGGATATGAGACCATCTTGGCTCCATCCAACTGTAATGAGAGCAATTGATTTGCAAAATCTTTAATTTAATATCTCAAAAATATTGATAAATCTGGTAACAGCAACAGTATTTTTGATGCTACTTTGATGGTTCTCCTGAAGGAAAGATTATCTTTATCTACTGATATTTATGAATATGATCTCTGTAGCCACAACTATTTTGTTCAGTAAGAGATTATTTCAATTACAGCAACCTCAAAATATTTTGAAATAAAGTGGATCAGTCCTTTAGTTTCTAGTACTTTATGAAAGACAGGGAAAACTGTCAATGCTTTTCAGAACTGAGTTATCTTTTCAGGTCAATGTTAATATTGTTGCTTATACTAGAAAATATATATTATTTCCTACATTTTTCCATGTATTTTGTAGCATTATTCCAGACCAAGAATTTATTGTAAGTTTCAAAATGGGTCATTCTAAAAATTGAGAGCAGCCAGCCATCAAAAGGATTATTGCGTGGTTTACATCAATCAGAAAAACTAAATCTTCCCACTTAAAGAAGCACAATATGCTATAGTTTACTAACTGGAGCTACAAAACTGTCCAACAATATTTTTTCAAACTAAATACTTAGTGGAAACAAGATGGAATTTCTGTAGTCCATGGCAAGCTCTACCATTTTGTTCTTAACCGGCTTTCAGCAGATGGACCTCAAACCTGCCTCTTCAATGCGGGAGACATTGCAAATGACAGAAAGTCAATTAAACTGCATCTATGAAATTGGTCAACTTGAGAAGACATATCACTGGCATGTTGAACAGACCCAAAATGACAAAGTTTCAATTCTGCCGTGAGGTGATATACACACTAACATCAGAAATACTGAACTGCAACTGCAAAGGAGAGAATGGAGAGTCATCTACACAGAGTTTCTATGGCAAAGTTAAAGCCACTTGCATGAGAATAAACTATCATACTAAAATAAAAACCTATCCCACCATTGCCCAGCTCCTTACTGAGTCATTTTACAAATTAATTAATGAGGGTAGAGTTACAACAAAAAAGAACTGACTCAGAAGAAGTGGTCGAACTGAGAGAAAAGAATGTGAGGATTGCTCTTGAATAGGCAATATATTATAAAACTGTAAGAAGAAATATAGCTTTCCCCTAATATATTTTTATCCTGTGAAACTCACTGTCCTGAGACCCTGTTCTTAAAATAAAAAAAATTTAGAAGTTTACTACTGAAAAAAAATGTAGCAACAGATGAGACTTTAAGAATCAAGAAATTAGGCACTTCCAGTCTCAACTTCCAGCAAGAACAAGGAAAATTAGATACTTCAGAACATTTACCTAGCCTTCCTGTGCTATATCCCTTCACAATTCATAGGGTTGCAATTCCATGGGTGCCTTAAAGTGATGTGTGTGGGGCAGTTTACTCTGTAGATATCTAAAGCAGTGGATAAGTCACTGGTAAGGTGTGCCCTGCTCTCCTGTTTGATTCTAGATGGAGAAGGTGTTTTCATAATGCAGGGGGGTTGGACTAGATGTCCCTTTGAACCCAAATTATTCTATGATTCTATGACAATATCCCATTTTTTCATTTGGATATTCCTCTTTTCCAGGCACTGATGCTGTTCTACTCTTTTCAACTTCTTTCACTATCTTGCATCTGTCTACCAATAATGAAGAAACAAAAAATAAATGGGGCAAGTAATGGTGTTGAATTAGACATATGTCTCCCACCTTCCTGCGTTTAACTCTCTTAATCCTGAGTCTCCCTGGGGAATGTAGGCTTCTCCAAGTACCCAGTTCAAGGGGATTTTGATCTTCACAGCAGTCTGTGGGATACCTGACAATACAATTGTGTTTCAAGAAGTAGCTAACACTCTGTGAAGAGTTCTGGTATTATTCTCAAGCACACTTATCCTGGTACATTATCTCAATTTTTTAAAGGAACAATTACAGAGACAGTTTACATAGCTATCAGTTATATTAATTTAGTAGAGTTGTGCTGGATTAGCACTTCTTTATCGTCCTCCTTCACTTTCCTTTCCAAGGAGAATTAGTGCACATAAAATATGCTGGCCCCTGGTAAGATTTTAATACTGTCAGGTCCATGTCTTATCAAATTCCACTTTAAAAGATGTTTGCCCCACTTATTTTATCCCTTTGTACTTAACCTGTCTGAAGCAACAATCAAATAAATCCCAAGTACTCTTTTGAGATCAATATGTAAATCTCACATTCATTCCAGGGTAAGCTTCACTTGGTCTGGCGGAGTTAGATCAAAGAAGACAGGGTCTTTCTCTGCCCATTTAAATCAATTGATAACATTTCTAGTTGGGTGCTTGAAGCTGCTAAATATTACCTAGTTTCCAAAAATTCCCTAAAACTTCCCTTCTTCAGCTTGCATAGATAACTTAAGTAATTTAGGTCATGAACATTCACAGGGAGATTTTTAAAATAGCCCACAGAACTTTAGGGCAAGTAATTCCATTGACTTCACTGAGATTTATGCTTTTTTCTTTAATTTTTTTTATAATCTGAAGACACTTGCTCAGTCTTACAGGGATGATGCACTCCACATTTCTAATCTCATCAGCATTTAACTTTCCATCCGTGTAAAAAACCCATTTCACTTTGGTGATGTAATGGCCAGGTTCATCTTGTGGTCTGGAAGAGGGAGCAGGGAGGACAACTCTGTGACATACAGTCTGGAAAATACACTCCCTATGAAAGATTAGGCAACAGCCTCTTTCTCTCCTGGGAAAAATAGACCTATCAGTGCTCTAGCTGTGTTACTTTGAGACATCCCATAATTCTCTCACATAGCTTCTTCAGCACGCAGAAGATATTATTCAAGCCCATTTGAATGGGTTTTCTTGCCTGTCATGGAATCAAACCTTCCTGCCAGCTCATGAAGAATGTATTGCTTGGTAAATAAAAGTCTACCATCAGTTACAGATCCTATCACCACCCTTTCAATCTGTTCTACTTGCCTTAGAACCCCTAAGGATTACATGTGAACAACTGCAATTATTTCTCTGTAAAACTGATCACAAATTTTTTTTTAGTCTCACTTTACTTCCTGGCATATTAATTAAGCTGTCATTGGGAAGATCTTTAGTGACATTTCTGTCAGGTTTATACTGACATGAGTTCATTTTTAGTTTTATTAAGACTGGCTTATGATAATCCTGATATAATTGAGTTGCTTATCTGAGGAGCTTCTGCTATTATGTTAATACCTGCCACTTTGGATGAAGAAAAAGGCCTAATTTGAATCCATTTGAGTTCTCTGTGTCCAATAAGGGTCTCAGGATTTTGTTCTAGTCTTACGTCCTCTTATTTCCTACATGTTATTTGGCTCGCAAAATTTCAGTACCCTTAATTTTTTAAATAATAAATGGATTCCTTTTAGGGGTGCAAAATTCCTTGATCCACAGCATGAATTAACAGTAGCCCAAGTTTTGTTTCTAGGTTTCATATCTGCTCAGGATAATTAACTTTTGCTCTGCTCTACTTTCCACTGGCGCAAACGCACAGGATAAGGTCTATAAAGCTATGCCTCTTGAGGAACATAAATGGGCAAATGGTTTATAGAAAATCAAGTGAATACCTCTTCTGCTCATGGAATTGTGCTAAATTCCAGCCTGAATGCTCCCATTGTAATGAAGCTTTTTTTCTGTGGTTGAGATAACACTCTAGAGAATTGAGAGAAGTCTGCTTGCATCTCTTCATTAAAAGAGCAAAAGTGCTAAAAACACTTTCAAAGAGCAAAACTAAGTTTTATTAAAGAAGATAATTTTCAAATAGAATAAAAACAAGATTTTCTAGGTGAGAGAATATATCTGATCTTAAAGAGCACTTCATGTTTCCCTGACAACTGCATCCCCTAAGGTATCTTCCTCCCTTGAGTCTTGCTCTTTCTAAGTCCCCCTCAAAGTTTGCCTGCTTATTTCTGGATTCAAATTTCATATTCTTCTTTACACTGAATTGCTTTATTTTTATTTTTTCATCTCAAGCGTCTCTCTGTGTCTTCTCATGCTCCAGACTCCCTGCTTGCTCTAATTCTCTCTCTGCACTGCAGGACGAACTCTTGCCATCTCATTCCCAGGCTTCCCTCCTGGAAGATCCAATCTACCCCTCCCTTTGCAGGGTCAGCATAGCACAGGGAAGCAGCCAGAGCAAGGGGGGTCCTTGCTACCTGGGCAAACCTTCAGCAAAAGCAAGCGCAGAACCACGTTCAGCATATGGTGAATGAACCAATAAAACAAATTCCAAGCACAACAATTGTGAACACTTAGTACAATCGAGGACACATTTTGAGGAGGAAATTGTACTTTCAAAGAATCATAGTCATAACTTTCACAGAACTTTCCCTCCCAGTCTACTTCAACTTTGACCATAGTATGGAATGGGTTCCATATTGTTCCACAGTGTTCTGGAATGTATTGATTAAAAAAAAAAATCCGTCCCAGAAAAAGTCTGTTAAAGTGAGAACTTTTTGATTCCTCCTAAAATGCTAAGCTTTGATAAAATAGCTATTATTTTGAACTCTTTTTCATTTCAACCACTAGTGTCTTTGCTTTCATGTGTCTTGTGTTTGTCTCACGAAAGAGGTGCATAATCCATATATTTCCTACCAAATGGTGGATTCACTGTGCATATACAATAAGGCAGATTTCAAGAAGTGCAATGCATTCCTATGACTTTCACAGATGCTGTGGGTTTGATGTATGCTGTGCATCTAATGTATGCATAAGAGAGAATGCCAGAGCAAGCCTTGTGCATCCAGTGTCCTCAAGCGCCTGTTTAACACTGAACTGCTGCAGAGAAAATCTACTGTGCAGAAGTGAAAGATTTCCTTCCCACAGGCAGACCCATTCATTCTTCCTATGTTTGTGTAGGGTGTGGTAGGGAAAGGCCACCGAGGGGGAAGCTGACATAAAAAAGACGCGATTGTTCTCAAGGCATCTCCTCTGGACTGTATTTCACAACCATTCCTGTGTTTCATCCAGAAAGCAGGTTGTCAGGGCAGGACAAGAGGTGATGTGTACTCCTTCAGCATTGGACTGCAGGCTCAGGCTCTCTATCTTAAACTATCAGACAAAAAAAGAAAAAAAAAGTCTTCTAAAGCCATTGGATATATTTCTTTTTTTTCTACTATTTTTGGATGAAACTTGATGGAAAGGCTTCAGTAGTAATAGTGCCAGATGCAATAGCAGAAGCTGTGATAATGGCCCATTTTTTTTTCTCTTGAGGAAAATTCCAAGTACTCAAAAGAATGTGAAAACAAACCTCATGGCAGTAATAACTGAGATGTACCACCATCCAACAACAACCCTGACAAGCAATCACTCTACATTACATTCAGTAAAATTCCAACCCACAGCAGCTTTCTATTCAGATAGAAAAGGAGCCACATAAATGACTACAGAATTCAGAAGAAAACAGGAAAAGATGAATAGATTCTGGGAGTTTCCCAATATTCCTCCAAACTGGTATATAACTAATCAGACTAAACAAATCTATTATTTGTAATGTTCTTTTGGACCAGGGTACAGAGGTCTTCTTCACTCTGAAGTCTGTCATTCTAATGTACCTCAGTGAAGTTTCGAGATTGGATGACATACGCTGGATAAAATTTTAATTTCCATTTTTCTATTTGTATTTGTCTCTTTCCATTTGTTCAGATTATCTCCTGTCTGTAATTCTCTACTTTTTCCCTCCATTATGACATATATAAAAACAAAGTTAGGTTGTCTCTCAGACTTTTGTATTTGGAAAATAAACTACAAAACTACAAAGAAAGTATGAAAATAGTAAGCCAAACTCATAATTTTATATCTACATTGGGCCTGAAAATGCATTGAGTATTATGGGATATGACTAGTTGATGTGACAGAATGTTGGAACGATTTCACCAAAGTACTTTCAATAGAAATGATCTTTGAATCTACACGAAACAAAAAGCCCAAAATATTTTTAGGATATAAAGCTCCATAATAAAGCTTTAAGTAGAAGTCTGGTTTGTCAGGTTTTGTTGTTATGTTTTGTTGGTTTTTTTTTTTCATTTTTAAAAATGTCCTGGTGTGTTAATTTTGTAAGCTGAACATTCTGAGTCTTGAAGACTATTTCTCATCTTTGACAAATGCACAAGATTCTTATACACTTCATAGGATTTTTGAAAAATGTTAAAAAATTCTTTACTCATGTTTAAAATAATGCCACATTATCTTCATGGGGAGTTTAGAAAGAAACAAAAAAGAATCCTTTGAGTCCTTCTTGAGAAATGAAATATAGTCACAACAGGTTTTGTTGTACAAACTAGTGTAAACTACCTGTAAATAATAAGTGTCTGTGCTGAGCACAATAGAAAAAATAGAGAAGTACAAGCTAAGAGTTTGTGGTAATAAACAGTAATCCTTCCTAAAACAAACTACAATGCTCTAATGCATTCATTATCAGATTGTGGCCAAGAGAGGGAGAGCAAAATAGAAGGGAGGGAGAGAGGGATCCTTTAAATTTAATTGTTTTACAAATGACAAATTTAAATTAAACAACCTATTTACCTATATTAAATAAAACATTACATTTAGCTGTTGATCCCAATGTGCTGCTTCTTCAGTAATTCATCATCTTTATTAGTTATTAGAGGCTTGACCTCTGTGCCATCTCCACCTCTTTACCAAAAATGCTTTTTCAATCTAATCCAAGTCACTGATAGAGATACCAAATAATACAGAACGAACTGAGAAAGAAATATGTACTAACTGCAGCTCATTAGCAGAGTAGGAATAAAACTTAGGGGTTTATGAGTTGAACACTGGGCAATACTATTTTTTCAGTTTTATATATGAATTGTTAACACAAGACAGGTTTTTAACCAAGTTATAAAAGACATCTTGTGGCTGTAACGTCAGTGCCTGTGCCTGAGTGCAGTTATGCCAGGAGGACAATTCATGGGACAGACAGTGGCATATTGTTGCTGGGGGTTACAATTTTGGGAGAGTAACAGTGCTTTGCACTTGTTTATTGAAAAATATTTTTTTTTATTTCCCTAGGGTCTCAAGCTTTTTGTGTTAGAATCACAGAATCATAGAATCAACTGGGTTGGAAGGGACCTCCGAGATATCAAGTCCAGCCCTTGATCCACTACTGCTATAGTTACTAGACCATGGCACTAAGTGCCACATCCACTCTCAAGTTGAACTTGTTATTGAAAGTTTGCATCAACCTAACTGGTTTTCTATTAAAAAAGGGCTTCATTTATCTTGTAAATCCTAAAACGGTATTAGAAGGTTAATAAATTTTTTTTTGTTGAAATTATTTGACTTTTCTGTTAGAGTGGATGTGTGCATGTACTTTTGTTTCCTTTAGGTCTCAATAGCACACCAACCTGAAAAACTATTGACAGGAGAAATGTGAGCTGTTGCTTAGTTACAGTTAGCCATGATGATAGGGGTTCATTTCTGCTCTGTGATTGGAGATATCTCACCACCACCACCTCCTGCTTAATCTAACAGAAAGGTGAATCCACCTTTAAGTCTCATGTCATGTCAAAAGGCATCAGAAAGACATGGAGAGGGAAAGCAAATTAAGGAATTTTCCACTCCTCCTTTTCTGGGTCTAATAAGCTTTAGTCAGCTTGAAAATATTTTATACTAGGTACAGAAATAACTAAATATTTAGTTTGTTTTTTTTTTTAATAATTGAAAAAATCATTTGTAAAAGGGATCCAAATTGTGAAGGACCAAGTCCATCCTGTGCTATCAGTGTGCTGCTGTATGAGGTTTGGCAATATGATCCCTTAGCATAATAACTATGTCCTATACATATAAAATATGTCATGCTGCTTGATTTCTGTGTGTTTCCAGGAGGATAAAACATGAATTGGTGGAGACTGAACACAAAAATTAGCTAGATGTCACAAAATTCAAGCAAAGAATTTTATATGACATATTCATTGGCTTTAGTTTTCATGCGTGCCTATTCTTCAAATAAACCAAATCAACCACAGAGAAAGGACGGTTTTAGGTTTCAAAACGAAAGGACATAAATATTCACTTGTCTTTCTGGCATGTTGAGTGGGAGTTAAAATAATTTCTCCCATTTTCAGTGATTTCAAAGACATACTGTGTAAGTAAGTGCTGTAGCAGACCAGGGAAGAGTGATAAGCACATTGGAAAGGAATTCATCCCACTCTTAAGATACATGGCCAAGACAGATGGGATGAATCAATCTCTGGTATACTCTTTTTTCTCCACTGACTTTAGTGGCAGTCCCAGTGGTTAATTTGACAATCTCTTGGTTTAAATTAGATGAGGTGAAATTCCCCTCCCCCCAAACAATTATTGTGCAGAATTGTATTTTCATGCTGTGTATGTAAAATAAGTTAAATCTATAGTGAACTATATGAAAAGTTTGCAATTCTGGCAACCAATGCTTGTAGCACTGAAGTGACAGTTGACAGCCTAAGACTTTATTCTGAGTTCCTATCATTTCCCTAGGGTAATAAGTCCATCATAAAAGCTTTCCTACAGATATGACTAAGAAATATAGGAGTTAGAAATCTTTTATATTTAAGTTTTTCATTTACTTTGTAAAACCAGAAGGATTTTAAAGGGGATATGCTAACAGCAAATCTGATTTGTCTTTTTTTTTTTTGATGGGGAAGGCCATGTTTGACTTTGGATATTGGATGGGACCACACTATCTCTCATAATGTGGATACAATAATGAATACTTAGTTTTGTTAATTTTTATTTAGACATGCTTGTATTACACCCAGGAGTTATCTAAATTGAAATTGTAAAAGGGAAATAAATACTAATACTGGTATATCCAAGGAAGTAATGAGATAAATTGGGATTAAGCACATATCCACATAGGAACCATGGTGATATTTTATTACAAGGGAATGAACACACCATAATCCATTTATACTTGTTTTCAAGTCTGTTACTCTGAAGAAATTATGCGAGGACGGGCAGGAGAATAGATACAGGCTATGGCATTTCCAAGTACTGATACATGCAAAATATCCCTTCTGCTCAGTTAATCAATCATATTCTGCTAGATGAACATATCATCCTTCCAAGAAAAGAATTCAAATAGCAGATGCCAAGGATGCCAACAGTGCTTACTAAGATATTTTTCTGTGATCTCTTTCACTCACTCTCTGTCTATATATACAGACACACATTTTCAAACACTGGCAGAACACTTTGTGTAACAATTTCTTAGAAAGCTAAAAAAAGGGAAGGGAGTGGTCATGATAAAAGGAAGTGAAGGTGAAGCATAGGCACAAGTGCACCTCTATGAATAACATTAAATGAAGTACATTGTCTGACTAGGAGGAATGACTTTATTTCTCCTAAAATTTTGTGAGAAGTTACTGTAGTGCAAGAAGGAAATATCTGAAGTAGTTCATTATTTGTCAGAGGTTTTCAAAAATACATGGGGAGAGATATCCAGTAGAATATTTAGTAGCTATTTTTAAGAAAAATGCATATGGAAATAATGGTAGTGTTGGAGACCTATTGGTTCATTAGTAATAACAGAGGTCATGTAATTAAGCTCAAGACAATTATGCAGAAGTCCATTTAAATGCAATACCTTCTAATAGAGCAGAGAGCTTTTGGGGAATTATTAATATAAAGCCAGGATTTAAAATTACTCTCACTCAGTCAAAGCCAGCTTAGTTTCGGTAAAAACATTGCTCTTTCCATTTTTACGTGTGAAAATTTCCTCAGAAAAGATTAGAAACTGTGAGTACACAAAGAGTGCAGGACTGATCTTTGTCAGTTTGTTTCCATGGGAAAGCAAGTGAAGATTGGGTGCTGAAACAGATCAAAATCCTGAGTATGAAATTATTATAGTTCATAATTAACATGGCAAACTCTTTCAAGTCTATTCTTTTAAAAATCATTAATAAAGATTTCTTCCCATTTTTCAGTGCCAATACTGATAACAGCTGTGTGAGCTGATATGAAGACAAAAGAGACAATGGTTATCAGATTAGCCTTGTAAACTTCAATAGATAATAGAAATGGTAGAAAATGAGATTCAGTGAAGACAAAGTGTTTTATACTCCTCTGTTTATCCCATTAGCCTCTTTTCTATATGTGTTTACCCACATTTCATTCTTTTCATAATTTTGGCCTAATATATTTTTCTAAGGCTGAGCAATTTTTCAAAAACCTAAACAGATTTTGTAAAATAAACTTTATGGTATAGATGTGGAAAATGCATAAAGATGAAGAAGAAAACTATGCTTCTAGAGTCAATCAAATTTTCCTCATAAAATTAATGATAGTTTTCACATTCATAAATACTCAACATCCTGAAACATCACAAAACTTTCCACATTTTGCTAAGTTTTTCCTTTTAGATTTAGAATATAAAATCAGGTGTGTTTCTCACAGCAAAACCAAGTAATTGTGCATCTCTGTGGACATTTTGATTTGCTCAGATTGCCATCCGAATTATTTAACTAATGCTACTTACCACCTCAAATGTTATTTAACAGTCTACATACTGGATTTATGTATCAGAAAAGCAGAGCAGAGCCTTTGTTAGTTTGTGAACTTGGGAGTTCCCCTATAGGCTTTTTGTGCTTTACATTTTCTGGCAGAGTTTGATATAAATTCCCAATATAAGATTAAATTAATCTTTAAAATTATTTTAAATTAATTTAAGAAATAAATTAAAATTAAATCTACTAAAATTAATTAAATTAATCTTAATTAATAAATTAATAAATTTTAAATAAGAGTTAGTGCTACAATTTAACTAAAATATTGGAATTTTAGTTCAATCTCATATCTTGACCATTCCTCATGATATTTTTGTGAGTTGTAACATCTAATACCTGGTAAACCATCAGAGAAACAATGTAATCAAAATTTATCCACAGTGAAATAATTGGTGGTGTTTATTATCCTTGTAAAAGTAGAAGTTTAAAAACATCAGTGATTATTCTTCATCACTATTGCAAGGGAGGGTCCCATCCTAAGCTTTCTGTTGCTGGTTCTGGACCATGGACCTTTAGCAGAGTCTCTGGTTTACAACAAAAAAAGTGCATGAAAAACTAGTATAACAGTGAAAAACATGACAGCATTTAATAAAGAAGTGAAATAATGTGCGAAGTCTACATTTTTCATAAAAATGCCAACACTCACATAAGTAGAATTCACTTGTAAAAAAACTAGAAATAATTATTAGGCTTAACTCTGGCTTACTGGATTGAGTTCAACACATAAAATGAGAAGCATTACCTAGTGGAATAACTTGCATCATTGTGACTTGCCAACAAATGTTTGTGAAACGTGAATATGACAGCTTCCTTCATTCTGATGTAAAGATCAAAGGGTAATAAATGTTCAGATTTTTGCACACTTTCTTTCTGATGAGGTTAAATTTCAGGAATAAATGGTCTTCACTAGTACTGGTTGTTGGGAGAGACTGCATAGGAACCCTATAATTTCCTCCTGTGTGACAGATGTACAGCTTTCCTAAAGGCCAGCTCTGGAGCAAGCTCTTTTCTAAAAAAAATGTAATCTGTATTTGTGTTTGTTCTGTCTCACAATCCTGTTTGGGATAAAACTGATTCATGACAATGGTGGTACTGTCCTAATTGGATCTCGCCAGTACACCCCCACCCTCAATTTTTGTGTAAGTATGATGCATACATACAGTATATTGAAAACAAGCATAAAGACTAAAATCTCCTGTACATGTAGGAGATGTAACAGTGATGTGATTCACAGTACGTTTCCCGTGCTAACCTTGGTGGTTGCAGAGGCTCCAAAAAGTAACAGAAAGACTTAAAAAAAACCCACAGTAGCTTTGTTTCAGGTATTTTCTCAGACTGTCATGCTGCAAAAACAATACAGCTTTATGAGAAATTAGATTGCTTTATTAATTTTTTTTTTTCTGGGAATGTAAACCATTCATATGTTTTCATCTTGTATTTGACCTTTCCTTGAGAGGAGGTCTGATTATATCTCTCCTTCGCTACAGCTGAATTTTTGCTGGAGGTTTCTGTTTTATCAAAATCACTTCTGTGTTTATCTCTTATAGACTTGTCTTCTGTACAGCTGTGCCTGCCAGAAAAGATATGTTACAAAATTTCAACTTCTGTAAATGTAAGCACCTAGGGTATTATACTATGCAAAGAAAACTTTATGTATTCTCTCTCATCATTTTTATTTCTTACCTGTTAAAAAGAAGACTGAATTTCAATTCTTTTGCAGAGCTATTTCTCTCTTCCTAACCTGATAGTAAAAACTATGTTTTTCAATGCAATTTCTCATTTTTACGGATTTGTTATGGCAAAGACTTTAGTAACCGTACTGCTAATATATCACTTGATTTCTTCCCTTTACTGATAGTTCTTTTAGATGAGTTCTTGTGCTGCCTCAAGAATGGTTTCTGCTGGCTGGTTATGCATCAGTGTGACAAGGGGATTTAAATGATTTAATCTATCTGTATAGCAAAACAGAACTAATTGCCTTCAGTTTGAAAATTCAAAATGCTTTTACTGCCTATGAAAGTCACTGAAGCCAAAATATAGCTTAGGGCAGGAGAAAGGGGGTGGGAGCGGCTGCAGTCAGCAAATTTTGGAAATGAGATGGGAATTGAAGGTACTCTGGAGCTTACCACTATAGCAAAATGGCTCTGTTCTGTAAATTATGTTGATTGACTGAATGAAAGAAAACAATGCAATCTTCCTCCCAAAGGTGAAGCTCTGAAGTCTGCTTTCAGAGTGAGTGAAATGTGAAAAAGGAAATAAAATGCTATATCACAAATATCATCTGATTATATTTCTAGTCAGAAGAACTAAGATAAATGTAGTAAAAGAAATACATGAATTTAGAGTTGATGGGGAAATAGAACATTACTTTCAGTTATATTTCAAGGCACGTATCTTGAACCTTGAGTTTAAAAATAAATACTAGAGTTGCATCGGCCACTGAATGTCTTCTTGTGACTTTTGAAGAATGACATATTACTCAGATGGTACAAATTTTTCAAAGTACTTAGATTTTTTGTATATAGTTGAAGATATTCAACAAGGACTTAATACACTGAGTAAAAATACTATGATTGTCAGAAAATATAAGGTAATAGTAAATTCCAGTAGCTGTTACCTGATAGTATGTTAAGGAAGAACTAAACATATTTAGAGATCTGTTGACATCATCTGTCTTTACACTGTTCAGAAATGGTTTAAAAACCTTTTTTTTTCCTGGAACATTGTTCTAGAGTATTTTGCATGGAGTTAAGGAGAAGTGTCCCCAGCAGGATTTTGTTGCATAATATGGGATTTCCTTATCTGCCTGTGTGGAAGACTCTGTCCAGATTCAGTATAACAATTTATGTGTTTCATTTCTTCTTCTGCCTCTTTGTCCCTGGTTTTCCCAGAATTCTCCTAGCTATGGCTGCATATGGGATACTGTGTACCCATGTCTTTACTGGGCTATCAGACTCTTTTCCTCTTGCAGTTTATATATCCTTGCCATGACTCTTCTCCTGTCTTGTCTTATTGAAGTGTATTTTCTTTGCACAGCACTGGAAACATCCATTTCAGTCTTGTTGCATTCTCTGAAAATCTTCCTGTTTACTCTTTTGTCAGTCTGTTCACAGCTCTGTTTTGTACTGAGAAATATCGACTGGCCACGTATGATTGTCTTCATTATACTGGGGAATTTCAAATTGTTCTAACCGCCTATGAGTAGGGTTTCAGATGGCTGTAGTAAAAGGCAATAAGATGCCAAATGATTTACAGTTGAGGTGAACAGTCTACAGTCACCAACCCCCTGAAAAGTGACTGATAACATTCATAGGTGTAGGTGGCTAAGTTTAGTGGGGGAAGAGGGGCAGCTGCAGGAGTGGCCTCTTAGAGGAGGTCAGCTTCCTAAATCGGTCAGCTGTCCATCCATCCAGGTACAAGGGACCTATTGTGAGTCAAAGTTGAGCTTGTTAATGAAGTTTGTGTGGCCTCTGTGAAAACATGTTTAAAAAAGGGGGAAAAAAAAAACAAACAGAGGAAAGAGGAGAGGGTGAAAGAATGAGAAATAACAGAGAGCACTGAGATCAGAGAAAACAGAGGAGAAAGCACTCCAGGCACTGGAGCAGATATTCCCAGCAGTACATGGAGAACTCGTGCTGGAGCAGATTTCCTGCGGCTGTAGAGAGCCTGTACCAAAACAAGGGAAGTGACAAAGAGAAATCTCTATGCACTGACCATAACCTCTTTGTCATCCTCTCTGTGCTATCTGAAGCTGGGATAGAGCAGTCTGGAGTGAAGAAATTAAGGTAAATCTGGAAGAGGGAGGAGAAAGAGTGTTCCTTTGTCTTTTTGAGTCTTACTACTTGAATATATTTTAATTGGCAGTAAATGGAGTTAATTTTCCCCAAGTTTGGTTCATCAGTGACTGTAATTGCTAAGTAGTCCCCCTGTCTTTATCTTAACCCATGAACTTTCTCTTTTTTTTTTCCCTAATGTCTGTCCCTGTTCAGCCAAGGAAGAGGAGTGAGTGAGCAGTTGGGTAGGAGTTTAATGTTAGACCCACCACAGAAGCATATAATTTGAATAAGACAGAATGAAAATGTGAATGGTTTCACAGAATTAGAGCAAAGGATGGTTAAAAAGTCTCAAAAAATTTCATTCTCATTCATTCAGGACCAAATCCACCCAGGAGAGACATGTATCTGATTTGTTCCCTTTACAGCCTGTGTGTGTGTTTTGCTATCCTTAGCATGTCTACCGACAGTACCTCCCATCATCATGGCTAGGCTTCGCGAATGAAGATTTGAGAAGGATTCTATCCAAACTTGTGGGATATGACCAGGAAGAGAAAGAACAATACTGAAGATGGATCACCGCATTGAAAGAGTCAGCAAAAGAAGAAGACTGGATTTAAGATTATGGACCTCAGTTATATACAAGGGACTCCATGAATTGAGACAGAGTTTAATGTTTAAACAGGGTTGTTATGCTGTATTTCACAATGTTCGTAAGAATTCTACCCCCTCTCACCCCTTTACACCAGCTGGTTCCCTTACTAAGTTTTTATTCCTCACTTCTTGTTAATATGCAGTTACAACTCCTCCCATGTTTGCCTAGTCTGAGCAAACCCCTCCTTTCCTCCCCATGTTTAACATAACCCCTCCTCTCCTCTCCCTATTGGATATCACCTAAAAACCACACCCATACTCCTCCCATGCTCCTCCCAGTCTCCCCTATATAAGGGGGAAGCCATTTTAATAAAGTGTTTGCTCTGCTTTAACCTACAACCTGTGTTGAACCCATCCCTGAGTGGACGTTCCCCGTTTCCCTAATCAAACCATGTTACATGCTTGCTACAAGCACGCTGTGGGCTAAAAAGGTCAATGCGAGACAGACAAGCCTGGTTGCAAAAGGCACAGCGGAAAGTTTCCTTAGGCGATATCGGCAAGACACAGTTCTTTCTGCGTTGTCTTTTCTCCTCAAGAATGATTCTGCATGTGTTCTCAAAAGAAGCAGCAGCGTTGTGAATAGTGTGTCTCCATGTCTCCCTATTGGAGGCCAGAGTAGATCAATGATGATGATCAATATGGCCAAAGCTGAGATATTTTTTCAGGGAGTCCTTGTATCTCCTCTTCGGGGCTCCTCTCTTGTGGCAGCCAGTGGCAAGTTCACCATAGAGCACAATCTTAGGGAGGTGATGGTCCTCCGTCCTGGAGACATGTCCTGCCCAGCACAGCTGTGTTCTCAGCAACATGGCCTCAATACTCGTAACTGCTACCAGTTCAAGAACAGACACATTAGTCATGTAATCAGTCCAGTGGATGTTTAGGATTGTATGGAGGCAGCGCTGATGGAAGCGTTCTAAGAGTTGCAAATGGTGGCAGTAAATGATCCGTGATTCAGACCCATATAAAAGAGTAGATAGTACAATGGCTCTGTAAACACTAATCTTTGTACTTTTCTTCGGATGTTTATTACATGAAACTTTTTTATGCAGTTTTCCCAAAGCTCTATGTGCCTTTGCTAACCTGTTGTCTATCTCTTTGTCAATCTTGCCGTCCAAGGAAATGATACTTCCCAGATAGTTAAACTGTTGGACTGACTTGAGCACTGATTCACCAATGATGATGTGGGGATGATGGAAGACTTCCTGAGGTGCAGGTTGGCAGAAAACTTCTGTCTTCTTCAATATGACTTCCAGCCCCAAAAGCTCAGTAGCCTCAGCAAAGCAGGATGTTAAACGCTGCAGAGCTGCTTCTGTGTGGGCAACAAGGGCAGCATCGTCAGCATAAAGCAACTCACGGACAAGATGATTTAAAGTCTTAGTATGGGCCTCATGAAGCAAAATGATCATTTTGAGGAACCTGGGGGGACATCCTAATCATTCCAGAATCTACCACAGACCTTTTCTGCTCACAGTATCAAAAGCTTTGGAGAAATCAACAAAGGTTACATAGAGACCTTTGTTCTGTTCCCTACACTTCTCTTGTAGTTGTCTGAGAACAAATACCATGTCTGTGGTGCTCCTGTTGGCTCTGAAACCACATTGGCTTTCAGATAGAAGTTCTTCTGCTATAGCGGGTATTAATCTGTTCAAAAGTATTCTTGCCAGGATTTTACCAGCAATGGAGAGCAGAATAATGCCATGCTAATCTGAACAGTCGGATTTAACTCCTTTCTTCTTATACAAAGTGATGATGACTGCATCTTGAAGATCTGATGGTAGTACACCTAGTTCCCAACAGCGCACTATGAACTCATGAAATTTAGCATGGAGTGCTTGGCCTTCATGCTTTCAGATTTCAGGTGGAATTCCGCCAACCCCAGCTGCCTTCACCTGCTATATGGCCTTAAGAATTTCTCCCATAGTAGGGGCAATATCCAATTTATTTTTCACTGGTTGTTGTGTAATGTACTGAATTGCTGAGTCTTGAACTACACGGTTGGTACTGAAAAGAGTCTGAAAATTTTCAGACCATTCAGAATGGAAATTTTATCTGTGAGAACCATTTGACCATCTGCACTAAGTAAAGGGCTTTGAACCTGGTGTGTAGGTCCGTACACTGCTTTCAAAGCCTCATAGAACCCTCTGTAATCACCCAAATCTGTGCATAATTGAATCTTTTCTGCTAGATCGATCCACCACTTGTTCTGGATGTCTCAAAATTTCTGTTGGAGCTTACTGCATGCAAGACAAAAGGCTGCTTGTCTTGCATAAGAAGATGGCTGAGCGAGGTGTGCTTGGTGGGCAGTTCTCTTCTTTACCAACAATTCCTGGATCTCTTGGATGGATCTCTGATTCTCACACAAGTGGAGGCAGTGGTTATTATAAATTCCGACAATCAAAATAAAAAAAGAGGCAAGAATTTTACGCCAACAGCTTTATTCAATACAGTCACTGAACAATAGATGGCAAGAATATGAACATGTGAAAATATCGGGGGATGTTGTTTTGTTATGCAGACACAACACAACCACGAATCAAGAAAGGTTTTCTGCTTTCCTTCAGATTCAAGCTGTAGTAGGAATATTTCTGTAGAGTTGTTTTTGGGAGGGATCACTACGAGCCTGTGTGGCAGAGAATCGAGATTATTCTATCATTTAATTTAACAATTTAACCTTCATGTTTATTCTTATTTTGAGATTTATTTCCTAAAGAAAGTAAGTTTATGTGGTCATGCTGACTGTGTATGGTTTTGCCCTAGATAAACCTCTTAACCAGTGTCAAAAAATCAAATTAACACACATCTCTGAATAGTTAATTTCCTATAATACCTGGGAAATGAGTATCTGGGAAGAAGACAAAGACTTCCTGAACACCACCTGTAATGAAAATGCTGCAGCATGAGCAGGGAACATGAATGACAGATTGAGCTATCAAATCAATAACTGAACTGCCTTGATTCTGCCTCTGTGCTACAGCCCAGCTCTGGGTCTGCGATTATCATGCATGGCAGCACAAGGGAAAGGAACAAAAATTGTCCCTTTCTAGTGACACGGATCTCTTCTACAGCTCTGAAGTATCACAAATGTGTTTTAGTGAAGATTAGTGTAAAAGAAATTTGTGATTTGAATAGGACATACCTCTGCACAGCCAGCCTCTTGCCTGTCTTTAGAAGACATAGATCATTTCTCACCGAGAAGCTCCTGATGGGCTCATATCCTACTGTGCTGCTTAATGGATTATCTACTATACTACATAGGAGAGTAGTGATTTCCTGCTATTCAGGCTACAATAAATTAGTTTGTAATTAGCTTTATAAGGCACTTGATGAATGAGCAATGTGAGAAAATGCTATACATTTCAAAGAGTTTAGCCATTGTTCTTAACTTTAACAACCTCATATTGGATGCAATATTTCTGTGGTATCTTATTAAAATATCATGTCATTTTAACTTTAAATTTTTAATAGTGAAGTTATCTGTCCTGTTTCCCATTTCCAGTGAGAAAAAACAGCTAAATAATTTAAATATTAAAGATAAAGCAATGAGAAAAAAGACCAGAAAAAAGCTTTCACCTTTTTAGATGTAAAGACAGGGCCTTATTTTTTCTGCAGTACATAATATTGCTGCTTGTTTGGAAATGTCCTGGTCTTTGAAGTATCAGCCATAACTCATAGACTCATAGAATGAATTAGCAGTACTGGCATGTTCATCCAAGGAATAGCTCAGTGAGGACATGAGGTAGCTGCCTAGAGCTGCTTTAGCTATTTCATAGAATCATAAAATGGCCTGGGTTGGAAAGGACCTTAAAGATCATCCAGTTCCAACTCCCCTCCTGTGGGCAGGGATGCTGCCCACTGGAGCAGGTTGCCCAAGGCCCTGTCTAACCTGGCCTTGAACATTTCCATGGATCCACACTTCCATGGACCCAGTGACTCACCACCCCTACAGTGAAGAATTTCTTCCCTATATCTAATCTAAACCTACTGTGTACCAGTTTAAAGCTGTTCCTCCTTTCCTGTCATTTCATGCCCCTGTGAAAAGTCTCTCTCCATCTTTCTTGTAGGTTCCTTTCAGGTACTGGAAGGCCACGGTTCGGTCACCCCAAAGCCTTCTCTTCCCCAGGCTGAACACCCTCAACTCTTCCAGCCTGTCTTCATAGGAGAGGTCCTCCAGCCCTTTGAGCATCTTTGTGGCCTCCTCTGGTCTTGCTCCAACTGGTCAATGTCCTTCCTGTGCTGAGGACCCCAGAGCAGGATGCAGTGCTCCAGATGGGTTCTCACCAGAGCAGAGTAAAGGGGCAGAATCACCTCACTCGACCTGCTGCCCGTGCTGCTTTGGATGCAGCCCAGGACATGGTTGGCTTTCTGGGCTGCAAGCTCACATTGATGTGTCATGCTGAACTTCTCATCAAACAATGAACGATGCTAATTGATCTTATCTTAAAGATAAGAATAAATTTTCATTTGTATTAGTCATTGAGGTAATGACTCTTTTACTCTGGGAACTATAGTGCAGATTTTTTAGAAGAAAACATAACATGATTATTTATGATTATTGATACTGCAAGCTAAAGGCAAACAGAAAGTACCAGAAAATTCTGAATGCATTTGAGATATTAAATTAAAACTTGTCGCAGATTATAAACATTCAAATTTTAGAACTTATTAACATTATAAAGCATAGCTGAAAGGAAAACGAACTTCTTCACTTGAGGAAAAAAATGGGTCTTGGAGAAATGGAGAAACTATTTACAGAGGCCCTGCCCTCACTTGTGTAGCAAGGCGAATATACTAGTTAATTTCCTAGCACATCATATGAGTACTTCTCTTTTGCATTTTCAGTTAGATAACAGATATCCAGTATGTTAATAGTCGATGCTTACATTGTGCAACAGTGCTCTGAAACAAGGTAATATTTTACATGGAGAAACTGCACAGATTAAACTACTTATCTTAATGTAACAATGTCAGTGATACAGATGAGAACAAACAAACAAGAAGATAATTCCTGACTCCATCTCCTAAGCAGTAATTACTTAACAAGATGAATTCCCAGCTTTGTAACACTGAGATGATATTATGTGGCACCTCTGTAACCAAATAATTTCACTATCTTTATTTCCCTAATGAAACTTCAAATCTAGGAAACCTCCCAGTTTGTGAGCATGACATGCCTCATCTTCAGTCATCTTTAGATATACATACTAGATTTTTATATTAGTTGCATGAGAACTATAGAAAATGCCCTTGGATATGAAATTGAGAAATTCCTAACTATCTCAAGAGCTGCATAGCAACAAGAATATGAAGTAGTGGAAAAGTAATTGCATGAAAATATAAATACAACTACACAGGTTATGTGTATTTCTTTATTAGTTATGTTCTCAGTATATTCTATGATAGGAATTGGTTCTGTAATAGTTTTAATGAAAATTTAGTATATCCATAGTGAGCATAATCAAGACTATACACAAACACAATAACAGACTGTATCACAGGCTTTTCTGTGCTGCAAGATGCAAAAAATCATACAGGACTCCATAATACAAGAAACCAACTGAAAATAATCAGTCATCTGAAAATATTCAGTCATCTTGGTGATTCTTGATGTCTTCTTTTCAGTTTCTAAATACTCTGGATTGCCATACATAGTCCTTTCCTTTGAGAACAACAGAAAGAGATTTTTCTTAATGACATCATTATGCTGCAATTTGTCTATGATAGTGCTGGGCATATTCTTCCTCCACCTTCTTTTTTCACATTTTCAATTACAGGACCTTTTTACTCCATAGGTAGGAATGGGAAGACTGTTTTAAACCTTTACGTTTTTTACGGAAAGAAAAAAAAATCCAGCAAGTTCTGTTACCTCCATCAAGACCATATATATTGCTATCTCCACTTCAAAATAGGAGAACCTTAATGCAATACTACAGTAACCTACCACTAATTTACTTTCATAATTCACATCTGCTTGTTGGGCACAATGCAAAGCAGTGCAAATAACTAAAGCAGCTCTAACTAGCTCTCTCATATTCTCACTGAGTTATCAGCAGATGGACATGCCAATAGTGCTAATAAGGCTCAATCCAGTTCTGTGCATCAGCTGATGTATTGGAACTAGCCTGTATCAGGCTCTGCATTTCTACAAGAGAAACATATTCTTTCTTAATCTTCTCAAATACTCCTGCCAACTGAATGTAGTCTAATAAAAATAATGCTTTTTTCCCTACACCTATAGTTATAACAGCAAAAATGTAGACATAGCATGAAAGTCCCTATGAAACTCTGTTTACCGGTATGTTGCCAAATACCTTTGCCAGGATCAGGTACCCCGTCATCCATTTTGACAATCTACCATACTCATTTCATCACCTGGCAATATTTCGCTTTTTTCATTGTTATAATTATGAGAGAAACATTCACAAATTTAATATCACCTTACTAAGGACTATTTTTATAAATTCTGCTCCTTTAAGTTTTTCAAAGTAATTTCTTTCAAACGTTTGATTGCTCTGAATAGATGAAAAATAAACCGGGAGTTGCAGCAGAACTAATTTCTTAAGCATACCAGATATTTTAATTATTTAAACAGCTTCTCTCTGAGGACTTCCCTTCATTAGTGTACTGTTTCTGAAGGAAGAACTCTCAGTGTGAGGATTTGTGAAAGAAAGAATTCTATATATTATATGCTTCACAAAAATTTTATCCTGGCGCAGTCAATAAGAATAAATATATGAAAAAGCTAATGAAAACTACTCTAGACATTTCTATTGCTGAACCTCATTTTCCTTTCCTCAGCATTATGGCAGTGCCATCATTTTGATGCACATACTGGGCTTGCTTTCTTTTATGCTTCCTCTGTTTCTGATGGTTTTATGACAACTTGTGTTATTCTAGCTCTTGTGAAGGAGGCACAGGATCTCTCTGAGTATGGATAGGGAGAGTAAATAAAGTTTCTGTTTATTCCTCTGGGCTCAGTTAAAAAGAAACTCCTGGATTTAGTAGTCATAGAAACAAGAGTTGCCCATGAGGGAGTCCTGCATGACCTTTCCTCAATGCCTCCATAGTCACACACAAGCACCAGTTTCCTCCCCTAGTGTCCCAAAGCTCAGGGAACACCTCTTGCACAACTCCCCTTCCCATGGATAAAACCAAGAACAGATCAAATCTTCCTACTGGGAGAAGTTCCATTGCACTGGCTTGACTGATCTACAACTCCTGTTTCCAAGGTGAAAACACATTCAGTTTCTCACAAATCAAAACCCAGTAGTTGCCCTTTGAGACATCATTTGCATGTCTTAACCCTGAAGTGGCTGCCAGAGCCTTCTGCTGTGGGAGAAGAAATTTTCAAAAGTAACCTTTCAGTGTTTTCTTTTCTTTTTTGACACAGACTTTGGGGCATAATAAAAAAATTACCTTTTTTGAAGACCGTGATTTTTTTAGTCTTCATTTCCTGTTGCCCAGGAGAATAAAGAGAGCTGATTTCCAAGGTAAGGTCCATGTAAATATATTTAGAGGAGCTTGACACCTCATTTCAACACAAGAACTACAGAATCCATGTTCAGAAATGACGACACCAATCAAGACACTGAATTTCTGAAAAGAAATACCTCTGGAGAAGCAGATGAAGAAGAGTAAAGGTAATGTAAAACTCTTGTAGCATTTTTCAAAGGAATCCTTCCAATTCAGGATGCGTTTAAAATACTCCCACTGAAATGCAGCACTCGATCCATAAATGGTCAGGCTGTCAAACTTCATCACAAAACTTGATAAAGGTCCACTAATGACCCTGAAGTGGGGAAGAAGATGGACCTGATTGGAGCCTTTGTAACTGCTTGGTCCAACGACACATAGATATGAATGTGAAGCAACTGTGAGTGTGTTCGCTCTTTGTCCATGGTACACTGGGAACTCACCCATTTGCAGGTTCTGTCCATCACTTTTTCCAGGAAAGAGTCAAAGAAGCATCTGGGGATTGGAGTGCTTCTGCTTGGCTGAGGTCATGTGTTGCAGCTTCACTTTCTGTCTCACAGGGCACCAAAGAAAGAAAGGAAAGGACATGGGAAGGATGGACTTCCAATTAATATAAAGATGCATTCCCTCTGGGTGTTTTTATACTAGTATTTGAAAATCAAATGCTTTTGATTTCATCAACAACAGCAATTCGTTGAGTCTGAAAATAAAAATATTTCAGGCCACATGGAGGGACTCTAACCTATTAGGGTCTTTTGACATGGGAGGGAGCAGTTAATTTATTTTGCATTTGAGATATTCTGAAATTTTCCATGCAGATCACAGGAATCTTGCATTAAAAATGGTCTCTCCAGAGCTTCAGCTTTCAGGTGTGGAAGTACAGCAGTATATCAGTTCTGAGACAGCAAGTAGTAAGTTCAGAGGATTAAAAACATAATTTACTGTTTTATATTTCTCTTGAAAAGATGAAAATCAATGTGAATTATTGTGAACATACATGGTCAACTTCAAGCATGATTTGTTTATTTTGTGTAAATTATCAACTGTGTATTTTGAAATTTGTAACATTTTCTAAAGATCTCAGTGATTTTTGCACATTAACTGAGATTTAAGTAAAGCCTCTTTTTGATATAGATGTCATTACACATGAATAGTGGAGATTGATAATTTTTTTCCACAAATTCATCCAACAATTTGGTAAGAGCTTGGGCTCTTACTCTCCCTTCAAGAGGGAATTTTTTTTTAAATATTTATTTAATTTTTTTTTTTTTTAAATACAGCATTATAAGCAATCTGTGATCCTTTCTGTTCCTGAGAAAGACCAAAATTAATGAAAGGGGTCTTTTTTTGCTTTTGTTTTGTATAGTAGCATCCGTTTTTATTTGGTCAAGATTGTAGGACAACAAGTTCATTCTGCTATGGAGATGCTCTGAGATTTTCTGTAGGGAAAATAGTAATCTCTATTTCCCATTAACAAATCCTAAACTGATCCTACCTTTCAGTATTTCATATTTAATGCAAACAAATCCAGACTTCATTTAGAAGTCTCTGGACTCCTCCTGGCTTTTGAGGTAGGATTTATGGTTATCCAGCATTAAAACTTCACTGGGACACTATTTTGACAAACTTAGTCCACCAAAAGAAAGTGTAGCTGGAGCACTGTGGTACAATATACAAATGCAGGTTTTTATTATTAGTGTGTTTTTGCTCACCTTCTGGCACAGTATTGAAGAGATGTTTTGTGTGCGAATCAGAGTTCCTCGAGAAATCCTGAGTTCTCTGACCTTGGAAGGAAATGTTATTTTTGAAATGCAGCAATAAAAATCTAAATGCAACTAACCCGGGTTAGTCACAACACTTTGTAGATTTTTACTTTGTTGTCAAAACTTAATGAAAATCTTTAATTAGCAGGTTCAACTTTTCTTGCCATAAATGGCACACCTATGTAGACCATTGATGGGGCTGTTTGAGTGTAGGAAATTGTATATCACTGAATGAACTTGCTCATTAATATTGCTGCATGTGAGTCAAAGGTCTTCTTCCTTTGATTCTCAGGTATTCTGCTGGTTTTTCACATACATTGCATTTGACACTTTAGTTCTGAAAGTAAAAGAAACAGATTTTTGTTTGGCTAGCTATTTGTTTTTAACAGGAAGGGTTTTATGAGTTTAAAAATTCAAAATTGAAAGTACCTTTTGCTTCCTCCACAAGGACAATACTTTGTGGTTCCTTATTTTTTATTTGCTTTTAGATAAACTTCTCACATTTAAGTTGTTTCACTGTACTTGCCTAAATTTCAGAATGAGAGAACATAGTGTCAAGAATCCTATGTTTGATTTCACTTTCTTGTAATTAATTTTTTTCTGGAAAAATGAAGCTTGCTGCATTTTGTCTGGTTATCAGCATGTTCCTGCTCCATGACTGGAGTATACCTTTGACAGGCTCTAAACAGAAGCCTTTTTATGAACAGATGTATTCCTCAGGTACATTATCTAGAGGAAGGCTTTGAAAATACATAATGATATAAAATTACTGTGACCATGAAAGAATTTCTAGGCTAATATTTTTTGAGATTAATTAACTAAGTAAATACTGAGTGCATTTTGTCATTTTTATTTTTGTGAATGACGCTTTGAAAAAGCAAAATCTTTTATATACATTTGCCTGTGTAATTGGACTGGCTTTCAACTAGCCAAATATTTAAGGATGCTATATACATAAAAGTGATGTAATTGAAATATAAAAAGAATAAATAAAATCCAGTATGATAAAGATTCAATAATGATGATAAAAAAGGTCATTTAAAAGGACAGTATTGACTAAATGTTTCTATTTTTCTGCTTGGAAAAGCAGGTTTATGCCATTGTATCATCCATAAAATGAAGAAACCTTTCTTAATTACTAATCACAGAAAGTTTGTTAAATATCAACTGTCACAGTTTAAAAAATACCATTAGATTTGACAGACTGAAAAGTGACCAGACTGGCTTTTCCAAGACTGAAGAATGTCTTCTCTAGTGAAAAGGCATATCACATAGTTAGAATGTTAAAGCAGAAATTGTACCTTATTTTTGTGACATTTTCTGTCTTGTATTTATTTTTAGTCTGAGAGCATTCAGTGAGCAGTAAACAGAACAATTACTTACTGTAACAACTCATTGATCACCTCATTGGCATAAGTGTCATGGGGATGGCAGAATCTCCAGCACTTGAAAACTTTCAATCAAAATAATATTTTGTTTTAAAGTGCTCCTTGCTCAAATCACTGTCCTATGGCTTTGGTTATGCTCGAAGTTACTTAAGATTACCTCAGTATTTATGAGGGTTTTTTATAGATTTCATGATAAACACTGCAAGAATAAATGAACATCTCATGAAGTGATACGGCTTAACTTCCATAGGAAAGCAACTTTGGGTTGCAAAGAAAATACATTGCATTGTTCTAACAAATGTAAAATGAGCTGTCCATGAGTCAGCACCACTATCTTTACTTACTTGAAATGAGAAGTTTTTGAGTTTCAGGCTAGTTCTATGAATAAATATTCAATATAATGTCATCAAAGGATAAGTTAGCATTTTATGCGATAAATTAAAGCAAATTTGACAGTACCCAGACATGACAGTGTCATAGTAACAATACTGGTTTCAGTATAGCAGGCCTTGAAGATAATTTTACTGATCTAGAATTAGACAAATGGTCCCAGACCTGTAAAATTTCCTATTTCAAATGTTTTCAAAACATTTATACTTTTTTTTTTTTAAAAAAAAAGAATCCACTAACTTTTTAATTTTTTTTTAATCCCAGGGAATTATGAGTTACCATCTGAATCTAGCACAAAATCTCCACTGCAGGACTATCTTTAATATTATTCAGAATCTCAGGTGTTGAATCCTGAAATTTATCAAGTAAGAGAAAAAAACCTTACCTTCAGAAAATGTCTTTAAAAGTATTGACAATGAGAATCCCAAGAGTAATTGATTTTACATTTTGAGAGACAAGTACCTTTGCAATATCACAAACCCTAGGTTCCCCTCAGATTGAAAGGAAATAGTTCAAAGAGCCAGACAAACTGGTAACAACACATGCATTCCTAAATGCTAGTTATCACCCTCCTTTCAAAGACATTTGAGAGATTGAGTGTGTTCCTTTCTTTCTCCTTTAAGATCAATATCATCAATCATACAAACAGGGAAACAAATTTAGAAATCCAAGTGTTTCAGCTGTCTTCCAGCAAATACCCAACATTTCTTCTAAACTGACCAGAAATGAGTTGGCAGAAATTGCTGGTTAGCTCTAGGGCAGTCAGAGAGCAGGAGGTTTGTCAAGTATTAATGAATTCCATGTCCTTTTTGAATGGTGGAGCATAAAAATCTATCTCAGTTGAAGGTGCAAAATTGAAAAATATGTAATGCCAAAAGCCTGGAAAAATTATTGCATCTTTTATGTCACAGTTCAAAGTACTTGTTAATCAGTATTAAGAATCATCTTCACTTTGTAAGTTAAATTTTTTTCTTTTCCTTGATTTCATGATAAATATGCCATAAAAAAATGAACACAACATGAAGTTACATAATTAGTTTCCCCTAATTATTTTATTTTTAATGGGTAGTCTAGTTGTCATTACTTCAAATATTTTATATGGTTTCTATTTTATAAATGGAATATTAGGGCGTCCTTGCCGGGAGATGGAAGAGGTGCTGAATGAGCTAAAATCAGCTGATTAGGAAATCCCAGTGAGGCTGTAAAATGGAAAGTTGAGTCATATCTTTTATAAACTGTTAGACTATAGAAGGGGGAATCATTTTGCCTGTAGGTAACTAAAAGTTTGTTTTCTAGGTCTGAGTTAATTACACCAAACTCCATTCTGAACTTAGTGGAGAAAAAGAGGAATCTCCAAAAATTTGTTCTGTTGACCTGTTTTGGATGTCCCTTTTGACAATAATTCCCCTGTTATCTTTTCATGAGACAAATTCGTTCATATCAGTCAGTAGCTCTCCAGATGAATCTTGCTCCATGCCTGCACAGCAATTTACTAAAGCATCACACAATTCTCATGGCCAAGATCAGGATTAAAACTGAGATATTTCAGCACATACTATGTTCTGCACTCTGCCAAAAATGGCAATAGGAATTTACATTACATCACAGTATGTATTTACATTACATTACATGCAATGACTTGTGGATTTTTTTACTCACTTGCCACTGAACCATTTTGATCTCTCTTTTTGTTACAGGAACCCAGAGAGGTTTACTGGTTTGTCATTTAATGAAGAACACTGGAGAATTCAGATGTTCATGAAAATCTGCCTTGAGAAAACGCTTCTCTGGGCTCTACACCACACTTGAGCCCCAAGGAGAAATGCAGCAAGGACAGACACAGTGAGAGATGTCTGCCAAAAGTGATCACCAGGACACAGACACAAAAGAAAGGAAAAAAAATAATCCTGTTAGTTGCTCTTGATGCTCAGGACTAGCAGTTTTACATCAACTGGGAAACATGAAGAATGGAGAAGTGGACAGAGAAATGAAGAGGTATGACCAAGGCCTCAAATACTTCGAGTGCCTGAGGAAGCTTCCAGCTCTATTCACCATCCTGCTTTAATCAAGCAAGGATCAGAACCTTCTAAAACAGTAAATTTGAAAGTAAAAGGGACACATATTTCTCAAATTACAAAATATATAATTGGAAATGATTTCTCTAAAATCTTGGTTGCCAGCTGAGAAAATATACTAATCAGAGAGAGTTCAGTCTCAGATTTTGCTTTCATATAGAATATCAAGTTATAATTGCATTTACTTCTTTGACATAATTGAGAAGATTCTTGTGAACTAGTTCCTTTACTTCTATGAATAAATTGATTTTGATCAGGAACCTCTAAATATATAAATGAGAAAACAAATTCTGTTTAGTTCTTGAAAGCTTGTATTCCTCACAGGACTTGATTACTATGTTGATAGAGAGTTCATTTTGATCAACATAGTTATACATTATGAGAGAGCATGTGTAAAGTCTCTTAATGAGTTCTCTGAATTTCCCATTTGTGAGGCAGAAAATGGTCCAGAGCTTAGGACTTCTTAAGAAGTATGTGATATTTATTTATTTTATTCTCACTTATAAATAAGATAAATGGGGGGAAAAAAGGATCATGGATTTTATGTGCCCTTCTATTTAAAGTTATGGAAACATACATTGATAACATTCCTGATTCAAGTCTCATAGAAAATCTATTAAATAATCTTACTTTGAATAACCATGGTCACAGCAGAATGGGTTGTTCAATAATTATAGGAAATTATTATTTGTATAGCAAGCAGGGGAAGCAGCAGCAGCCATCACAGGCACATTTTAACCAGGTAATCTCCTCTCAGAAGCTGACCTGATATAAATTGCTGATGTAAAGAGACTTAAAAAACATTCATATCTGTCCTTTTACTAGGCCTGATTCGACTTTTCCTTTCAACACATCAAACTGATAAACCCAGTTAAAATCTGCCTTGGATGTCCAGGGTCATAAGAAGCTTGGTGTCATGTCAGGACTTCATAGTGAGAGTGAAAAAGTGATGATTTTCTGTGTATCATATCAGTAGTCAGCAGCAGCTGTGTAGTGAGAATATCCAGGAGAGTCTGGAGTTGCATGGCTGTGAATCAAAGAAGAAAGTAGGATCTTCCTCTGTTTCTACCTTGACTGGTACCAAAAAGGGTACTCCAAGGTCTAAGGACACTCTCAGGAGCCAGAATAAAGTTGTCTTTGTGGTCTACATGATTAGATAGTAGAGATGCTACTGTCAGAGGGATCAGGCTTGGTGGCTTTTACTTCCACAAATAATGCCAGCTCTCTGGATTGATTTGGCTTTGCCCATTTGTTCACTTTGGGGTATAGGCACAGTGATGACAGCACACAAACCTCGTGGGAGCACACAGAACAGGAAGGTGGAAGGAAATGGGTTCTTCTGCCTGCTCAGGGTGGACACGCAGAGGCCACCACAGGGATAATTTCTGAATTGGTGTGACCAGAGATGTTCAGTCACTGCATTGCCAGTCAGTACTGTGCATGTCTGAGTTTCAGCATGCAGAAAGCTTCCAGGATTCACCTGTAGATGCAATAAACTGTTGGATTTATGATATTTCATATCAGCTTGCGTAAACTCTGATTGCTAAAAAAATAATGATCTTGACCATTTTCACACTACTACAGTCTTGTTATATCTCTTAATCAATTTGATAAAGGGCAATTTTCCTTGTTTTTTTTTTTAGTGCAAGAACTAGATTACATTAACCTCTTAGACAGCAGAGCTGCCACAATATTCAGTACCTGTGACTCTACTTTTTCCTTTTAGGACTGAAAAAGTATTTCTATCTTCTACACAAAATTCTTAAAGCAATAACAAGCTTAGTTTTTTCTTTCTTTTCTCTTCAATGACATTAGTTTTTAACAAGGAGAAAGAGAGAGCTAGTATACACTTATAGTGTCCCTATAGAGTTAACAAATTTTCTGGATTAGATATTGCTTAGATGTTTAAACTAATCATTTGAGATACCCTCCACAGAGTGCTCTTGATCTCATGAATAAATTAAAAACTAAATTAGTTCTTTTACCCTGATGTTTACCAATATTTTTTGTCTGCATCTCTTTAGTTAGCATTTGTGCACTACTTAGTTTTGCAGGCAAAACAAAAAAAATGTTAACTGTATCTTTCTCTAATGCAAAACAGTGTCTGAATTTTATTTTATGTGCTAGACAACTGGAAACCTGTTTATCCCTGTGGAACAGCTATTTTTGAATGGCTCTGCAGATTCAAGTGAATAAAAAGAACTTTGTCACACATAGGGGATGAGGTCCGATACTAAACCAGCTTCCCTGGAAAGGGACAGCCAAAGTAGCATTCAAAAATCAATTCAGTCCTCTGTCTCCTGGGTTGTTCTTAAATCTTTTTAATTCTTACAACACTTTGAGCCAAACAGACCTGCTCAAAACAGGAGGCTGCCTTATGAGTTGCTTGGAAACTCTACAACAGTCTGCCTTGCTACCTGCCTAACCTCAATCAACACTCTCCCTGTTCTGGGAGTTGTGAGTTAACTTTAAGAATCAGCCTTATCTCCTGCAGTGTTCTCTCAGAATAAGTCTTGTTCCAGGGACACAAAGCTCTTAATCCTTTGTTTAAAAAAAAAAAGTAATATTTAAAATAATAAAAAAAAAAGAAAATAGAGAATAATGCACTGAGAATGAGACACAAGGAATACATTCATTCAATTTTCTTGGCCATTAAAAGATACATTTTTTTAAAGGGAAGTCTCTGGCCTCTCTTTAAATAAGTGACAGATGATCAAATCTACTAGGAGACAAAACATTCTTAATTTACAGATTAACTCACTTCAGTTGGTCTTATATAGTGCTGATCTAGAGTGTTGTTCTTAGTGTCCTATTGCTCCTCAGCAATAACTCCACCCTTCAACAAGTCCCATATTACATATTGTTAGCAGCTTGTGGATACTTCTGTCTGTCTCAAATCACCTGAATGCCTGTACATGGACAGGTAAATGTAGCTCTGCCAGTGGGCTCCAACTCTGGACAAAGAAGTTTAGAGAAAAGTGGGCGGTACAAGCAGTGGAGACCTAGACAACAATCAGTCAGGCCTGGAAAGCATTTAGCTGACCTGCTCTGCTACAGGCTTGAATAAGTTTATTAAATTTAAGAATCCAGTGCCATTTTTTAGGCTCTTCCATATCTGAAAATTTTGCACAAAGCTGATGAAAACTGAACACAATGTGCTTATGTGTTTCATAAGACACTAAACAGCTGAATCAAACCTGGCGTTGTCTGCAGTTGTCAGCAGTGAATCCTCCACTACCTTCAACCTTTAATCAAGCGAAGTTAATTGCCTTAGTAATACAATTTATACAGTTAAATCACATGTAGAAACTCAAACCTTAACATGTACGTACATCCCACTACATTCTGTCAAGGTCTTCTGACTTCTGCAAAGGGAAATGTGAAGACAAGTTTAATGGAAATATTTCCATTTTTTTCAATACATTTATTTATTTCTTGTGCCTATTTGTTATATTTCAGAAGTCCATTTTCCAGACTTCACTGACAGAAAGTCTTAGTTCATTTCTATTTCTGATATGTAATTGCTGTACAGGGTTTTTTCTGTTGTTTTACTACTTACTAACCTAACTTTGTCCACATGAAGAGAAAATTGAACCTGTGTTAACTAGAATTGCATTCTTTATATATACCTGTGCAAAAAAACCCCAAAACCAACACATTATTCTTAGACCTGTTAGCATAGATCAAAATTTTAAAGGTCAGATGTGTAAAGGGAAAATTATAAGATTAGCCTGAAGTTTGTAAATTATATTTCTTTCAAAATAAAAAATAAGATGTGTTATTTCTGACAATCCAAGGATGTCATGCCCTGGAGCATCCCCTAAGAAGGCTTATAAAAAAAGGTGACCTTTGGACACTTCAGACCATAAAGCTATTCATAGCTTAATACTATATCACAGATTCTGCTAAACCCTGAAAAAAGACTAAGGAATTTGTGCACTGTAAAAGATTACAGAAGATGAAGAAAGCACTGGGTTTCCTAATTGACTTGCTGTGAGGATCAGTTCAAGTAAAACAGCAAGATGACAATTTCAGATAGGTAATCTCATCAAATCCACAAGCAAGAGTCTAGCATACAAAGCATATTCCAAACTCAATTTCATTGGAGGTAATATCTCATGAATATGAAAATACAGAATAAAACTTTCCCCTTGCATAAGTCTTGCTTTTATTAACAATTAAGTAAAGTCAGTAAAATGTCCTTTCAGTGGGTCTCTCCAGAGTAAGTATTTGTTAGAATTGTAATTGACATTTTACAGACACATTTTCCTTTTTTTTTTTTTAAATTGGCTGCAACAATTCACTGCAGTACTGGTCATGGTCTTGAATTACATTATGGAAGGTAATTGGCATAGCATGCCAATATACTCCATTCTATAATCAATTATTTGGTGAATTCAATGCAAAAAGCTCACTAATGACTTTGAATAAAGACAAGTAAACACAGGTATTGTGTATTGTGGTTTTGTTTGTTTTTTTTTTAATAGGGTTGAAACTGATAGGAAAAAATACAGCTAAGCACAATACAAGTGTGTTTTACAGGGCAATTGTTGCACAGTGGTATCTCTTTCCCAGCCTGCTTGCTGTGCCTGCGAATTGTTATCTTATACTTGAGGAATCTTGCTGTGGAAGACGTAGAAATATTTTTATTTTTTTTCAGTTTGCTGCTGCCTTCCCTAAAAGAACAAGAGATGCTAAACAGAAAAGATACTTGTATACTGACAGATATGTACAGGAGGAGACAAGAGAAGAGTCAAACATGGACTAATGTGAATGAATTTGTGTTTTTCCTTAAATATTTCCATTTAACCCTATTGGTAGTTTCCTTCTTCAATCACTAAGTAATAGCTTCCTTTATTCCATTGTTATTAGGTACAGAGTGGCCTATTATGCAATGTTATTAAAATATTTCATGGTAAGACAAATTTTGCCAGTTAGTTCTGAGCTTCCTGGAGGAGATCCAGGCTTCAGAAACTTCCTTTCTGTTATCATCAGTACCAAAACACAGAGGTGGCACAGGATCAATTTGAGAAATACTGTACTGTGTTTTTTTCTGGAGATAAGTACACATTTTCCATCTGAGTCTCCTCAGAGGTACTCAGAGTAACCAGTCACCAAAGCCAGCATTGAGGCATTTTCCACTGCAGAAAGGAAAGGGCAAAAGCAAGATAAATGTGATAGAAAGTTTTCAGGAATGTTCTTTTTGATAAAAATAGTTCCTGATGCTTGGATGATTATAGTGTGCTTTCATTTACAAACATGGAAAATATTTTAAGAAGATAAGTTTATTAACACTGAATATTTCCTTACAAAAACTGTGACTGTGTCTATATCAGTGGACAGGAACTTGGGGTTCAACTCCTGGACCTGCCAGTGGTGTGAAGGAAGTCTATGAAAAGCTGAATTTTGAAGCATCTGTTCTGTAATTTGGGGATTTTCAGAATATATAGATAGTGTTTACCATGTCTTTTATGGAGCACAAAAAATTACAGTATTTTGGAAATTTTGCTACCAAGATATGTTAGAAATTGGAATCAGTTAATATGATAGGGCTATCTGAAGCATAAGTATATCCTGACACAAATTACATTTAAATTCAGTTTTGAAGCACTGAATATGGAACAGCAAAGGCAAAGGGTCTCTCTAAACTTAATATGAGGTAACAAGCAGCTTAAAAGAATGTGTTAATCCTTTAAATCGTGTTTTCCTTTGATCTTCATTTCATTAACTACCTTTACTTTTTCTGTTTTTTTTTTCTTCCCATCCTCTCTTGCTTTTCCTGGTTTTATTTTCACCTGCAATAAGAACACAGAATGAGGAGTTTGGTCTTGACTTGCAAGTCTGCAATATTAATATGCTCAAAAATCAAGCAGCACAATTATGCCCACTCCTCCTTGAAGTGATCCTGCTGTGCAGTAAGTCTGGTAGATGATCAGTGGTCAAGACTTGCAAAGAGTGACTTCCTTTTACCCAGAGTATAATAATCCTGCTACACATGGGACTTTGTAGCTTACTGGAGAGTACACTCCAGTTTCAGTGTTCCCCAGACTTGTTTAGGTTTTTATTTGCAAGGATTCTGAAAAGCTGATCTGGAAAATACCTTACTGATAATTGTTGCTTTCAGAAAGGAACGTGGTTTGTTGTTGTCAGGTCTGATTAAGATCATCACAAACTAGATGAGTCAGAATTAAAAAAAAAAAAACAACAAGTTAATACAGTTCAGGCTAAAGTTCTTGACCGTAAAGTAGGAAATTATGCAAGAAATGCACACGAAAAGGAGACTGTATATTTCAATGTCTGAACCAAATGTCTGCCACCTGTCATTCAGAATGTTGCTTAATAATTTCCCAGAACTGACTTAGTCTTAGCTGCCATTATTCCAATTGTTGTTCAGGGTTATTAGAGTGCCATTGTGCATTAATTCATGCCTAAGGTATTCTTGTTCCTTTCAGTTTTTATTTCTTCCTTACTAGATTAAACTAATAAAACTTTTAGTTCTAGTAGATTTACAATATTTAAAAAAAAAAAACAACCTATTGAAATATAGTGTTCACCTGAGCAGAAATGTGCACACAGCATCTGTGACAAGTTTTCTTGCACCAAGGTCTTCTTCCTAGCAGGGAAACTGATGCTCTTGAAATCCTTCTGGCTTCTCTATTTCCAGATAATTTGTCTTAAACCAGAAACCTGTTTGAGGTTTCCTGTAACTGGGAATTCAAATACTACCAAAAAAATGCTATAAACAATTTTCATGCTTTCACTATACAACATGTTTTCATTTCTAGAGAGATTTCATGAAGTATAATGATACAATGAGAACTTTACTGCCAGCTCAAGTGCCTCACTTTTATTCATTTGTGATTTGGAGAATTTAAGGCTCTCACATGTTCCTTCTGTCATCATGCAATAGGTAGTTTAACATCATGCAATAGTTTAGTTTAACAGGTATGAATTAGTGGTTTTTTTTTTCTATAAACATTTCAGTAGAGAACATAACTAAACAAGCAAAACGTCTACAATAGCGTGATGTCCCCAGTATGTTACAAAACCTGCAGCTCACTAAAGGTTAACATTTTTGCTAAAAGAAAAGGAAAGGAAAAGAATGCAAAACCATCATCCTATTTCTTTGTTTCCTTTCCGACTTGAATAATCCTTTCTAAATCTGCTTCTTGATGCATTGATGCAAAATTCTAAGCTTCTTTTACCTGTTCCGAATTTTTATTCTCTGGATATTTGTTTTGGGGAGTTTTGTGATGCAGAAATTCCCATTTTTGTAATGACAGTTAGAATGTTGCTGAAACCTGGGATAATAGTATATCAATCCTGTTAATAAAATGCAAGTCCTAGACGCTGGCCAGTTAATTACAGCATATTGTGTTCCTCAGTTCTTCCTTTCCAGTTATACTCTTAAGTGAACTGCTTCACCTGGTCCTGGTTGGCATTTGGATACTTTAACATCCAGACTCATCTCTCAATGTTTCTATAAGAAAATTTCCATGGGTCCTCCCAGATGTTGCTTAAAGTAGGTATATTGAATGTAAGCTGAAGTCTACACTTATTTGACCAGTCTCTGGAATATATTTCCTATATTAATTAGTAGAAAATGTAATAGGTTGAGTCAGAAAAGGTCCTAGACCCTCTCTTTGCTTCTTCACTATGACCCTTGGGTCACAGAATCCCTTGGGATTCTGGCAGTATTGTATGCTCAAATCCAAGGTGTGAGATATGCAACACACTAATTATAGTAGAGAATCTATATTTTCATCACCTTACAGAGTTTTCTGGATGTTGTATATTCACTTCTCCTAGGTTTAGGACTAACACCTAAGCATACATAACGTTGATGAGTTAAATCTCACTTTTAATTGCCATGGGCATCTAGTGGCTCCCTGTGGGATGCTTAGAAGATGAGACTGGCATTGCTGAGCTTCACAGCATTGCAAAAAGCTTTTGCAACCTTAGTAGCTTCAGTATCCAAGATTTGTGGCTATTTTTTAATAAAAGACCGTGTACTAAGTACATCAATCCTAACTCAATGATTAGGAAAGCACAGGTTTCTCCTCTTCCCTGTTATCACAGTTGCCTCTAATTAAACCCACACTATCTGAACCTACTGAGCACTCCCTTGGATCATTTGATCACTGAGACACTTGTGTCTTTTCATTAGTTTTGTAGTCACCTGCTTTCCTGATCTGCTGCTCCCCTTAACCTTTTCCAGTTTAAAGGTAGGCTAAAAGATGTAAGGCCGACTAATTTATGTCCCAATTAAGTTTAGCTTTCTTCAATTCCTGTGGAGTATTGATCCCTCATTAATCTCTCTTTCATCTTGACCTTTATACTTCCCTTATGTGTTGACCCAGAAAAGGGATCTTTGGGCAGAGGTGCTCAGCCCCATGTGAATTCTGCAATGAGAGGTTGCAAATATTGTTTCACTGGAGCTGTAGTGCTAGAACATTGTGGTATGCACATGTGCTTGCAGAAAAGGCTGAGACACTAAAACAAGAATGGGCATAATATTCTCTTAAGGAAAAGCATTGGTGTGAAGAAAGCTCATCAGGCAGCATAATAGGAAATGTGCCTTAAGGTGACTTTTTTTTCTTCAGTGGCCATATGTTGTTTTAAAAACTCTTAGAAACTCCATAATTCTGTAACACATTATGAAATCGTGCATCATCTGACATGGAAATCATTCTATATCATATAAATATATATGTGTGTATATATATATATATATGTGTGTGTGTATATATATATATATATGTCTGAATAGCACAAAAACGTGGAATTTTTTCTGCTGTGAAATGAAGATTTATGAGCCACCTTGGATCAGGACACTGTTCTGAGAATGTTTATTTTCTTTGACTGAGTGAGATTTTGTGCCAAGGCTCAGTAGTTTAGATTTAACATTGAAAGGACCTCTTGAAAGGAGCATAGAATACCTCTTTTTAAACGAGGTATACTCCAGAAACTATCTGTTAAAATATCTGCTGATGCCTGATATCTTTGCAATATAATTTGGCATCAAATTATTTCTTTAAAATGTAACTATTTTTGAAGAGTCATCCCAAAACTTTGTTCATTTTTTGACAGAACACCAAAATAGCTGGAGAAACTAGACAGTTCCTCAGAGGAAAGGGACATTGTCTCAGAAAATTCAGTTTGCACTCTTACTCAGCTTTTGACAAGCAATTGCCAGGTATAATATATGAATTAAAAGCACACCGTGAAAGCATGGTAGCAGTTGTATATGGTGATGACTGAACTATTTTTGATCTGAAATTCACATATTATCTTTTAAATATTTGTCCTAGTGACAGGGAAGAATTCTATCTGATAGGGAGCATGGGATCATGTTCACTCACTGCTACTGATTAAATAAGTTTAATTATTTCAAAATTTAATTACTAAGTTCAAAGGCAAAACCTGAGCTAAGAAACTAATGTGTTGTTACACAGAGAACCTTAAGCCATCTTATCACAGACATTTTGTAAATGATGCAGTCTTGGAATTAAAAATCATTATACAGTGAGTTTGGAGTGTTGCAATATGTATATATAATATTGTTTACATTAGTTTCCAGAATCTGACTAGTGAATCTAATTGATGAACACTAAAGAACCACAAAGATGACCAACTAATCTACATAGAGGACAGGTTGCAATGAATGTGATAAGTTTTTCTGTCAGCCTCTCATTTTAAATATAATTTCATATCCCAAGCTGTGTTTCAAGTTGTTTGTCTTACTAAAAGTTAAGGAATTAGCACTTCAAATTCATATGGCAGCTTCTACTTGCAAGAAATCAAACAACTTTTTAAGTTTTCATTGTCTTATTAATTTTCAGGCGACAGTACTAAGGCTTGTAGCATCTGGCTTTGTGATCTGAGTCTGGAGTTCAGATTACAAAACTGTATTTTTAGAAGCAGTAGAATCAAATTCTTTCCTAAAACCTTTATTCATGAAGATTGGAAAAATGATGCTCTCCACTGCCAACAAAAAGGCTGATTACATTTTCCTGGTTAGGTGAAACTGATCTTTACAAAGAATGAAACAATCTAGTTCAGCACATTATCATACAAGCTACGAGGTTAAGAAAGACTTCTTCACTCATATAAGATAATGCACATAAAATTAAATCTTATCATAAGCTAGAACAGTTCACACACCCTGTTATAGTCAGGGAAAGGAATAATAAGGAGTAGTTGTTCTTTATCTGTTTCAAGTAACATCAAGTACTATTTGGGTAGTAATTTCTTGCTTATGCAATCATTCAGCATATTACAAGTGTAGGTGGACCTAGACAGGGTTCTATAATAGTTTCAATAAACTCACTGGAAAATATTTAATTGCTAAATAAATCTGAAAAAAAAATTGCATGATTAGATTAACAATGGATGGGTTAATGGTTAGAAGGGGTAAGAATGTAATTGAGATGTACTAATGTACTCTTGTAACAACTATTTTTCTTGAGGTCTACATTTTTTTAGCACTAAAAAATACACCTCTATACATTTGAAGGATCTATGGTATGATTAAGAAAGGTATTTCCAGTTTTACCTGACAAAACCAAATTTCAAAAAGAAGTTCAGTTAGTTCAAAAAAACCCTGTTTTGATTGTAAATCCAACTGCCTTAGAAGTTCTAAACAGGTTGGAGGCTATATTGAGAATAATTTTTGTGAAAAAATTATATTTTTCAGAGTCTCTAGAATCTTGAGACCTTCTTGAGAGACTCAGAATGTTATGAAAGGAATGCCACTCATTCTCTTATATTATCTTACTACCTGAAAATTAACTTCGTGTTTAAACAATTAAAAATAAATGGGAGTTAATAGAACTACCTTTCCTGGAGCTATACTAGACTCAAAGTCAGAAGTTAAAGTATAAACACTTCAACCACTTCCATTAATTACTAGTCAGAGGTGCTTTTATTAACCAAAAATCATTGTAGTTCAGCGTCTAGTGAGATAGAAAGTATTATAGAAAATACTGGAGAAAGGGAAAAAAAACTTATATTCCTTACTTATGTGGCTATAATACAGTTTAAGTATACTAAAGATATATTTTAATGGTTAACCGTGGAATATTTTAGGTGAGGATTGGATTTACGTTTTCTCTCTACTAGCAGTTTCCACTTATTGTTCACTGATGGTTTCATCTCCCTTTGTTTGGTCATGCTACATGTTAAAAATTCAAATAATCTGAGCTTGTTGAGTATCTTCTCCCTGCAATATCTCACGTGTCTAACACAATTTTCACCAACTCCACTGAGTACTATAGTTTTATATTATTATCAGGCTGTTATTTTTCCATTTTCTCAAAATCTTCTCTATGCAAGTTGCATCATTGCAACAGTGGACTTCTGTGTCCTTGGGACTTGCATGGCTTTGCTTGAGCTTCCAGGTGGAGTTGTCTGAATTTCTTTCATTGGTTGCAATTGAGAGGCTCCTGAATGAAGTTGAGAGTTAAGATTTTATTTGGTGATCTGATATACCACAGATATTCCTGCAACACTCTATAGGTTACTGAGATTATTTCTATGTGCAGCTGATAGCCAGAACGGCTTAGATTTCTTATGTAATTTCTCTAGATCTATTGACCTGGACTTCAGCACAAAGAATTTAGCTGTTTAAGTATTGGTCTGTTGTCAACTCTCCTATATTGCTTCCATGAAGATTTTTAAGTGTCTTCATTTTCTTACAAAAAATAGATGTTGTTTCCTTTAATGACAGAAATATATTGATTCAGTAGTAATTTGGATACTCACTAAATAGCCTAGAATTTCTAGGTTGCTTTCAGATTCAGTATTTGTAATGACAGCCTCACACAGATGGCTTTATTTTAACAGAAGGATTTCAGATTCTTACTCCAGTTAGTCATGGAGCTCTGACTATTTTAATACTTTTATTTCTGCTCTATCCTAGTTTTGTTTCTCACCTCACTAATATAATGTGATCTCTAAGACACTGAGAAAGTAAACAACATTGGTTTTACTAGGCACTCAGAAGAGATTCTGCGGTTCTCCTGGCTTTCATGTCTCCCAACTAAAGACTTTCTGAAGGTGCTAACTGAGTAGACTGCAGATAAGATCCCAAATATAGGCTACCCCAATCCTTCTCACATTCCACGTGTTCCTACCCAAAGATGAGGTGCTAGCTTGACTGGACTTACATAAACTTTGTGGCTATATTTGTCGTACAATGATGTTTCTGAGTGTACAAGCAAGATATTTTCCATGTTCTCCCCACTGAAAATACAAATGTTGAACCCTGTAAAGGAGTGATTCACTGGGCTTAGATAAGGTCATGTGATCACTATACATTACACAGGTCTTGGGACCGAGGCAGTTAGTCATATTTTGCAACCTTGTTCCCAGCACAGAAAAATAACAATGACAACATCAAGGCAAGAGCTTGTCACCTTCTTATGCAGCTGAAACAGGCAGGAAGAAAAGTAAAGGAAGCAAAGTTATAATTGCTTTGAAGTGCATGCAGGATAAAGAAAGCTTAAAAACATTCTGAGGAGTCATAATTCAACTTTTAGGAAGGCCTTTGAATTAATTCCTTTTTAGCAGAAACCTCCTAAAATCTCAGCAAAGTCTGAACTTCCTGAGTATATGAAAAATAATAAAAAAAGGACAAACAAACAAAACCCCAGAACCGTTTTCAAAAGCTCCCTAAATTGATTTCAAAAGCTGCTTTGAGAATAAAGACATACTTTATCAAAAAATAAAAACCTTGAAAGAGAAAACACAAGTGTATGACTGACTATCATCTGAAGTCAGGGGAAAAAACTGAGGAGAGATAAAGAAGAAATTATCATTCTGTTTTGTTTTACTGCCTGCAAGCCACTGCTAGAGCTCATTTCTTTTGGCTCCTACAAGTGTTTTTTAGGCTTCTGTTTACCAGAGTTTTGAAAAAAAGAAAAAAGAGTTTTAGAAGAAAATAATTCGGAATTATTTGAAATCTACTAGATCAAGTGAACTAAAAATGCAAATACTCTTCCATGAAACTGGAAAATTTAATTAGTTGATTAATATTTTTCATTAAAAGAATGTTGATGTTGTGTGTCTACCAATGACAGTCTCCATAAGGATGTCAAAGAAAAACATAAACAGTTTCTTGTTTATACTGACACAGATTTCTTGCTTTTCTTTTTATTTATTGAAGAGAAGATGGGAAAAGAACATTCAGGACATGGTTTAAATACTTGATTTCATTAAGCTAAGCAACCAGTAAAAGTAACATTAGTGTAGTGCTGAATAAATGTATTATATGTTCCTTATGTGCACATAAATGCACTACTTGTAAGCTGTGATAACTGTAATTTGACATATTATAGAATCACAGAATGGTTTGGGTTAGAAGGGACATTAAAGGTCATCCAGTTCCAGCCCTTCTGCCATGGACAGGGAATTCTTCCAGTAGAACAGTAAGTAGATTTCCTTGTAGAATGACATAGGGTCTTCACAGCTCTTGTCAAATATAAATGAACCTACTTGGGTTTGATTCACTCGTATTAAACTTCTCTGCATGGTTTTCATTATTAATGACCATGCATAGTCCTTCAGATTTTTATGTCTTCTTCCTACATCATACTTTTTCTGTCAGAAATCTATGTGTGTAATGTGTACATTTATTATAGCTAGAGGCGGAAAATATATCAGGCAGGAATGGAAAAATACTGAATTGTGTGATCTGTTAGTTGGTATGCCTATCCAGCCTTTCATGCTCTATACATCTTCATTCAGGTTTTTACAAAAACATGTAGTCATAAACTGCCCCTTGTATCTTGCTGGCAGGGGTCCTACTATCTCACTGTTGGAGGCCACATATCCTCATTTCTAATGGACCAAAGTGACCTACAACAGTATTCCCTCAAATAGCTGCCTGAAAAGTGGCACACCTGCTCTGCTGGAGAGCTGCCAGTAAACAGATGCAGTGCTATGCATGTCAGGGACACTGAACAGGGTCATGGGAGAACATATAGTCTGTTCTCACAAGTCAAACAGGTGTTGTATACAAGTTCAGCCACCATCATTAGCAGAAGTGAACTTGTGTTTTACTGGCATAAATGTCATGACTTTTATTATCATTGCTCAAGACAGGCCCTGTTCTTGATTTGTTATGATGGCTGAGAGTTCACCCAACGCTTGCTGGCAGTCAGCCCATCTCTGCAATTCTGAGAGAGATGTGGGTATGCAAGAAATACAATATTAGTCCAGAAATAAGTAACTTAATAACAAGCCTGAAATCTACAGGATTGATTTTAAGCACAAGTCCCATTGAATCAGAGGTTGTTTAACTGAAATAAACCATCGTTTTACAACAAAAAAATGACATAAGAGGACAAAACTGTTTAGTTTTGGGCTTTCCACTATAAGAAAGACATTAATGTGCTGAAGCATGCCCAAGGAAGGACAATGAAGCTGGGGAGGGGTCTGGAGCACAAGTCTGATGAGAAGCAGCTGAGGGAGCTGAGGGTGTTTAGCCTGGAGAATAAGAGGTTCAGGGGAGACCTTATCTCTCTCTACAACTACCTGAAAGGGGATTGTAGTCAGGTGGGGGTTGATCTCCCAGGTAGCAAGTAACAGGATGAGAGGAAATGGCCTCAAGTTGTGCCAGAGGAGGTTTAGCTTAGATATTAGGAAAAAATCCCCATTGACAGGGTGGTCAGGTATTAGAACAGGCTACACAGGGAAGTGTTTGAGTCACCACCACTTGAAGTCTTCAAAAGCCATGTGGATGTGTCACTTGGGGATACGGTTTAGTGATAAACACAGTGGTGTTGGGTTAATGGTTGACTTGATAATCTTAGAGGTCTTTTCCAACCTTAACAATTCAATGATTCTAAAACCTCAGCTCTGAAGCCAAGCTTTCAGTGTTTCTCACACAGCCCACAGCATATGCTCAGTAGGTACTGTCCTTTGTATAACACGTACATCCAGGACAGCCATGGGTGACTCAAGGTAATTTCTTTCCTGGCCTCCCAGACTCTGCATCTCAAGACTTCTGATATTGGGAAAGAAAAGAGATGAAATCTGCCATTCAAGTAGCTGACCATATGGATGATGTGACACATGCACATCAGAGCATTATATACAGCTGTTTGCACAGGCTCTGCAGCAGATGACTGCTGCACTCCAGGCACAGCACTGGATTGGTGATGGGCCGCATTGGATGACATGAAAGACAGTGCCAGGAATAACTTCACTCAATAAATATATCTTCCATGGTGTGACTCAGTGAAACCCTCTCTGAAAATATCTATATATTCCTCATGGGCAAAGCCTCCTCCATCCGTTCCTTTATCCCTCTGTTACTGGCAGCTGATCTGTGTCATGCCTGGAGATCTGAGGAAGACACAGGTGCTAAAGGAATAATTACTGGGAAATGGGAATTTGGAAAGGAAAAAATGTGATTTGGAGTTGAATGGAAGTGGGGACCCCTAAAGATGCCTTTGAGAAAAGAGTAGGAATGTAAAAAGGGTGCTTCAGTATGGATAGTTCTCCCCCACAGAGCAGGACAGAGGTGGTCATTAAAATCAGAGCAACTTGGGCTATGCAAATAGGACTGAAGAAGGTTTAATTTCAATGTCTTTTTATCTTTTTACAGTGGTACAAACCACAAACCACTTATTTCTCAGACAGAAATACTATGATAGTTGAGAATGGCAGCCTGACCTCAGAATACAAAAGATGCACTGTTACCCTGATTAATCATGAAAAGAAAAAAGAAATTTGGATTCTGTCTTCCCTAAAAAAAAAAAAAAATCATGTTCAACAAGTCTAAAAAATACTCTCATTTACAATTCCTCACTCCTAAGAGCTTCTCTAACAACTTCAAGTGCTCGGAAGTTACCATCTTACCAATGTAAGAGTATGCATTAAAAACATTAAGAGATAACTATAGATTAATTTTGAACATATGATTTTAAAATTTTGACCCGTGTGATAAGTGATTAGTAAGGCTTTTTAAATTTTCTTATCAAATATAAAAATGGATATGCAACTTAAAGTCATGAAATTTCATTCAGTGTATCAGGTTGGAAACTCTCTGAATTAAAGAAATGTGATTTAATACTAATTAGAGCAAATAGAAAAATGAAGAGGAACACAAAGAGCTTCTCAATAGATGGAAGAAAAAATACTCTTTGAGAAGAATAATGTAACAGTCAGAAAGGAATTAATGAATAGGACAGGTACATGCATGCCTAGAAATAGCTGTTAATACCACAGAATTATGCACTACTCAGTCATTAACATCACATTGCACCTGGTAGTTTAACAGGCAGATTTTAGTTCGTGAAAAGAAATTAAGGGCTCAATTATGGATCTGAGCCATGCTGAGAAGGGAGAAAGATAAATATTCTTTCATGGTGTGCTGCAAATCCATATGCCTGTGGAAGGTACAAAATAGAGGTCTCTTGTTACACCTGCAACACATAAAGCACAGTAATAGACCAGCCCCTTCATGGAAAAATATCTTCTCCAGAGAAGCTCATTAAACCTCATTCTGAGTGCAAGGAAACAGCCTTAGATATAAGGGAAGTTGGTTTTACCCTCTTTTGATGACTGTTCAGGGAAAATATTGCTCTACAAGAAGTAATGGTAGTTCCTGAGGAAGTTTCAGTGTAAATTATGTGCAATTAGGAGCTGAAGATTCAGGTGGGCATCCCTGGAGCCCTTTAGGAGGGAGATTTATGTCTGGTTTTAGTCTAATGGTGTCTAAGCTGGACATTTGGGGGAACAGTTTTACCTGAAATGACTGTTTTCAAAACAGGCAGCCTTGGTGATTTTATGGGACCACATAATTCTGTTATCTTCAAGTGAATCTTAGGCTGGTCACACTGAAAATGTGTCTCTGATTACAGTGACCAGACCACACTGTATGTTCTGTATCTGAGCTTTTCCCTGATTCATCTAGATAAGGTTTTCAGAGCTCCACCCTGGGAGTTGCAAGCAATTCCTGTCACACCTTTAACTTCCTTCGTTCTTGCACTATAGGATGTATTTGTCTGATCCAATGATGATTCACGCTGCTCTTGTTCTTGGTATAGGCAAGACATTTCCTCTTATGGATCCTGTTCCTTCTTGGTAAATTTTTCATGAGTACTTTTTTACCTCTGTATCACTCATCCACATATCAACTTCTACTGTTAACAAACTTTTTTTCTATTTACTTCTTATAAATCTTTGCATTCATACTATCATCTCAATTCAATAATTAGATTTTTTTCATTGTTAAGTAATTACAGATATTATGTAAACAATGAAGACCTACATAAGAAATCTGATGTTATCTTTATAATTTTTTTCCTCTTACCATCTACTACTCACATTTACACCTTTGTGAAATTTGCCTTTTTGAAATACTGAGAAAACATATATTGATATTTTTGTAGGTAGTAAAAGCAATTGTATCATGATCTCATACAATCACGTAATTATTATTGTCACAATGACTTGGTTTTGTATCTTGGAAATGCATCTTTAATAAGTAAAATGCTTTTAAGATATCAAATCTTTCTATTTGTATGTTATTATCTGGTTTGTACTTTTCAAGCAAGTCAGAGATGTTTTAGTAGTGATGACATAGGACTTCAAAATACATTTTTCATTTAATGCTGTGGAAAGAGTCTATCCTGTTGCTATTTTCTTGTGACTGATCTCTATTAGTCACCTGTGCTGAAACACATTGGTCAGAAAATCAATCCCTAAATATTTTAAGATCTAGCTTCTGAAATGTCAGTAACTCAGAAAACAAGCGATGACATTTTTTTAGGTGTAGCACAGCCTCCCTGTTTCCAAAATAGGAAATGTTCATAATGTAGCAGTATTATGAGAGAACCTTTTGAATTATGGCTGATACCTAAACCTAATTGTTTCATTTCCTGATGTACAAATGATATGGCAATCCTCAGGCTAATCCAAAACAGTTACATCCATATTTATTCCAGAATTATAAGTGTGATAACATTTCCTTGGTTAGAAATCAAATTTTGTGATGTATAAACCCTTTCCATTATCAAGCCCCCTATAGTCTTAGTTCTAGCTTCACACTGATTTTCAGTCGTACTTCAAAATATAATTTCTGAATGAGTGCCTTTTCCATGGTAGAAAACCTGGCACACAAGCTTTATCCTGACAAATATTCAGGATCACACTAAATCTGAAATATCCACATTCACTTTGTTGCCAATAAAGATTTATATCTGGAACTCCTAAATGTATGTTGTGCTATGTGTCAAGAGAGAGATGTTATTCTTGTTTCTTCTGTTTTCTGGAAGAAGATTATTTGTACATTTTACTTCGGAGGAAGATTCAGGATGATGAATACAGATTGGAAATAAACTGGTTTCTTTTTATTTTTCAGAGAAAGACACAGAAGTCACAGCAATGGCCACATTTTAGCTGAAGGTTTGCCTCAGTAGTTTCTATTGGCAAGCTTATATAGTCCTCTGGTTGTTCTGATGACTTATTGCCCATGTACACTGCCTCCAAAATGAAAAGCATGATGATTTTAGAAGTATTCAAGTTTTCCATATGAGAAGGTGTGTCTGTACAAGATCTAAGACGGTGCTAGCTCAGGCTACCCTTCAGCAGTGTAGCCATTCCATATGGTGTTATATTCAGGCAAAATATAATGAAAATGCCTTTAGTTTTGGAGCTTGAACAGCATTGCACTACAAGGGAAAACATACCCTACGTGACCCCATACGTCATTCACAGAACGCAGTCACCTAATGAGGCCTACAGCTTGCATTGGGCAAAAAACTACCTAAAAATCTGCACAGCATATTTGAGAGGTTAAGGTAGCTTTTCTCTTCTACGGGTCTTGCTTCAAGCTGTCTTCAGAGTGACAGGTGAAACTGTTAGAAATATAATTGAGATGGGTGGGAAACTGGAGAAAGTAGGGTGTTTTTCTCTCAAAGACTTCAAGATACAGTCTTAGACATCAGACTACCCTGTAGGGATCAAAATTTACATGTTCTTACTGAGGAAAGAAAAATCTTTTTGAGAATTTGACTATCAAATATTCAATAATATAAAAGATCCAGTGAAGTTTTCAAATTCTAACAACAAATATCTAAATCTTGCAAAAAGACTTTGGTTACTGAGAAATTCAGTCCTAGCTAGCAATGCTTCTGATAATGGTCCTATTTTCTAGATTATTTTTAATAAATTATTGTAAATATGATGCAAAAGCTTTTGTAGGAATTCATAGTCTACAGAAGATGGAACCTGATTTTAAATCCAAGTATTAGAAAATGTCTAAAAGGGTTAGAGACAGTGACTTCAATGGCTGCATGCCATTCATTGACAATGAACAATGACCATTAATGCAATTAACTTCTTGAGAGGACATCTTATTTCTCAATGCTAAAAGAATAATTTATGTTGAACTCCCGTTCCCAAGCTTTTCTTCTTTGAGCTAAACTTGTTTTCTGGTTTTCTTCTCTAGGAAATGGAAAGAGAAGCTTCATCCCATTTATTTTTTCCTAAAATAATGTTCTATTAGATGCATTATCCCCTACAGGACATGGATTTTTCTTCTTTTACTGTAACAGGTGTATAAAAGAAAGACTTCAATGGTTAAAACAGCTGCATACAAAACATCTTTTTTTGGGCTTTGTGGAGGAAGATGAGGTGCCTATCAGAGACTTCTACTGTATTGTGGGTTGCATCATTCACCTTTTAGTGTTTAAGTTATTTAGTGATTCTAGGTTTAAAAGGCAAAAATGATTCTCAAAAAACAGTACTTTACTAGAAAAAATTGTGTTTGATCTGCCTGCACATCTTTTTGTGAACATGAAATTATTTACCCTATGTCACCTTTACCACTTGCTTAAAGGTAACTGAATCTCTGCCATGAAAGCATAAGGCAATTATTCATAGTTACAGCATCCCTAAGCTACTGAAGCATAAATATAATTATAAGCACACATGATTTGGTTGTTCCAGTCCTGGTCCACATGTCTTGAATGGGAAAATCAGTCACAGTATGAATAAATCTTCCACTGACATGAACAGCAAACCTATGACAGAGATGATGAAAGACTTTTAAAGACCTGTTTTGACTAGAGTAATTTTATTTTCTGAACTTCATTTGAGCAAAATTAAGTCGACCTATATGCTCTATCTTCATCTGACAGATGCACTAATTCATTGTTTGGCAAGGGATCTTATTCCCTGGTTAAAAACGTTGTGCCCATGACAGAATTAAAGGAGCGTAATGTAGTGCATTGAGCAGCATGAAGCACAGAGGAGGCACAGGAGGCAGGCAGTTTTTGTTTCTGGTCTGGCCAGCTTCTTCAAACAGGCAAAACTCAGCAGGGATGCATACATATGAAGAATTTTTCAATATTTGCTGAGAGCTCACTTTTGATGTTGATCTAAGAAAAAAATAACTATTAATTCAAAATATCCTTTTTATAGGGATTCGCAACCTTTTTGTCCTATGGCATCATCCATGTCTATTGGATTGGCATTTGCAGACATTATATGCAACTGGTGAAATGATTGATCATTCCTATTCTGTGGTATCTGCCACAGTCTGCCAAATCAGTCATACCATAAAAAAATCCAAGATCAGATGACCATGTCCCAAGGCTGATATTACTATTTAATTCCAACTATGACCTTGTGTCAAACCCAGAATATCGAAAAAGATGTTTTCCTATCTAATCAGATCTCTTATCTCTTATGTTAACATCTGTTTGGAACAAGCTTTTGAACAAGCTACTGGAAGTTACTATTAAGTGTGGGTGAAGCTCAGATCCTTTCTGTTACCCACCTAGAAATGCACTCTAGCCCTTGTTAAGTGCATGGTAATTCAATTCCTTCGTGAATAGAGACAAGTTATTTCAGAGTTGCTGAGAAACAAGTATTTGAACACTGGAATCTACCAGGGGAACCAATGTGATGAAAGCTTTTAGCTTAGTTGATAGTAAGTTAACTCAGCTAACTATTTCTGGAACAATATAAAAAAAAAATAATAGCCCTCTCTTCGGTTCACCTACTTACTTCTGGAAAGTTACTCTTCATGTTTCTGCTCTGACTCTTGCTGTCTTGTAGGATCAGCACTATCTTGGCCTCTTCTTCTTTGTTCTTACTGACACTTCATCAGGATATACAATTCCAATTGTTCATGCACACAAAAAGGAAATTAGATTCAAACAGATATAAAGATAGTTTTTTGGGGTTATTATTTCTTTTCCCCCTCATAATCTGTTTACACTGGAACATCAAATAGATACTTTTTGCTCTTATCTGTCCACTTTCTCCATGGATGTGCCATTCAGCCAGCAGATGGAAGCCCCTGATTTCAATTCCCTAAACAAAACTTTACCCACAAAGCTAAAGTAAGATTAATTTTTTCCAGATACTCCCCTCTACTGGAAATTTTGTCAACAAAATAATCACTTTTTCCTTTAGTCTTCAAGTTACTTTCTCTGCTTTAAACCTGCCTAACTTAACAGTAACAAAATAAGTAAAGAACAGACCAATTCTTTCTAATTCCTTCCCAATTCCCATTACATTTCTTCCATTTCTAGAGAAAAGATACAAGAACAAAATGCTGTGCTACTTCTCCATAAACAATATGTTTTAACAAACCAATGCCTTTTTGCTTAATCCCAGAATATGCTGAGCATCCCCAAGAGTCACGCTGTGTGCCAGAGAGTATCGTCCAAAGGCTTCTTGAACTCCGTCAGGCTCGGTGCTGTGACCACTTCCCTGGGGAACCTTTAAGCAAGTTGCAAAGGTGACATAGGGTAAATAATTTCATGTTCACAAAAAGATGTGCAGGCAGATCAAACACAATTTTTTCTAGTAAAGTACTGTTTTTGAGAATCATTTATGAAGACATTGAAGAGCACTGGCCTAAGATGGAGCCCTGTGGAACCTCAGTATTGACGGGTTGCCAGTCTGATATTACCGCTTTCACCATTACCCTCCATGCTCAACCCATGAGCCAATTGCTCACCCACCACATGATGTTTATCCAACTGTGTGCTGGACATTTTGATACTGAGAGACAGTATCAAAAGCTTTACTGAAATCCCAAAAGATGACATCAACTGGCTTCCCTTGATCGTCTAGGTGGGTTACCTTGTCATAAAGGAAAATCAAGTTTGATAAGCAGGACTTTCCTCTCATGAAGCTGTGCTGACTGTGACCCATGACTGTGTTGTCTTTCAGGTGTTTTTCAATGCCTCCAAGAATAATCTTCTCCATAACTTTAATAGGCACTGAAATGAGACTAATAGGCCTGTAGTTTCCGGAGTCCTTCTTCTTGCCCTTCTTGCAAATCGGGACAACACTCACCAACTTCCAGCCAGCTGAGACCTCTCTGTATTTTTTTTCTAATGTCTCATTCTTAGTGAGGATAATATCCATTCTAGGATGTTATTCCTTATCTATCCCTTTATAGAATATTTTTTGCATTATTTTACTGTTTCTTGAGTTTTCACATCTCCAAACATTAATAATCCAGTATGGAAGAAACCAAAAATTCTCTCTGAAGTCTGTGTCCTTTTTTATGCTTTGTTAGACTTCACTATTCAAATCTTTTTTTAATTCAAATATATTTCAGCTATGAAAGAAACTTAATAGCACTTCTGCTATGGAATATGGGGTTATTGCCATATCCCAGCTGGTATTCTAATCAAAGTCTTTATCTATGAGAATTTGCTACCTCAAATATACTTCAGTCAACATCTGTATGTAAAAACATTTGACATTCTTGTTTCATAGTCTTGACTCTTTGTACTGCAGTACATTCACTGTAAGGCTGCTGGCTTTTCTGTCCATCTTTGCTTCATCTCTCTTGTTATTATCACTTGCTTTCTACTTCAAGCTTTCATCCTAGGCACCACAGTGAATTGGGAAAAGCACTCTGCAAAACAGCTCCACCACTGTAGCCAGGAATAAATAGTGCTCAGAAGACCAGTTAAGCAGCCAAAGAAGTCTTGACCGTTGCTTTTTATGCTATTTACGAATTGTCCCTCATGTTCTGCTCCTAATCGGATATCTATTTGCTGGTTTTGTATGCTGAATGTCAGGCCTTGGTGTCAAGGACCACTTTTGATTATGTGCAGAAGAGGGTATGAGTGAGATGATGTGCTGCAAGTCAGCACCTTGATGGGAGTGTGGGTAGCGGAGCCTTAACTCCTCTTGTTAGGAAAGCTGTTGATTTACACAGAGTCAGATCCCACACTGCTGGCTCTGGAAACAGTCCAACCTCAAGTGTTTGTTTTGTTTAAAGGCGAAATCTAAAGCTGAGCTCAGTGGAGCTAAAAACTATTTTATTACCCCATTTATTGCCTTTAAAAGACCAGGGCAGAAGCATAAGTACCATTTCTGTGCTCTTTTCACAAGGAAAAAGAAAAGCTCATTTGTTCTGAAAAATGGAACTCTGATGTTTTGTCTTTGTTTCTGGCAAGCTTTCAGCCTACCAGAATAGGATGCTTTCCATCAGGAGCTGCCAGTTCACAGGCTCTGATAGGGGTTCTCTCCTAGGTTTATTGACTGGGAGAGCTATGTGCATTGTTTTCTGTAAATTATAAAAAAATGCTATATCCCTGGATGTGTGTAGGAAGATGAATCCCAATCTAAATTTCACAATTCTCTTGGTCTTAAGAGCTTGTGCAGCTGGTCTGTTAATGTACCCACTTAATATCATATATTACAGTAGTTAAAGTTTTTTTAGCAGAACTTATCATCTATGAACAAATATAAGACTCATCTACATAGTGTAGATGATACAGACATTATAACAGAAAACTTATTCACTGCTAGACTATTACGTTAAACAATGAGAAGCTAGTAATTTTTTTCCAATAGCTGGTTTGTTGGTATTTTTTTCCAATGGTAAGTTTGAAGTATCAAAGAAATCTAAGTGTGTAATAAAACATTGCCTTTTATCACCTGCTGTTTCAAGGCTCGTAAATATGACAATGAAATCAAGCAAAGTTAACAGATTAAAAAAAAAGAATTATGGATATAGAGAACAGAAAAATTAAAAAATATTATCTTTACTCATTGAATCTAAGTTTTAGATCAAATATTATCTTATGTTTATCAGTATTTCCTCTAGCATTTCCTTTCGTGAATTCATGGAATTTATCAGAATCTCTCTCTTGATTTTTTTCTTTTCAGAAAAATGAAGAGACCGCATAGCTGAGAGGGATAAAAAGCTATTGAAGGAACAACTTACAAGCATTTAGCATTCATTGTAAGATGCAGGTAAATGTATTCCACACTGCTGTTTTCATCCTCTGACAGGAAGAATTCTGTGTCAGCAAAGACTGGTTCTGGAAGAAGCTTCATGGATGCTGTAATTTGCAAACCACCATAACTGACTGGAGTATGTGCTATGGCAGCAGTCATCTTTCAGCATTCATATGTGACTGTCAGGAAGACCTCTAGGATGTGATCTGAGGAAGGTGATGTTTTCATGTCATATTTGGAAGAAATTGTTGTTTTTAAGGCTTCCTCCCCACTGCACTTCTGGGAAAAAGATTGTAGTGGACTCAGCTTGGTTAAAGTAATTTCTTCCCTTGATTCAGACCAGGGGTTTGAACCAGGGTTTCCTGTGCTCCCAGGAACAGCCAAGAGACAAGGAATCACTTTTATTAATATCAATCCCTACTCCCCTAAAAATATATTAATGTTTAAATTGCATTGAACCTTCAAAATTCAAATGCTCTGTGTTCCTAATGCCAATATTTTTTTAAAAATTCCACCCTCTTTTTAATTTTTATTTGCTCAGTTTTCCTACTCAGTTTCTTACTGTATTTAATACTGGTTTAAATATCCCCTGTCTTGCCACTGCTGCTCTGCAGGATCCTGCTGTGCAAATTGGTGCTTTAAGTGGAGGCACTTCATATAAGCGACTAACAACCACTCCTGGGGAGATACTTAGAGGAACAATTGCACTAAACTGTACCTCTTGCTTTGAAGAAAAATTAGATAGAAGAGAAAGAACTCAAGCTAACAGGAGATTATAATTCAAGTTTGATGTAAAGTATGAAACTATGTAAAGCCTTCAAGACCTGTAAAACTGCAAGAGGCTTTTCACAGTTAAAGGGAAAGATTAAATCACTACTTGGGAACCAGGGCTCGAAGTCAGTGAAGCCCTGCAGTGTTATTAAAATTTTGCAGCTTCTAAGATGTCTGCCTTGTCATCATTAAAGCTATTCTGTACTCAAAGAATTATTATCCTGGTCTATTTTACTTGGAGTGGCCCTTAAAGTCAACTTCTTTTTTATATTTTTATGCCTTTATCCCTCAGGATAGACAACAAAACTGTTATATAATTCATGATTATTCACAGTTGCCTTGGATATTTTTGACAAAACTATTTTTCCTTGGCAAAGATCAGTTTGACACACTTCAGATTGAAGTTTTTTTCAGAATGATTTTTAATTTAATTTCCATTAAGACTAGATTCTTAGGAACAATTTATTTCTTATGGTCAAAATAAGGAAGTATCATGCAGGTCAGTAAATGGGATCATTGCCTGAAATGTTAACCAGTTGATGATCAAATCCATAATCTCAAATAAATACTGAGTTAATTGTTACTTAGTGATGAGCCAGTGCCTGGTTTTGTTTTTTTTTATGGTTTTGTCTTTTTTTTTTTTTCTGAATATTCTTAAATTTTCCCTGCTGTGGAATTAGATAGTATTCCCTGCATACAGCTCAAAATAAGAGTACTCTGTTAATCTAATTCCATTCTCTCATTTTATCTAGTGATTTCTAAGTGGAAAATGCACACACTATCCTCACAGCAGAAGCACATGTATGGACAGGCTGCTGGAGGTGATAATTCTTGCTGGGCTAAAGGAAGATCCCCTTTATTCTCAGATGCTCTTATGTGCTCCATCCCCTTTTTCCCTTCTAACTTGGCATTTTGGACCCTCAGTAGAAGGAAATGCAGACTTCAGAGCCTCAGATATTTCCTTAAGATAGGCAGAGTGGGGTCATTGTTTTCTTTAGTTTTTATAGATACGGGGATTGCTATTTCTTCTTAACTATTTGAATTTGTGTACATTAAAGTCCAAGTGTAATGCTATTGAACTGTCAAGTTATTATCCTCGAGGTTAATTCGCTTATCTAATTAAACCCATCCAGTTAGGATGAAAATGAGGTTTATCTCCTCTGAAGTAAAATCTTGGTTCCATTGAAATCTGTGGAAGAAGCTTTTACAGACTTTGGCGCAGCTATGGTTTCACATATAATTAGAAAGTGCTATTTTAAAGCTATATATTAAGGGTTGGGGGGGGAGGAGGGTAGTGCAGAAATGTAGAAAATTTCTCTGAAAAGAATAACTATCCGGTAGCCAAATCAGCAAACTGGAAAAATATGGGTTTTTTTTCTTAACAATTTTATATTTTAATATTAATATTATAAATTATAAATACTATAATATAACATGAAAGTAAATTTGTTTTTTACAGTAGATTTTTCAAAGTAATGGAACAAATATTTTTCCCTGCAGCTTTGTGTGCCAACTAATCATCAATTGACAATCTGTTTACAATGTTTTATGCCAATATGAATATTTAGTTCATATCATTTTTCTATTTCATTCCTAGCATAAAAAAAATGGAAAATACAGTAATAAAAAAACATATTAAGGGACAAAAGAGAGCTTCATACTAATTATGAGCAACTTCTTAGCAATATAGCAAAGAGTCTCTGATTTATGTGGCTGAAGGTAAGGAACAATTTCAATATTTCTCATAGTATTATGAGGATGATAAATGACCTGTTTTGCTGTTGCAATTTTAGTAATTGCACAGAGCTGGAGTAAAATCTGTTCCTCTGAATCACTCTGGAGATAAAGGCATGAATAGCTGTAGCCATTTTGACATCACAGAAGAAATGCTGTTTTACCCTTTCTTTATAAACAGGAACCCAACCTTATTTTTGTTCAGGCACCCATTTTCTATCTAAACTAACCCAAGATTCTACACAGCTTTCAAAATTAAGCTCTGTGTAGCACAGAGCAGGCAGACCATAATCCATAAGGAAAGTAGCTAGTTTACATATTTTTACTTTATTTATCTGACAAAGAATAACAGTATTTCATTATATTATGGAGGTTGCCTTTCAGAGGAGGGCAAGCAGGATTTATTTAAGGCATACTTTTTTATGCTGAATTGCTGTTTATTTTAAGGATTTGTTATCATGAAGTTGAAAAATAAAATAAAAATATGCTCTCCATTCTTTATAATATAAATGCATTTGTTAGAATAGAAATTTAGGGAAAAAGTCCAATGGCATTAAAAATAAAGTCATATTAAAATCTGCAAGTTATTTTCTAGTATTTGACTTACATAAATGAAAGTCAAATGAAAAAAATGTGCAACTGGAGAAAAACAAAGAAAATAAACATGCCACCAATGATTTGTGATAGTGACACTAAAAAAAATATTTTCAAGGAAGAAACTTAGACAATATTTCAAGTTTTGTTGCATATTATGTTAAGATTAAAATCTTTGATTTCAGAAGAATGATGAAATAAATCATGTTCTAAAGAAGACAATGTAAGTACAAATAGTCACTAAAAATAATTCTTCTGAAGTTTCATCTCAAAAATTGATTTGAGAAAAGTGAATAAAACTCCAGTCAAACTTGAATGTGACTCCTATTTATCTTAGATTGTTTCAAAGTACTACCAATTAAAAAAAAAAACTCTAAAATGAGAGTATCAGAACACAGGTGACTTTCTGAAGGTAGATGGGGGAACACTGAGGACAAAGCCTGTCTTAGCATTATTGATTGCAGGATGGGATATGCTCCAAGCCAGCTCCATCAGCTGGCTACTGTACTGTTAATGTGTGTGCAATGTATGCAGTTTTTAAATATTTATTGCATTTGGAGGATACTGGGCAAGTTGCCGATAGTCCATAATCTGTGAAAATATGGACACGTGATTTTCCTTTGAGGTGGGTGTTTGTACAGTGTCATTTCTAATTACAGTTTTCCACCTCCTTAACATGTTCTGTAGCTTATAAACAGCCCATGTGAGCCAGTTAGAATCAGTTCATCTTTAACAGAGGATTAAAAGAATCATAGGTATCCTTCCCTGGTGTAAAGGTTCATAGACAAATGCCAAGCTTGTTAAAAAGCAAAGGGGAATTATTATGCATTAATCATGTCTAATCATTTCTTTAAAACTCTTGTGAATGTCAGGAGCCCTTGGTATCCTGTTAATTCACAGAGCTGTCTGTCATTATGTTGAACTCCTAGAGACCTGAATGACAGAGTAGAGTAGTCCAGAGGGCAGGAACTCTGTTCCTCAACAGATAGAGAGGTGACTAACAAAGCTCTGGAGTCACTCTGCCGGCATTCACCAGAGTTGGGCCAAAGATCCAGACCTATAAACCTCTGACTGCCTCTAAATTCACTGGAACTCCTGAAATGAGGGGTGATGGTGATAGGAGAGGAAGAGTCAAGACCGACATGGAATTTAGGCTGTGTGAGTGTGACTGGTACTGGCAAAGACTCTTTTTTTTTTTTAGTGAAGTTCTGGGAAGCAATACCAACCCAAGAGATGGTACCCGGGTGCAGTACTGTGCTTGCTTGTGGTGTGGGAAACAGGCAGCCAAATCAGGAGTCTGTGATCTGTGCTGCAGGGACTCCTCACTGAGACAAGCTCCTCTTGTCTCTTCTGAAGTCTGCTAAGGAGATTGAAATTGTTTTTATGGGCCTGAGATTAAGCCCTAAACTTGAGGCAAGGTGAAAGCACTGACTTGACAAGTTGTTGACATTTAAAACAAAAATTTTTTCATAATAAAAATATGTAGTACGTCTCTTGGCATTGTTGCTGCAATAAGCTGGGATGACTGACTGTTCCAAACACTTTCAAAATCAAGTAACTCAAAGAAAGTTCAAGCTGTGTACTCTGTTTACTATTTCTTTTCATCCTAAATTTCAGGGTTTTTTAAAACAATGTTTCTGAATAATTCCATTAACCCAAATGCTATGAATGCTTACTGGATAAATTGCAGATGAAGGTAGAATGAAAAGCAGTGAATATTAGCAGGAGAAAGAATCAGCAAAGAAATAAAATGATGGAATTTCTCATTCAGATCAGATAGAAAAGGAAGAATGGGTGTCATTTTTTTCCTGTAGTCAGGAAACAAATGTAACTGAGCTAAATTGATCCTGTAGGAGGGTTTTTTTATTTTATTTTATTTTTTTTTAATCAAAACCGTCTTTTATTGCAGGCAATGTGTGCCAGTTACTACAACTGCAAATACAGGGACTGCAATTCCTCCATTAGAACTGCCTGGTGAGCTGTACTCTCCTGGTTAGATGGTGGGGAAGAAAAAAAGAAAGTAAGAATAGTAGATAGATAGATAGGTAGATAGATAATGTACCATAGGCATATCTACATATCTGTTAATATATATGTAAAGGAATTCAGATAGCTGAGTTAACTGTAGAATGTTTCCTTTTGGCTGTGGATTTTTTTGACATTTGAGCTCTAAAAGCTCCTAAAAATTGAGCTTCCTTGTCAGCTATTTCATTTCAAGAAACTATAATTTCTCTTAAAAATATGTAATATATTGCTTCTGAGGCAAAATCCCTGAAATAAATATGATTTTTTTTGTAGTTCAATTACAAACAGAGAGGATCAAGTCTCAGTCAAGTTAAGTGCAAATTAGTAAATTATAGCAGAGTATGACTAATATTTTTTCTGTAGATGGAAATAATTTTTGGATAATAATAATTATGAATAGATGTGTGTTTAATAGCTCTATTAAGGCACTATCAATCCACTCAATTCCTCTCCTATGTAGCGTGTAAGAACTGGTGGCAGATTGCAGTTCAGAAAAAAGAGACAGAGAGCAGTTGATAACTGAAGCCATGGCAGCAGCATTCTAGCACAAAGATGAAAACTGAAGATACGTCAGCTTTGGGTTCTTGGCCAATTCTGATTTCTTCTTCACTGAGTTTGGAATTTGAAAGCAGCATTTGCCAGCTATAAAACAACAGGATGTAAACATCTTCAACAGAGGCCTGAATGTGGGTCTAAACTCTCTGGAACATGAGTGGGAGGAGATAATATCTAAAAATGTCATAAATGACAGCCAACAAAAGTGGTTAGGGCTAGCAGTCTTCTAAGAGGCAGAAACAACTGTAAAAGGTCATAAGCCATTTTCATACAGAGTTTTCCCTCTCTTTTAGGTGTTGTGGCCCTGTTTTTCAACCCCCTGCATTGCCAGTTAGTGGAAAAGGACCTAATGATGATTGTCACCTTATCTAGTATGTAAAGACTTAAAAGCTGCACATGGTTAAGTTACGTGTTCATGTAAGAACATACAATTAGTACTACAATATCTGGTGAGACAGCTCAGGAACTGCACATTTTCTCTTTGCTATTTCTAGCTCTAAAGCCATTGATCATCAGCTCTCTGTTCAGCTTAGTTGCCCATGTTTAAATAAATAAGAGATTTTCAAAAGCACCTACTTTTCACTGTAGGTTATATAAGCATTTTAGGCATTTGCTTTAAGGAGATTTGTACATTAGGAATCTAAAATTTAAGCATATCCTGGATTCACAGAAATTTTACCTTCTCCAGAATAGGCAATTGCTGATCAGATTTTACAAGAGAAAGAGTTTTAGTCCTAAACTCCTGAAGTGTGAGTGGGAAAAAAGGCAGTTTTTCACTGTCTTGTATAGCTGGATGGAGCTGACATTTTTAGCACTTATTTCAAAGATCTCTCTAAATCTCTGCACTTCATGCCAGCTGCAGACATAACTGAGCAAAGCTGAACAGAGCTGGAAATTATTTCAGTGATGACAATTGCCTTACAATCAAGGCAGTTTTCTTTCAGTTACTTAAATGGCTGCTCCAATTTTACATTTCTGTGGGGATTAGAGCAAATCTTAGGTTTACAATGTGATTCTAACCTAGAACCATCCATTTTGGTTTTCTCTTCCATAGTAAGTACTAGCCCTTTTTCTTTTTGCCTTTGTGCTGTGTCTTTCTCCCAGTCTGTCAGAAGTCTGTAATCATTTTCTCAGATACTGACCTTGAATTACAGATGACCAGAACTGACTGTATCAGTGGGCTTTGTGTGAGTTCATTCCTGCACAAAGCCCACTCATAAGCCATAGGCAAAATGTTCCCCAACCCACTAATTCTGAAGCATTCAACACCCACAAATATAAAAAAGCAACGTAAAATTGACTCAAGGGATAAGCAAAGTACTTGTTTTCTCTTTCTTAAACTTTCAAAACTAAAAGTTTTCAAAAAGAAGAGGTTTCAAAAATATCTTGGAATTGGATTTCAGAGGAAAGATGTTACTTTTACAGTCTTGAGTTGCACACACTGTATCACTCTGAAATGACTTGCACAGCATCTGCTGTCCTGGCAGAGGCTGTGAATCAGATGCTTTCAGTCAGGTATATGCTGATAGAAAAACCCACACCTGGAAGAAGACACTCGTGATTTCACAGGGACATTGAAAAAGGTGTTGAACCCTACATAGGTATTAACAAAGTATAATTATCAACTGGACCTGGACCAATGCTCTTTATTCCTAAAAATGCAGCTTGAGAAATATTTATTTTAGCTAATTTCAGGATATCAGTGGGAGTTTCTTATGGTCAACTAAGAAAATAAAATAATAAAAATTTCCATATTAAAAAGCAATGTACTTTTAAATAATGAGAGCAAGTTACCACTTCTGCCTGAAGACTTAATCTAGCTGCATTCAGAGTGTAAAAAAATGATAGATATTAAAGGCCTCTGGAAAAGGTTCTCTGTTTTGGGGACTGTGAAACAAATTACAGGGAACTGAAACAAAAAGAATCTTCCTGACAAGAAAAAAAAATCACAGCAATATCCAAACAGAATTTACATTCATGAATATGAGTAATTTGTAATTTCAAGAATTCTAAGATTTGAATCAACATGTCCTAGAGAGGTTCAGTTTCTATCTCTGATATATCTTGGGCATGTCACAGTTTCACTGTTACAGACGTTCAATTTTCTGCATGTATAATTTGTACAGTCACTTTTATTTTATAGATGTTTTATTGCAAATGTACAGTCAAATTTCACTTTTTGCAGAGAATCACTTATTGTCATAACTTCTATTCTTCTTACAGTTTTAACTTCCTGCTTATTGTCATGGTTTGAGAGCCCCAAAATCCAATTCCCTAGTCTAAGCCCCCTCCCACATCTCAATCCAATGTGAGATGTTTTTTTCCAGACAACCACACGAGACTCAAAATGGGAGAAATTTGCAAAGTAATTTGTACTGTAATTTGTACATTCATATTACAATGACTGTACAAATAAATACTACAATACATTATATACAATCTTAGCTATCTCTACCATGACATAAGTATTTACAATGGATCAAATCTCTTCTCCCCTTTCCAGAAGGGAAGAAGGAAAGATCCTTTTCACTCTCAGAGCAGCAATGTCTCTAGGGCAGCAGATCTATCTGTTTTGCTCTTCTTCTCATGCAGCAGCTGGATCTCTGCCAGCACACACACGGGGTATCCAAACCCCTCGGCTCGTCGTCTTCAAGTGAGGGTCTTCTCTTCCGTGGACTGCGTAGCAGGGACAAGCTCGTGTCACCACGTCATACCACGAAACTCAGGGGTCTTCGTGACGGTCCTTATCTTCAGGGGATTCAAGTTCCCTACAGAGCTCTGTGCTCTGTCTCAAGCAGTGGGGGTGGGGGGGGCAAGGTCACCCCCTCTGCATTCTTTCTCTGAGCTTTTTAGCTCCTCTCTGCAGTGCTGCTGCAGTTTAGGACTTCCATTCAGTAGGAGTCCATCCTTTCCACTTAGGAAAGGTCACAAAAGGAGTTTGGGGTTTTTATTTCAGTTCTTACCCCAACTTCCTCTCTCTCTGCTGCTCTCTCTCTCGGCTCTCTCAGACAACTCTGTGTCTTCCTTGCTCAGCTGCATGCTGTTTCTGCTGCTTATCTTCTGCTGGCTCTTAGCCACAATCTCTGGATGCTGCTGCCGCTCTGTCTCTGCTCACTCACGGTGGAGAAAACTTCTTTAGCTTTCAGCTACAGGCACTTAGCCCAACCTTATGCTGTTCCAAGTCCCTGCAGCCCCCCGCTGGGGGCTGGGGGGGCCCCAGAGGCCCCAAGGGGCTGAGGGAGCCCCTTCCTCGTGGCCTCAGAACATGGCTACCACTTCTACCACCAAACTAAAAGTACCTTCTCTTCTGTTCTGAGTGTGATATGTTTATATTTTGCAGAAGCGCTCATTGGGTAAAACTTCAAAACTTCAAGGGTCACCACCCCCTGGGGTTTTACCATTTTATAACTGCAGGGGGAAAACTGTTTTCCCACCACCACACTTATATTCTTGTCTGAATAGTGATGTATTTTGTAGGTCTCAATCTTAGCAAGACTGACCCCTTTTGACTACTCTCAGCCCCCTTGAAGTCCTAAAGATTAAGGAATAAGTAAAAATTGCTTCTATTTTCTGTGAAAGATGAGACATAGTCTAATTTCCACAAATAATATAACTTTACATTGTACTTTTGTCTTACATTTAGAATAAAAAATCTATTATGTGCTAGGGTTTCAACATTGTACTGAAATTTTTGTCAGATGGACCAAGCAGCTCCCTCCTACATATCAGCATGATACGCCAAATTGTGCTAAGATTCTGTTTTTAGCCCGATGCTTCAAATTAATTTTCCATTCTTTCATGTTACACCTCAAAATCGGGAGTTCACAGTTAAAATATTTTCTTTTTACTTGGAATTTCATTTCAGTTTTTAAATACACTTTGCCATCTACCAGTCCCCTCAAAGAACTTCTTATATTTACTTAATGACAACCCAGCCGTGGGCACAGTTGCACTGCGGTTCTGAGCAACACCCCAGGGGTTTGTGCCACTGAGTCACAACAGAGAATGTCCAGAGTACATTGACTGAGGTGTTGTTCACAACCCAAACAAGTAAGCAAAGTGTAGCATACTGTGCTGCAAACACATGGTTTGTATTCATTCCACTGTTATTTCCTATTGGAAATTAACTTTAATAGTGAACTTGCCATAACTCCTCTGCTCAGTCTCCTTGTAATTGAGAGCAAGAAATTTTAGCCAGAAACTCTTCAGTCTGAGAAAAGTAAGAGCTTCTGACAGGATTCTTTTCACAAAGTTCATCTTGCTTTAGCAAGATGTTCTCTGCAATAAGTCCACTTTTCATGTTAATTGCAGCTTGCAGCTCATTATTTTCAGGAGTGTTTAAAAGAGGCTTCTGTTATACAAAAGGGTCATTTTGAAGGAGATGTCATCTTCTACACTCTCTGTCTCACTAGCCCCAATTATTTCGTTGTCATTCTAATTGGTTTCTACTCAGAGATAGAAAATTTGCTGCTGTTTGATCTTTTGCTTATTTGAGGTTATTCTAGTGTTTCAGATTCTCTAAAAATGCTTGAAAGCATCTAGAGATCAGTAGTGACATTCTGTTCCTGTTCTCCCTGCTGCTGCTCACAGCTGTGCAAAGCACAGGCAATCACCTCCCAGGTTTGGAGACCACTTGTGCCTTCTCCACCATGGCAATAGCTGTCATTTCTCTCCAACCCACTAAAGCTGCGCAGGACTGGATTTTGCCTCTCTCCAGCTGCCTAGATGAGGACATAAGGAGAAAAATCTATTTACTTTGTTCGGTTGCCACCTAAACTCTGTGTGCAGGATTACAGATGCTGTGCGCTTCTGTATTCCCAGCCTTCCATGGGTGGTACAACAGGGGAAATGGATGGGCATTTAGTGTCAACAAAGGGAATGAGTTGAGCATGGAGTAGTTCTGTGGCAAACCATTAGCCTTTAGGAATAATATAGAGCCAGAGTAATTTTCCAGGAAATGATTAAGAGCATGAGACAGGCTCTTTTAAGGCAATCTTCTTTCCTGAGGTATACAGGAAAGATGAGTTTCTTCTTTTTGCTCTTTTCCACTCCTTGTTGCATTTGATTTAAACTTTGGTGATTTTGACACTATTAAATGCATTCCCATCCAGCCACTCATTACCAGTGATAACGTTGTACTACAACATTATAATGTTGAATTTTCTGACAGAGATAACTGCTTAAAACAGTACATCAAATTTCAAAGTTGACTTAAGCAAAAAATGACCTATGCTCATGGTGAGTTTTTCATGTCTTTAAAGTATGCATGGGCAGCAGAGACGTGAACAGTATAAAATAGAAATGAGAGGAACTATAGAGGTTGATAAAGAGGGAGCTGCAAGATAGTGCTTATTGACAAGGCATTACAGGACTAATTCTTGCAGCCCTCCCATGGACATAAGTGGATCTGGTTGGTAACAGCCAATAATAAATGAACCTATTAAGGTGGAGTGGGAGGGGACCACCTGCATGTCTTTTGTGGTGGCACAGTGGTGGTTGCAAAGTTTAGGCTTCAAATATAAATTGGTAAATCTATCTTTAAAATTAGCTGTATTATTCTCCATTAAGAAAGAAAATGGGGTCTTGGGGGGAAGGTAAGAAGACAGTTTTTTTAAGAGGAAAATATTCTGGGTAACTAATAACAGAATCAGAAGAATCCTGGATCAGGCAAAAGGATGGTGAAATCTGTGGTGGATCCTGTTCTGTTTGAGGGGAAGAAATATTGTGGAAGAAAGGAGGGTGTAGAAGTATCCAATGCTTTTTCTGATCAAAACCATCCAATCATCCCTCCTTTCTGAATGAGGTAAAAAGGAACTAGAAGGTGAATATATAATCTTGGTCTTACTACCATAAAGACACTGGGGGACTTTAGACCTTTTTACAGAAACAAGGAGAACAAATTTTGCAAACACAGTCAATCACCAAATGTTTAATGGGTTCATAATGTCAAGTGATGCAGAATGAAATGGTAAATCAGACAAACTGGGACTATTTCCCACCCTTGCAGGTATATGTGAAGCACTCATTTTCTCTATTTAAATGCCTGACAGCTACCAAATGGCAGCATATGTTTCCAAACACATTTTCCAAATGATTTCTCAGTCATATATTGTAAAAGTATGTTTTAAACTAGAACAGAGAATTTAAAAAAAAAAAAAATTAAGAAATTCCTACTTTCAGAATTGCAAGAGAGCTAAGTTGTCAGGAAAGGGCCATTTCATTTGGTACAGTGCTTCTTAATGCTGGATCTTTCAGAGGTCTACTCATGTTTTTGTCACAGATGGTGTGCTTTTTCCTTTGGGAAGTGATGTTATAATGGTGCCAAAGATTTTCTTTTGCCTGACCCAAGCAAAAGATAATACCCTTAGAAATGACTAGTTACTCTTTAAAAAGCATGAAACCTGCTGTTTCTAAAGAGCTAATCTGTGCTGCTTATTAGAACACAAAATACACATTACACATATATATGTAAAATTGTAATGTAAATTTATTGAAAAGGAAAAAAAAAGACATCCAATTCTTTAGCAATGAAATAAGAGATAAAAGCCTGAGAAATAACAGTTTACTTAAGAAGCAATGTATAGTCTTCTAAAATGGGGACTACAAACAAAATAAGTAATTAAGGATATGCTTTCACATGTGTTGTAGATTATACAAATTAGACAAAAGATTATACAGCTTTGAAAGAGGGAGTGTAACTTCTGCTATCACTTATATGCAGGAAATAACTACTGAGATTCACCTTCAACCCAGAATCTTGCTGGATGCACTCCCATGCTCATCACTGAAACCCCCCACGCACCCCCACTACTAATCCCCCTCCACACTGGCAGTAACCCACGTCAGTCTCTGCTTCAGGCCTTTTTTAATTGCTTTCCCTTTTCTCCCATTTACACCATCTTAGGTATCTTTGTAAGGTGATTTAAAATGCGTACATATCCCATCATTAAAAAACAGTTCTCAAGGAACAATACTGGATTAATTTAACATAGTGTATCTTTGGCAACGCAATAATATATCTGATTCCATTTACCTGCACTCCTTGATTCCCTTTACAAAAATTATCCCAAAGTTTAGTTTAGATAGGCAAACTACCTGTGTGTCACGTTTTCTCTTTCTTACATAAAGGTATTTGCTCCTCTTTAGTCAGCTTTTTTATTCAAAATATGTGACTATTGTCTTAGAGCTTTTGATATCTAATGAATGTTTATTTGTGTTATGTCTCTATGTAAGGAAAATAAGTAAATAAGTAAATAAATCCACCGATTAATCTTCCTCAGTTTAATGTGATAAAGGTTATTTGGTTCTTGTAAAAACAAATATCTTCACTTTCATAGTGAATGAAAGAAACATCAATTTCTCTGGGAAAAAAAACACCCTATTTTGATTATTAAATACCAGGCTCATAGCCATACTGAGAGTCTTTAAATAGATACTCCTGATTCTGTGTCCTCATTTCCTTTGTCCCGAGCTGTTTTGATCAAATGTCTTAAAATCTGATTGACTTAGGCTTGGCTGAAAACCAATGATTTAATAGTCAACCCTCCAAAGCTCATTACGTACTGCTAGAATTGATCAAGACTTTAGAAAGCTCGGTGAGGTTATCTCAAACAATGTGACTGGGCACAAAAAACAGCTGTTTGCAACAAACCCAACATAAAAGAAAAAGATTTGGCTGGCATCATGTTAAACTGCAACAATTCCAATAGGCATTTTCTTATTCACCAGTGCTGCTGGTGTGCAAAATTTAATGAAAATGCTGTACCTTTACTCATATCCCTAACAAGTTCTAGGTAGTCAAGAGTGCTATTAATATTTTTCAAGGGTCTAAAAGTTATTTGATTTAGAATAGGGTACTTACCAGAAAAATTTAATGGTAATGGTACAAAAATGTAGTATCAGCTGCCCTGAAATGGATATCAGGTTTATGCCAAGATGGTTTTTGACTGTACTGCTGAAACTGCAGAAGAAAGCAACTCTGCCTTTTGAATACCATTGCTTTTGAACATCTCTGGTGTGTCCTGCTTTGCTCCATCTAGAGAGACATGAATTCACTTCTGACACTTTCTACAGCTATTCTGTATTAACTTAATTGTTATTTGAACTTTTTTTATGGGCAAAGATATGAACTGGAGCCTTCTACCCATTAAGAGAATGCTCTAGTCACCACGTCATGAGATATGCTGAGATTTGTGTCCTTGTCTGCAATTCTTCACACTCATTGAATATGTTTCTCATTTCATGTGATTCTTCTGTCTGAGCAGTTAAGTTCTTTCACTCCCTGCTGCAGGCAATGAGGGGTCTTTCAGTAAACCAGAATGACACCAAGCAAAAGGTGCTGGACCTTTTCATTTCAAGATGGTTCATTTTTCTCAGGCAGATATGGAGTTTTAACCAGGACTCCTGATACCACTGTCCCTAAGTTTTGTCAGCTCCATTCTTGGTGAGACTGCCCCCTTCATTCCTGTCTTCTGTTTAACTATGAGTCACTTGACACTTTCTGTTCACAAAATGCTTGTTTGGAATTTAATTGCATAAACAACTCTATTCTAGCAAAACAAAAGGATTTTTTTCTTTGCATGTTTTGTTTCACTTCTTGACCGGTTGTGTGCTGGGGAGCATCAGGCGAAACATCATCAGCCAGTCAAGGAAGAGGATTTTCCTGCTCCACTCTGCACTGGGGTGGCCTTGAATAGTGTGGTAGTTTTGGCACCATAACATAAAAAAGACATTAAGCTGTTAGAGAGTATCCAAAGGAGGGCAAAAAAGATGGGGAAGGGTCTGGAGGGGAAGCCTTATGAGGAGTGTCAGAGGTCACTTTGTTTGTTCATCCTGGAGAAGAGGAGACTGAAGGGAAACCTCATTGTGGCCTTCAATATCCTCACAAGTGGAAGCAGACGGGCAGGTACTAATTCCTCCACTCTCGTGACCAGTGACATGATTCAAGGAAACAGTATGAAGCTGAGTCAGGAGAGGTTTAGGTTGGACAGTAGGAAAAGGTTTTTCAGCCGGAGGATGGTTGATCACTGGAACAGTCTTCCCAGGGAAGTGGTCACAGCATCAAACCTGATTTCAAGAAGCATTTAGGCAACTCTCTCAGGCACATTGGAGTGTTCTGTGTGGGGCCAGGAATGGGACTTGATGACCCTTGTGTGTCCCTAGCTTAGGATATTCTGTGATTCTGTGGCTCTGTGATTGGCTGCCTGATGGCTCCTAACTAACCAACCCCAAAACCAGCTAACATTGTTTCTGCAGTCTTTGCCGTAACCATTTCTCCCACCTCATTTTCTTAAAAGTATACCAGCTACTGTACTGAGTGATTTAGTAACTCGGTAATTTGAGCATCCAATTCAGCTCTGAATTTTATTTTTCTGGATTCAAATTATGCTTGGATTTTGCATATTTTCTATACAAAACTTCTCTTAGATACAGTTTTTCATCTCCATCTATGCATATGTCTAAGCATACTTTCACATTATATTAGAACAGCCGTTTCTCTGAACCTAGCAGATGCTGTACTGCAGCTACAGGCTTCCTCCTCTTACCCAGCTCATTTGAGCTTGTTATCTCTTTCTTTAAATTACTACTCTATATCTCTCTCACACTTCACAAGCAGTTTCAGAAACTGCCTTTCCAAGCCATCCCTGTCACACCCATCATCTTCTAATCATGATTAGAAAGTGGAATCTTGCCTCTGGTCAGTCTGCGGTGTCAGGCTCCTTTGCCCATGTTTTACATTTGCAGACAGGTGTCATCAGACTTTTTATCACTTTCATAGCTGGGAGGATCAATCTATAAGCATCAACAGAGCCAGTTACCTTCAGATATGTGGTTGAAAAAATATCCACTACTGTGCTGCCTACAAAAATACACAATGGTAAGAGGCTGCTATGCCTTCTGATGTTATCTCATTGTTTCTTTGTGCTCCTCATATGTGTCTCTGCTTGCTGAGAAATGCCACCTCTTTAAAACAGGCACCATCCCCTTGCATTCTGCAACAACTCAAGTACTGTTCGACAGTAACTCTGTGATTATACAAATAATAATACATGAGTCCGTATTTCTTAAAGACATTCCAAATCTTCCTCTGTCGTTATGTTGAACTGCAGCAGATTACAGTGTGTTTCCCTACCGTCAGGTATTGGTGGTTGTGCTGGCATATGAGTAAAATGCTACTTATTAATCTCTGTTGCACTCAGGGATCTAGCAATGGAATACTATCCAGGCAATTATTTTAATTGAAGATAATCACTTGGGAAATGGATGGATGAATGAATCAATTCCAGTTAATTGGAATAATGACATTATTTATGCTGGTCACCTTTTTTTACAACCATCTGTAGGAAGATTTCCAACTGCAAGGCCAAATTCTTCCATGACACAGATCCACTGAGGCTACTGCAATCAAAGCAGGAATAAATGTGGTGCATTGTAAGTATGGAATAAATTCCCTCACTTACTTATTTTGGAGAAACCATGTGTGCAGCTGACCTGGGAATACTACAAATTACTCTCTTTATTCCACTGCTGCTGTCCTGTCATTAGTAGTGTTGCAACAGGAGGTGTTCTTGGCACTTGTTCTAGCAGAAATGTATAACTTTTGTTTTGTTTACATACTTATGCAGCTCATTACTATGTGAAAAACAATCTGCAGCTTAGCATTTGTTAATGGGATATGGAACAAGGAAACAGCAGATGGAGTATTGGGATACTGAATGCATAATACTGAGTTTGATCCTGAAAGTCCTTGCATGATTTTTCAACTCAAGATGGTTGCTAAATTCCACTGCAAAGCTGAGCAGAAACGATGCCTGTGTTCAAGCATTAAGACACATTTTTTGACACTAAACAGACACGAGGTCAGGTACTCTACACCTGATCACCTCTTAAAGGGAAGCAAAAGGCACAATTTCTCTTGTGATTAATTCTGTCATTTATTTTACTGTTCAGAGAGGAGTGCTGAAAATAGGATGGCGTCGTGGTTTGACCTCAGCTTAAACAAGCCCCACAGAGCCATTCATTCCCTTCCCCTGCATCAGGATGGGGAGAGAATTGGAACAGTAAAAGGGAGGAAACTCGTGGTTTGAGATAAAGACTGTTTAATTAAGGAAAAGCTGCTCATGCAAGCAAAGCAAAACAAGGAATGCATTCACCACTTTCCATGGAGAGGCAGGAGTTCAGCCATTCCAAGGAAAGCAGGGCTCTGTCACACCTAACAGTGACTTATGAAAACAAATACCATCACTCTGAACATCACACTGGTTTATATACTGAGCATGATGCCATATGGTAAGGAATATTCCTTTGGTCAGTTGGAGTCAGCTGTCCCAGCTGTGTTCCCTTCCAACTTCTTGTGCTCCCCCAGCCTACTCACCAGTGGAGTGAAGCTGAAAAGTCCTTGATTTAGTGTAAGTACTGTTTAGAAACAACTGAAACTTCAGTGTGTTATAATTATTCTCATCTTAAATCAAAAACACAGCACTATACCAGCTACTAGGAAGAAAATTATCCAAACAAAAACCAGGACAGATATTTCAATCCCCTGCAAGTGATTGTAGATAAATTTTGCTGCGATCTTGTCCTACCTATTTCTGTCCTCAGCTGAAGAGAAATATAGTTCTGAATGTTATCTTCTGCTCACCTGTACGTCTAATGCAGGCTGGTGCCCAGGAGGTTCACCAATCTGAGAACAAGTAAACAGGGCTATAAACACTTTGTACTAAGAGACATCTTCATTTAATGTGTTGTAGCACCTTTGCACCTCTCAGAATAAGATCTTGGGGTAAAATCATTTCTGTATAATCTATTTGTCCATCTTCATCTCTGTGTCAGACTGAGTGGCTCTTGAAATCTGATAGAATAGATCCAAATCAGTTGTCTTCCAGAGACAAAGATCAAATCATTCTGTGACACCTGGATCAGGATACACTGAGCCCTTCAAACATCTGGGACTGCAGCATGGATTAGACATATCTGCCAGGTTGCAGTGAGCTAACTCCAATTTTAAGAGCCCTTTTTGCAGCAGAATGACTCTCCAACTCATCTAACACAGACTTGTTTAATAAATCACAAGCTTTCAAACTTCTGGGAAATGTTGGTGCAAGGTGTGGCAAACAAAACTTGACAGTCTTAGTATCTTTATTACTGTATCCTAAATAGCTGCAACAGAGTTTTCTGCAAACACTGCATGAGATAAACATGATGGAGAAGAAATCTTCCATTTTTCAACAGCAAGTGAAAGTACTGCTCCCGCAAACTGTGATTTTTTGGGATGGGTGAAAAAAGGTTGGTAAATGTTAGGACAGGCATCAAACCTGGAAATTCTCACAGGCTTTGGCTCCTTCATTTCAGGAGCCCACTGAATTCAAGCATGATGTCTTGTGTGACCACAAAGGGGAAAGAATTGCTTGCAAACAGTCAGTGCCTTGAGGTTCTCTAATATTTGCACTAGACTGAATTCAGTTCTCCTGCCTCCCTCAGAGACATTTTGGCAAGACAGCATCTGTGACCCACAGCATGAGCAGATCTGGATGGAGATAATGTTTTAAGCTAAATGGGACCCAACAGGCTGCTGTGCATGTGACTTTTGTTTTCAGGTTGACACTGATCCTCCATCCAGCAGGGCACAGTGACAGGGCACTGCCAGAGCCACCCGAGTCACTGCATGCAGTGCTAACCCCTGTGCTAACAAACAAATAGCAGCTACCTCAGGGGGACCACACAACATCACCCCACATATCTGCAGATGCTGTGGGCCAGGAAATGCTTCCTGACACCTTCCAAAAGACAATGGCATGCCACAGGAAGAAAATAGGAGGAAGTGAAAGCATTATCTGCCTACCAGATTCCTGGACCTTTGTCAATAAAATTCCCAGACAATGATAACAATCCAGGCTACAAAAAAAGTAAATTCTGTCTCTGCTGAAATTCTTCCTAATTAGGAAAAGAAAATCCTCTGGACCCTATATCTGATAATTAGTTTAACACATTGAGCTGGGTAAGTAGCTGAACACCTGTAGGTATTTAATGTCACTAAGATTTAAGTAGTATTAAGATTTAAGTAGTATTAAGTCCTACAAATGCCAATAATTTTGAAAGTATTTAAAATTACTGAAGTATTTAATTATAAAGGGTCAGTAAATCTCATCTTTAGCTTTGCTTCACCAAACTATACAAACCAAAGTCATTCAGTGTCTCATAGTACATTTCCAAAATCACTTTAGCACTCTGTATCTTTTTTCAGTTTTACTTCATTTCAGTGTTGGTGACTAGAAAAGTCTGAACTATTGAAAATGAATTTTCACCAGTATTTTCTATAGCAGTACTAATAATTTCCTGGTTTTGCTAAAAAAATACCTTAAAGAAGCAAAGCTACAATTTTACCACTGAGTTCAGTGAGGTCAGGATTTCACTCCCACATTCATTAAAAAATCCCTTTTTTTCCCTACCTATGATATAAGAAGCACATCCTAGGGCTTTCTCCTAGGAACGTGTTATTCCAACAAGTGTTGTGTAATGAGTCATGAACCCAGCCAGCAGGGGTTTAGGAAGGGCAGGTCCTGTCTGACCAACCTTTTATGATCAGATGACCCGCCTGGTGGATGGGGGAAGGCTGTGGATGTGGTCTATCTGGACTTCAGCAAAGCCTTTGACACCGTCCCCACAGCATTCTCCTGGAAGAACTGGCAGCCCACGGCTTGGACAGGGGCACTCTGTGCTGGGTTAGGAACTGGCTGGAGGGCCGGGCCCAGAGAGTGGTGGTGAACAGTGCTGCATCCAGTTGGCAGCCGGTCACTGGTGGTGTCCCCCAGGGATAAGTGTTGGGTCCAGTTCTGTTCAGTATCTTTATTGATGATTTAGATGAGGGGATTGAGTCCACCATCAGTAAATTTGCAGATGACACTAAGCTGGGGGGGAGTGTCGATCAACTGGAAGGCAGGAGGGCTCTGCAGAGGGACCTGGATAGGTTGGAGAGTTGATCTGATTCCAACAAGATGAGGTTCAACAAGGCCAAGTGCCGGGTCCTCCACTTTGGCCACAACAACCCCCTGCAGAGATACAGGTTGGGCACAGAGTGGCTGGAGAGCAGCCAGGCAGAAAGGGACCTGGGAGTTTGGATTGACAGGAAGCTGAACAGGAGCCAGCAGTGTGCCCAGGTGGCCAAGAAGGCAAATGACATCCTGGCCTGGATCAGGAACAGTGGGGCCAGCAGGACCAGGGAAGTGATTCTTCCCCTGTACTCAGCACTGGTGAGGCCACACCTGGAGTGCTGTGTCCAGTTCTGGGCCCCTCAGTTCAGGAAGGATGTTGAGGTGCTGGAGCAGGTCCAGAGAAGAGCAATGAGGCTGGTGAAGGGACTCGAGCACAAGTCCTATGAGGAGAGGCTGAGGGAGCTGGGGTTGTTTAGCCTGGAGAAGAGGAGACTCAGGGGAGACCTCAACTCTCTACAACTCCCTGAAAGGAGGTTGTGGCCAGGTGGGGGTTGGTCTCTTCTCCCAGGCAGCTATCAGTAAGACAAGAGGGCATGGTGTTAAGCTGTGCCAGAAGAGGTTTAGATTAGATATTAGGAAGAAGTTCTTTGCATAGAAGGTTATCAGGCATTGGAATGGGCTGCCCAGGGAAGTGGCGGATTCTCTGTCTCTGGAGGTTTATAAGATGAGACTGGATGTGGCACTCAGTGCCATGGTCTGGTAACCGCAGTGGTAGTGGATCAAAGGTTGAACTTGATGATCTCAGAGGTCCCTTCCAACCCAGGTGATTCTATGATTCTATGGTTCAGATACAACAACTAAACAGAAAACAGAATACCTGCATCTTGAAATACATTTCCACTAGCTTTTCCTCCTGTCAGCTTATCAGTTTTGATGAAGCAAACATGTACCCTCAAATAAAAAAAAAATATTATGGAAAAATTTGATCCAAATAAAACATACAAAAATTTTTAATCATAAATACATATTTCAAGCAGTATTCTGGGATTGAGGAACTAAATAATGAGTAAAGGTGTTTATATAAGCCACTCACATTCTGATACTCCACAAAATATCATTTTTCTTCTGAATGCAGAGGAATGAATGAGTTAAAGTCATTTCATGCTAAAGAAGACACTATTTTTTTAGATTTTAGATCTAGAAATAATTCTAAAATATGAATAAAGCCCAAACTCACAAAACAGAATCTTAACTATACAGGCCTTTCAAGTTTCCTCAGGTATTACTGGAATATTGTGAAATTTGTGTGAAATGTTTGTACATCTGTTTGTTTGTTTGTTAATTTCCCCTTTATGTAGTTTACACAGTTTTAAGTTTTATTTAGGAAATGAGCATTTGACTTCTAGCAAAATGAATTCCTAAAGAAGGGAGATGCTTTTGCTGTGCACTCCATCAGCTGCACAAGTAACCACAGACCCCATGGAAGGGCTGTAAGGTGCAACTCGGCCACTGTGCCCTGTCTCCATGGGAACATTTCAGCAGATGTGGTACCCACTGGCGACCGAACAAAGATTTTCCTATTGTTCTGCAGAAGAGGCAAAATGTAATCTGCAGTGAATACAGTATCTTTCCTTGACCCTGAATCTGTAAGCATTGGCAGGCCAGAGACATCACATCTTCCTTTTATTTTTTTTTTCCCCGCGGAAAAAGAAACGTAAATGGGGAAGAGGGGAAGAAATGGGATGTGAAGTATTTTAACAATAAAAAATCTATTTACAGCAAGATGCAAAATTTTGAAGTCAAATTCAAAAACAGTTTTTTACAGAAATGAAGCCCTCAAATCAGACACACATAGTTCAGAGAAAAGTGTTTCAAATTGCAGTGGTGTGCTTGCTGGATTTATATTATAAGATAAAGAAATAAGAATAGTGAAGATATCATTGTGTGAAAGAGCAATAACCTCCATTTCCATTTCAGCTACTTTGAGCTGAGTTTTATAGCCTAGGGAAGGTCTTTTCACAATCTTAAAGTGACAGGAGTGGTTAGTGCTTTTGAACACAGTGTTCTGTTGGAGACAGCATAGAGCAGGGAAAAACAATCTATATGAGATCTGGAAAAATATAGAGAGAAAGAGACCAACCAAAAGAATCTTGTCTTCTGTTCCAAGTTAGAAAAAGAAGTAAAACTTAAAACATACTTTAACCTTCGGTGAAACTCCTTCAGGGACTAGCAAGTTTAAATGAGATAAAACTGATTAATAGCCAGGATTTTCTGTGCATTCCTCTCAGTGCCCGGTTCTGGTCACATAGGATGGAGCATTAATTCTCCTTTTTCCCTGTATCTTCTAATCATACATGAAAAGCTTATGCAATCACAAGAGGAATTCAGAACTTACACTGATAAGTCAGATGGGGTAAATATCTCTACGTTCTTCTCAGTTTCTGAGTACCCTTTGAATAGGGAATGGCAACAAAAATCTTTTCAGTCGTCTCATCCTTTAGTATAGGAAGGATATCAACATCATCTGTATTCTGACACAGATGCCAGTAGTATGCCTACTTTATGTTTTTACTACACAAAATAAACCTTGATAAGTAGCAAGGACAAATCATTAGTGTGATTACTACTAATAGTCTGCAACCTCTGCATATAAAAAACCTTCTGTAATTAGATTTGTCAAGCATGACAGAACATGTTTTATTTATTTTTTAAAATAATTATCACACTGATATTGTCAGCTTTGTTTACCACAACATTGGTATTTTAACAATTTATGATGATTATGGTTTCTTCTAATTAGAATGGAGATTTTGTTTAAAGTTTTCTGCTCGAATAATTTAGAGCAAAAGCTGATGTAATTCCAGCTGATGTTAAACTTAAAACTGTAGTGCTGATATTCTTTCTGAAGAACTCCTGTTTTGTTCTTTTTCTTAGGAGATAAGAATAATTTCAGACTTCCAGAACTAAATGATTATAATGGATATGTGATAACCAAAGCTGTGTGTTCTTGTGCTGCCTCCCGGGCAGGCAGGAACCAGCTCAGAGTTACACTGGTGGTGGTGCTGGTGCTACAATCTGAACTGTCAAGTCCTGTTGAAGGCCTCTTAGCTGCAAATTAGTGCCACAGATGCTGTGACTTTGCATCAAACCTGTGTTCTATGTCATTTAGGATTTATGAGCATCTGCTTGCAGATGTGAAAGGAGCTGTGTACAAGAGCACAGTCAGCTGTTCACACACTTACACAAGAAAAGGAAACCCTTTAAAATTCAAATTCAAAACGATTTCTTAGTATGCCCCACCTTAAAATCCTTTAGTGTTTTGGCTAAGGCGAGAATGTGGTGAGGATGCTTACATTCATCTGTTAAGAAAAATTTGTGATAATATTCAGCTTTTTAATGTGAAAAGATGGAAGTCTTTCATAAAATACTTCCAGGTGTGTTTAGTACTATCTCTGTTAGGAAGGCATTTCCTTCAAGAATTACTTTATTGTGGTTCCTGACCTCATGGTGGCTTTGTTACTACCTTCATGATCCAGAAAATACATTGCATTAACTCCCTTGACCAAGCAAGATGGTCTCTAGTTTCTACCTTCTAGAGACTATGAAAGGCAGAAATTAATTTTAAAAACTGCTGCTTAAAGTAATCTTGCAAGCAATGGCTGTGATATGTAATACTTCTTTCTAAGAGTAGGATAATAATTTTCATTAATATTGCATGAATTTTCCTTTTTGTGCCTACACAACAGTTATGAATAATTTGTTCCTTTGTAATCTCACCCCAAATTTGGTTTAATTCTTAAAAGTGTTATGTCTGTTGCTATCACTATATGAATAATTGTAGATCTTTATATTTTGTTGCAATCTAATTGAGAGAAAGTGAGAAAAAAAAAAAAAGGAGTCTCCTGCTCCCACTTTTGGGGAGAAAACTAAAATATTTTGGTTTATTTTTGAATTGGAAAATTGTCTTCAAGGCATTTAAAATACTATAAAAAGGAGACATACTTGCAAAGTATATATTCAGAGGAAGAAGGAAAAAAAATTTGAAGTTCTTTACTATTCCATGGTTAGTATTGAAATTTGAAAATTAATTTCTTACTAGTATTCCAGATAGTTTATTACAGACAGAAGAAAACTTTTCTTTCCAAAACTGTGTGTATACCAAAAATTGACACTTTCTCTTTTAATGAGCAGTAATATTTTGAAAAAAAAAAAAACACATAAATTTTTTGTTTATTTTTGGAAAACCAAAGTCTTTTTGCATTTCCATTTTGATATTTTCTCTTTTTTTTTCTACAATAGAATGGGAAAAAAAGCAAGACAAAGTGAGGAAAGAGAAAAAAATTGAAAGCAAAGTGGAATTAAAAATCGAAATTATGGAAAATTTAAGTTCTTTTGAAACTTTTTTATGCTACTGAATTTTATTTTGCAAATTAAATTAGTTCGAAAAAACTGTTTGATGTCTTGTTTCCAAATAAGTTAATTTTTATAGAAATACCTTTTTATAGAAATCTTTTGAAATCTATATTCTTTGGTAATTTTTAATTCTTCTGGAGTTTATCATAACCTGATATAAGGAGAAAATAATTTAAGTAGAATTAAAAATCATTGAGCAACTTCTGTTACACATAAAAAGCTTATTCATATCCATTCATAACTCAACAGTTATTGAACCATTAAAGTAGAAATGTCCTCTTTATAGGCCATAGAATGTTTTCATTAGTTAGAATTTACATGAAGCCAGTTAACTCATTACTGTTCACTGACAATATTTTTTTTAAATTGTTATTTTTTTATTTAGCCTAAAAGGTATGCATTTTCTTGAGAGTTAAATAGTCATTTAGAGAACAGGAGACATTTTACATGCTATTCTTCTAAACAAAGACAATCATCAAAAGACAGTATGGTACTTAAATATTTAACTTCTGTTTCTTATTAAAAAACCTAAACAACAATAAAACCAAAATCTTTAAAATAATAAGTAAACTTAAGCATATGTAAAAAGCATCTGCTGTGTTACAGAGTGAACAGTAAGAAGTACAGACTTGAACTTCCCGAGGTCACAGTGATTTTTCAAAGTTCATATTTTAACTTTCCAACATACAGCAGAAAATAACTGCCTTCAGGCTCAGGCTGTTTCACAAAATTAACGTGCATTTTCCCAAGTTTACCTAAAACCTTACAGAGGCAAGAGTTGTGGAATATGAATTTTCTAAGACTTTTTAAAAATAAACCACAAAAAATTGTTACCTGTAGGTTTCTCTGTGAGCTTATTTCTTATCTTGCTTTGCCAACAGCTAGAACAAGTAGCATTTCTGTGATTATACACTGTAATTCCCAGTCTTCCTCTATGTGCTTCACCCCATCTCCATCCTTACTGAGTTCTTTAGGAGTCTTTCATGAATGCAGGATAAGATTCTTATATTTGAGAGTCTATTCCCAAAGTATTGAAAACCAGAAACCAAAACCCTCTTCTTCACGCTGTGAAATCCATTTTTATGTTACTTAGATAATTACTCACATGCCTGTAGCATTCCTACTCTATTTCAGATCAAGACAGAAAAATATTTAAAGGCATTTTTTTTTCTAAAGGATTTCATACTGAAGTGATTCATCTTCTGGGGGAATGCTCTGATGTTTTCCCAGGATATCTATGTGGTATTGATTAGAAAGCTAAAATTCTGTTCAATGCCCAATGTATTAAATACTTACTGGATTCCAATGTTTATCCCTACATGACAGGTATAAATAGATAATAACTTATATTTATCTGAGATGAACAGACATCAAAGATATGAAGGTCCTTGGAGGGGCAGAGAAAGCTGTTTTCTGGCCCCTCAATGTAGATGAAGCTATGAGTTTGTTGTCCTGTAAATAAGTTTAACCATCAACAACAAACGCTGCTATTGTTTTTTTATTTGCCTTAACTCTTTATGACACACTTTTTTCATATGCCAGCTTTCTGTATATGCAAGTTTAACTGGCTGGTTATAATGTCACCATTAATTTATAGGGGATTATCACAGAGCTCTGAGAAAGATGATTTGGAAAAGATATACAAGGCACTACTGGCTGGTGGGAAGCTAGAACTACATATGATACTTTGAAAAATGTTGAAGTAGGTTTAAAGTCTTTTTCTAAAAATTTATCAAGCAGAAAATATTTAATTTATGCATTATGTTTCAAAGATGCTGTACTTGAGATGTGAGACAAATGGTAGTCTAGATTCAAGTAACCCTGCAGAACTCTATAGACTTCCAGAACACCTTGACTACGTATCTTAGGCTTCTATAGGGTTTTCAAGGTTTATCTTCTACAATTAGAACATCACAGAAAACCTCAGTGTTCAAATATTATTTTCTCTTTTTTTTTTTTTTAATTGGCAGACAAATATAATCATATTCGCTGGCTTTAAAAGTTTTTCAGTCTATAGTTCTTTTGAAGTACACTGAAATTTAATTTCCTCTTCCATTTCCTATTTTAGAATTTATTTTGAAATGAAGCTTTATATGTTTTATCTTTTCATTTGCATCCTGAGCTGAAGTAATTTTAGGCAGAACTGAGCACTAGCCTAAAATAAACAAGTGTTCTTCTGTAGATCTTTTGTTCTCTGTATCTTTATTTCACTGAATCTGGAAACAACTATGTGTGAATGAGACACAGTCCAATGAACTTGTACTTTTCAGTAGTTAGAATTAAAAAGAAAGGAAAATTACTATTAAAGTCTTTAGTTCAGAATTGAGACTGAGACATACACTGTAATAAGCAAAGACTCTTTTCTCAATTTTTTGTAGAGTCTTTCCTCTATTGATTAACTTTACGAATACATTGGTTAAATCCCAGAATTATCTTATGGAAATTCTTTCTCGGCATTATTCATACCTGTTATCTGAGCAGTTATTTCTGTTTTTTCCTCTTCTGACCAATTAAGAATTTGCAGTTGATCTGATCCTGGATTGTGTAATTTAACCTTTATCAAATGGAGCCACCTTCAGGAAGGCCTGCAGATCTGAGAATATTTGTCATTCCACATCTCCTGTTGTGAAAAACATTCAGAAACTTGAGACAAAAAAACCGATGAGACACAGTTGCTAATCCATAACCATGTTTCATATATCATAACTCTGTGTTTATCTTCATGAGAGTAATTTTAAATTCAAATTCCAAGCACTTTCTTATTCCTTATGCAGGATTTACTTGTACAAGCATAAATATAAATTCTTAAAGAAAATTGGATATAATACCAGATTTACCCAATAGAAAATTAAAAATGTAAATTTTAAAATGAGATGCAGGATTGTTTTTGCAGTAAGAGCTTTTATGCTTTTACAGGCAGAAATAGTGAAATGGCATTCCACCACTGGGTAAATAATAGAAAACATTATATTAATGGAGACACAACTATTAATTATTTAATAGATTAATTTCTTCATACTGTCCAGCTGTTCCTGCCTTTCATAGAAAGATCTCAATATTTAGATAGATGTTGCTTAAAAGAATAATTTTGATTAGCTCTTCCTTAACAGTTAACTGAGAATATCCTGCTGTGCCACTGAGTATCATCACTGGATAGTGACTAAGGGCTATTTTTCAAGTGAAAACTCCATGTTCACAGCTGATTTCCTTGGGACAAATTACTACTTCATGAAAACCTTTCTTATTTGTCTTACTAAGTAAGTAGAACTAAAACTAAGAAAAAGACCGCTCCACCAAGAAGGAATGGAGAGACAGTGATGGGATAATACATGGTATCCTTCCTTAGTTACAGGAATTTCTTTATTTTTTCCCTTGAAGTTAAAGGAAAATAACTTTGTCTTAATTTTTACCCCAAAAAAGGTCTATGACTGCCTTTCTGGAGCTTTAAATTTAGACAAGAAAACCATGTATGTCCTGATACCTTTCATCCTGTATTTGATTCCTGTGTGCTGCAAATTGGCACAAGTGGGCTGAAAGAGAGAACAAGAATGGGGAAAGTGGGGATCTAACCATAGATATGGTAAAACAATATCTCAGTCATTGCAAATGTGGCAACAAAATAGGATGAGAGGAGGACTTGCAGCAACCCTCTAGTTAGAGGACAACAACATGATGTGATTTCTTGTCACTGGAGGCAGCAACTTGATCATCATGAAGAATACAGGAATATTGGAAAAAAATGTCCCAGTTCAGCAGAATGCAGACCAAGTGACAGAGAGGAAGTTATGAGTGATTTTCCAGAAAACAGGGCCAAAAATAATATCTGGACGATATTTTCTACTTTTCTTTGTATTTCTGTTGTTTTATAGGGAGGCTACAGTGGATCCCCATAGAAAGAAAGCAAAAAGTTTCATATTTCTGAGTGCTGACAAACAAAATGTAGGTGAGAAACAAGAAGTACAACCAGAAAGAAAGATGAGTCCAGTGAAATACTGAAACAAATTTAATCAGAAATAAACAAAATAGACAGTGGCTAATGCAGTATGAGGATTGCCTATTGCTATATGAGTTGGGTACACATTCTCTGCAGTTATAGAATATGACCCACACGAGGACCTTTGGCAGTCATTTCCTGTGGAGGTGGTCAAACTCAAAGGAAAGACCACTAATTTCAAGACTGTCTGCCTTCCACTTCAATTAAAAATAATTGAGAAGGGGGAAAAGAAGTTACCGAAATCTTTCTTAAACTGATAAAAGAACAACAGATAGGTCTAAAAGCAACAGTTCCTTGCAAAGACAAGAGATATGAGGAAACAGTGAAACTGAACAAATGGCAACAGCGTCATCAGTAGCAGAAACAGAGAATTATAATCAAAATATTTCATGAGCACTTTGCTGTTAGATTGAAATGCTCACACAGTGCCTAAGATATCATATCTGAAGCAACGACAAATATAAATGCAGCTTTAATATCTAAGTAGTTCAGAAAGTTATTATCTGTCTCTACAAGCATTGATCAGAAATTTGATGTCATCAGCTTGTCACGCAGTATGAAAAGTATTCCAGAGGACAATGGAATAAGGACTGATAAAACTGTCTTAATTTTTTAAAAATCGTAGAGTCACAGAATTGTTTGGGTTGGAAGGGACCTTAAAGATATCTAGTTCAACCCTCCTGCCATGGGGGGCTGTACTGTGTTTCATGGATCTCTTGAAATGGTTATGAACAGTATTACAGGTTTTAATGATTGTTTCCATACATGTTTCCATAATCTGAGAAAATAAGCAATACAAATGTTCCTCATCAGTTCTATCAAGTACTACAAACCTTTCAGCAGAAGTCACGATGATAAGGTGAACACGAACATAAGCTGATCCAGAAAGTAGAAGAAATAAATTCATGCCACTGTGTCCCAAGAAATGGACAGTGAATTAGTGTGTCTTGTGCAAATGCTGTGCCTTGTTAAATGTTTCATTTCGTACTACAATGCTTTTTAACTTTATTTTTGAGATACACTATCAAATTACTTTATTCTGTTGCAGAATATGATTTTCTCCTGTTATTTGCACTTGAACGTTATTAGTACCTTAATTAGCCTCTTGATAAGTAAAGATGCTTTTCCTTCCTGATCAAAATTTCCTTTGTCTTCTACCAACAACAGAAAAAGGAAAATTCTAAATTTGAAAATTTATGATCTGATTACAGTTTAAAAAAATTATTTTTTTTTTCAGTTTAGATTATTTTGTATGATTTCTTCTATCTTCCAGTGTGGAACTGATTAATTCTCTTGTCTGATATAAATGGCCAGAAGTAACTTCGTACAACACATTATTTCACAATACAGATTCCCACTATAATTACTCTGATGTTTCTTTTTGAGCAGGTGTCTTGCCCATGGATAGCAACTCACAGAAAAAAAATGCACAGTCAGATGAAAACAAAGCAGTGTGTTATGCATGAATGGCCATTGACTTGAACAGAACTCATTCAAGGAAGACTTTTCAGAGAAACTAGCACATATAAGGCCATAATTTATTTCACATGTTATGTTCCAAGAGAACACATCACACTTTACTGGAGTATGAATTGTTAAATTAAAAGAATAAGTCCCCCTAACTTTTCTCCCATGTAGAGTAAATCTGTCCATGCATCACACTGACTAGCTATTTAAGCCTGGTTTTTTAGCAGAATTCTGTCCTACTTGGCTACTTGGTTGATAGATTGAGCTCTTCTTCTGCAACATAGTCTCTGGATTTCTTTTCCATCCTACCAGACTCAGATCCCAAGGTTGGGTCCATATATTACAGACAAATAAATTACAGTAAATTAGCGCTGAAACTTCAAAGGTTCTTTAAAATATTACAGTTCTTCCCTGTCACCCAAACAGACAACTTTGCAGAGGGCTGAGTTCAAAAGGGTCACGAACAAAAGCAAACCAAGCCATTTAGTACTTACACTGTGCCCTAGTGTAAGTATATTTGCAGAAGTTTCCGCTGTCATGGTGAGTGGAAGTATTCCATGTAAAGGCATTTTGTACTTCTTAGCCTTCAGCTTTTTGCAGATGAGATCAAAATATGTTAAGAGGACTGATCAATGAATTTCCTTCTGTCTCTTACTCTCCACATTCCTTCTTCAAACTCTAGGGCATTCAAGAGCAAGTGAACCTCAGTTGGCTTAAGGTAATTACTTTAGATCTGAGTCACAAAAATGTACATAGTGTCTGGAGAAGGATCTCACAGCCTCCTGACTTTGGCTTAGATGTCTATATTCTGGACAGTACGCAGTTTGGCACAAAAACATTTTGTGAATCTGGCCCATGTGTGTTTTTGATAGAGCTGTCATGCTTCAGCTGGAAGGCAACTGGAATTTTGAGATGACTGATAATGTGATAAAATTAATTTTGCAGTTCATCAGCTTATAAATTCATTAATTTCCTGCGAAAACAAACTCATACAATTTTCTGTGTATCACTTCCAGTTAAATAGGAAATGTAGATGTTATAGAAAATTGGCCATCTGAAAATTGTATAAACAATAAATGTAAGCCCTACTGCTTTCAAAAGTAACTAATTACTTTGACTGGATAGCCTCCAATTATTAAAGAGCTAGTAAGGAGAAGCAGAGCGAGCTCAAGACAAGTAAAGTAGCATCCTCCTTCAGGGACGATGGAAATTGCTTGTCCAGCTGAGAATACACAGTACCTACCTCTACTTCCACATTTTTTTGCTCTTGTTGCTGTTGAGGGACTCAAGAAAGGTAATGGTATACCAAAAACTAATTTTTAAGATGCCTAATTTCAGTAGACTAAATCCTTTCCTTGCTTGTATTTGAAATTTTGAGCTAAATTCTGAGGGTTAATTAAAAAGTAAGTCTAAGTAACTGATTTGTTCCTTAGTTAAAATCATGAGAATTCCAGATATTTAATTTTTTAATTACAAAATCTTAGAAATAATATGGCTTGCAGTTCTCAGAGAACATTTATTTCAAATAAGGCTTCTGCCTTTTTTTCTTCAAGACATTGGTCATATACCCTCAGTTTTTTCATCTCAGTCCTTCATAAAATGTGACATTCTTTCCTGCACTCCTACATTTGTTGTTCTTTAGCCTAAGGCACACTATGTCCTTCATATCACTCTCTGCATATATATTTACTCCACGACAATCAACTAAAGAATTAATTAACATCTTTCATAAACCTCCAGAATTTCTGTACAAAAGTCCACCAAAAAAAATGTCACTAGACAAAATGAATAGATGTAATTTAACTGGTCTGACCTTTACTAGAAGTAAATGACCCTGACAGCTAGAGGAAGCCTGAAAAAAAAGTAATGAAAAAATTGAATAGACTATATAAGAAAATAACAGGTGAACGCATCTGTGCTGAAGTCATCAACACTTCCAGACACTTTTTTTCCTTTTCTGAGCTGAAAATGTACAGAAAAACACACTATTCATCAGGCAAAAAATAAAAAAAAAAAGATTAAAACAGTCCTAAAAGTTCACCACTTTATAGTTCTGTGTGTTGTACTGTGGAAATAAAAAGGTCCATTCTAAATACTATTGCCAATACTTATCACCCATAACCCTCAGTACAAAAGAAATAATATTTCTTATCATAAACATCACATAGTCCTGGGGTGCAGGAGGATGCTGATGAAGATGCTGACTCAGACTTTACATTAACCTGAATATTTTTTTTACAATTTGTTAAAAATTAGACACGAAATAAAGTTAAGAGTTATGCAGAACACCAAACATTTATCTAGTTGTTTTCTTCCATACAAAAGGGAGTGGCTATCCATAAGTTTCTGATTGGAATAAAGGTAGATTTCATTACATTACTAGGTTTCACTACCTTAGCTTTATTTCCCTCACTGCTTCTGTTTGAGATATTTTGAGTGAAATGCTGATAAAAGGAAGCTAAGTCAACTTGCAAATCAAAGTATGACAATGCTTTGTGGCAAGAGGTTGGACAGGAAATCTCCAAAAAGAAAATTCATTAACAATACATAAGCTTTGCAGAAGTGGGAGTTTTTCTGAAAAATAGGTAAAGTTAAACCTACAGATAGCTACTGAGTTAGGAGCAGGTTCATATAATGATGACTAACGAATGAATGACTGGTTTCAAATAACTCATCACATTACACTAGCATTGTTGTCTGTCTCTTCTAGTCCATACAGTACAAATACACATTTTCACTTAGAAAACAGATCAAATCTTTTTATCTAAGTGAAAGGCATTCTTCCTTTCTACGAAGTATTTCTCTGAGTAGTTATTAAGAATAGGTGAAAGGTATGAGAAAATCAAATTACAGACTTAGCAAAGTAGATATCTTATTACAAGGGTTAGTAGTGAGGTCCTTCAAAATAACCCTGGCAGAAATAAATTGCATACTTAAAAAGAAATTCACTTAAGTATTCTGTACATGGAGTCCATCAAAAGCAGATTTTCTCAGTTGTATGTTCTCCTTTTCCTTTCTTTAGAGAAGGATAGAAGATCCACTAAAACTGATAATTTTTTAACGACCAAAGACTATAATGCTGGTAATTTGAAAAGAGCAATTAGAAATAAGCATATTTTTCTAAAATTATCACTAGTGACTAATTTTAAAATTAATAAAAGAAGTTTTCAAGTTCACAGGATGGCATTTTTTGCAATAGAGTAACAAAAAATTAATTCTAAATTTAACAAAGTTTTATGTGGTTAACTGGGAAAAAAGTTTTTCTGGTTATTGTATAAAAACCAGATCAAACCCTTCACAACCAAGTAGAATCATATACCATGATGTGCAAAAGTCCAGGCCAACATGCAGGGGGTGGAAAATGAAGTACAACACAAACTGAAGAGAGGTGACTTGCAGATATTTGTCCATGAAAATGTGAAAGGACTCACATTGTCAGGGTAGTATCTCCCAGACAACTGCTCCTTAGACAGAAATAACAACACACACTGTGACTGCTATCTGTGGCATATTGATAATATTACATTTCTTTATTCTTTTGCTTGGCTAGAATATGTATTTCTACTTGAAATATGAATGTGCTTTGTAATTGCTCAATATTTAACCATCTGCACAGAAAACACAAATAGAACACAACCAACTGTATATAATTTACATCTTTTTATTATAATAATCTTAGAAAACTGCTATCCACTCCAAAATGTAAATGGGAGAAAAGAGTAAAGTTCATATGTACATGGAACAACGCATCTAACATGCATATATAAAAATATACTTGTGTAAGCTTATATCTATAATATAGGTATATCTGAGATACAGATTTATATACACATATATATTTTCACTTATGTATATGCTCATTTATGTTAATCATGTGTGTGCATATATACATACATGTACACACACAAACATGCCCACATATTTATTTATTTACTTACCGCATATACACAGAAAAGTTGAAGTTGAAAGGTTGGTCATCTCTTACAGCCCTCTTTCTCAAGCAGAGCCTCCCAGAGCCAGTTGATCAGGATCATGTCCTCATGATCATGAATACCTCCAAGGATGGAGATTCCACCACCTCTCTGAGCAATCTGTGCCAGTACTTGGTCGGCCTCACAATGAAAAAGTCTTTCCTGACGTTCAGACAAAACAGTTTCAGTTTGTGCCCATTGGCTCTGGTCCTGTCTCTGGGTGCCACTGAAGAGAGCCTGGCTCTGTCCTCTCTGCACCTTCCCTTCAGATATCTCTATACATTGATGAGAGCCCCCCTGAGCCTTCTCTTCTTCAGGCTGAACAGCCTTTCCTCAAAGGAGGGGTGATCCATCCCTTAATCACCTTTGTGGTCCTTCATCAGACTCTCTCCGGTACGTCCATGTCTTCTCTTGTGCTGGAAGCCCAGAACTGGACACAGCACTCCACGTGTATCTCACCAGGGATGAGTAACAGGGAAGCATCAACTCCTTCAACCTGCTGACTGTGCTTTGCCTAATGCAGCCCAGGCTTCCATTTGCCTTATTAACTGCAAGGACACATTGCTGTAAATATATACAAACCTGTTCTGATTTATCCTGTTCTTGATAGAACAGATTAAAAAAAGGATTTAAAAAAGTTTAAATCTTACATGGAATAATGTGTTGTATTTTTCTCTTTATGGAATATAAGATAGTTTAGTATGTGTCTATTTTTTTTCAAAGTGTCATCTCTTGTATAGAGACACATACACTGGTTTTATTTCACTAGATTTTTACTCACTGACAGTATGAAGTTAAATAACATCTTTAATATTCAGTTTCCATCAAGCAGGCTAAAACATCCTTTGGGGAATGGAAATCTAAAGGGAATAGTATGTACCTACCAATTTTTCAATCTTGCTGGAGCTTGGAACTCAGCCCAGATTTATAGTGATTAATTCTCTGAATCCAAACGTGCCTAAGTTTCGCTTTAACTAAAATTAAGGATTCAGATTCTCAATGGCACTTAGGAGCAATTAAGGATTCAGATTCTCAATGGCACTTAGGAGCTTTCATCCAGTTTAAATTAAACTTAAATAGAAGCTAGGAGATTAAGTGACTTTGTGAACCTGTGTGTAGGTATCTAACATAGAGACAAAAAGGTGAAATCCCTGCCTTTCTGTCCAAATGCCCCAGCATCAAAGACGTTGCATCTATATTAGGAGATTTTGCAGACTAGAGTTCTATTACCCCTTATATTTTGAGATATGTCAACGCATCAGTTTATTAAAGTTTAAAAACCTGAGAGTTTTTCTGCCAAAATTTCCCACTTAGACTACCCCTGTGCACACTGTCAGTGCAATAGCCCTCAGCCTAGTGAGTGAAACATGAATGAAGGAACAAAAGGCCTAAATTTCAAGCTCTCAGCAGTAGGAGGGCTTGTGAACCCTGATCTTCTGCTCCCTGGGAAAGTTCACCAGGACTCTGAGTAGAGTGGTTAGTAAGAAAATAATAAACTTGATTCAAAAATGGTACCAAAAGAGACAGTTCTGTTTTTTTTAGATAATGTTTGAGTAGATGAACCTAGATTTTAAACTTCTTTTATGCACTTGGACTTTTCACCTCCACTGTTTCTAGAAGCCAAAATACTGTCCAAACCTACCTTGTATGAGACCTCTGCAGCCCTGTTGGGACACACATGCAGAAAGGAGTAAGACTCCTGGGGACAAGGAGACACTAGGCAAGGGTTACCTAGTTGTACAAGCAAAGGGAGACAGTACATCCCATCTTGCAACCCTGGGTTACAATTTTTCTTTAAGGAAGACAATCTAAGACTTTCTACCACCAATCCCTTAGTAACTGCAGCTGGACTTGACATCAGGCTTCTTCCCTTTCTTAAGAAGCATAATCTCACAGTTTGTCATAATTCATAGCCTCTAAAGATCTGACAGAAATTGTCCTAATCCTAGTTTTTTTGAAAGCCTGATAAATTGATGCTATGACAACTATACCAGTGAAGTTATAGATTAACAAATCCCAGACTGAGGTGAATTTTTCTTTTACTTTTTGCATGGGTATTCTAACCAGAGGACTTTTATTCAAAAGGTAAGGTCTGATACTAAAATAACATACATAACTGAGTTCTAAGGGGATTTCAACTGATTTATTTCTTTGCTGTATTTCACTGCAGGTCAGGTAAACACCCAAATCTAAGTAGTGGATTTCTAGATACAATCTTCCCATCTACTCCTACCTACCTACTTAGTATATAGATCCTATACATCCCCTTCAATAAATGTTTAACTTTTCCCAGTGACTACAGAAGAATTGAAAACCTGACAATTTTAATATCAGTTCTAAAGCCAGATGTTTCATTTTCAGCTGTGGTAATAGTCAGCAAGTGAAAATCTGAACTGAAAAACTTTTACTATATGTGTAAACTTTCTCATATGGGACAGGGGATGATAAACTTAGCTCAGCTCCTGAAAAATACATCTATTCAAAAGTAACATAGCATTTTTTCAAAAGAAACATAGCATTTGTTTCCCCTTTCTTCATAACTCAATAAGAAAGGTCTATTCATTTTGCAAGTCTCACAGAAAGAACAAGTGTGGATTGGATTTGCCAGTTGTTCTTCATTCAAAAATACGCAGAAGCTAATGTTTTCAGACAGGAACCACTCACAAATAGAAAGCTTCCCTTTTAACTATTTTTGTGGTTCAGGCTTGTGTTTAATTCAGTTGAGTGCAAGATGAATGCTCTTATTTTTTTCTTGTGACCTTTATGTTTTCAATAAATGAAGATCTGTCATGCATTCTTCTAGTCAAGCACAGCTTCTACCCATGGTGTAGAGGTGTGTAAGTTAATTAGCTTTCACGGTTTAAAGTCAAGTGAACCTGAACCGCTGCTCTATTTCTATTCATCATTCTACAAAGCATTCACAACTCACTAGCTGTGTCTCATGCCAGGTGCTTCTTTCAAGTGGCCTCATGGTGTTTGCCATGTCCGAGTGCACAAGGAAAGAAAGACACACAATCTGGGTGGTTGCAGTAGAGCTAGAGACAATGGCCATGGTTGTCCGTGGCTGAACTAAACAAATTCACAAATTTTTGTCCTGCTTCTGGTTGAAAACTCTGTATTAAGGAGATTTCCCACAGGATGGATATGCTGATTTTTATCTATTTCAAGGTTCAGCTCCAATGAGGACTCGCAGCAGCAACTCAAGCTGAGTAGGTAGTCAGAGAGAAAGTATCAGTATCAGTATAAAATCCCACTAGGCTGCACACAGCACATTGCAACACACAAATGTGGAAGATAAATGAATTTCAGCATCACGGATTGTTACTCACATTTAGCTGAAGCCTTGTATTCCCTAGTGACCTTTTCTACAGTATGTATTTCACAGGACAGATAACATGTCAGATTTCTGGCTACCATCATTACTATTTTCTTGCAGCTATGGGCAGGCAGAAGAAAAGCCTTTTGAATAGTGTTAACTTTTTAAGATACAAGGTGGGAAGGAACATCAAAAGCTTGGTAGAACATCCCAGCCTAGTTTAGTGCTCCGTAGTATTTGGGTGTACTAATTCCTCCAGATAGAAATTGGAAACGAATGCAGAGACCTCTAACATAGCCTTTTCAATCAGTTATTAAATAAGGTGTAGGTGTTTCAACATCTGAAATGCCCTTAGTGAGTCACAGGATTAAATCTACTCACAGCCAGTAACCAAAGATGCAACCTTGAAGAGGCAGCAAACTGACGGAGATGCAGAGTAATATATTTCCCAGGATCCCTTGTGCCAGTGCTGGTACCCTGGAAAGCAGGGTTTCTTCTACTGTAGAGGGACAATATGTGTCTACCTTGAAACTCAGTCCACAAACAGAATTCAGTCTCCATTCCTCAGTTCTGTAACACCATTAATTCTTGGCCATTCATTTAGCAGTGGCCCTTCCCTTCACATAGACAGCTCAGTCTCGTCTAGGTTTTTGCTCTTTAGAACAGCAAAATTCTTGGTCTGCGTTGCTGAGAAGCTTAAACTGCTGGTGAGCATTTTTCTTCACCCCAAGGGAGTCTGATAATTCTTTTATTCACTGCAGAACATTTCTTTCTTTTTTTTTCTTTGTCTTAAAGCATAGCAGCTTTGACAACTACATAATGTCCCCGTGTTTAAAAAGTGCTCATTATAGGCTTCCTTTGGGAATTTCCAAGTTTTGTTCTTATTAGTCATTTACTGCCTTTAAACACGCAATATTTTTTGATGAAAAGGGAGTGTTTGAGATAATAGGGGGAAAATTATTCTCTCCATCTTACTTTGCAGCTCTTTCTGCCATCAGAAATGAAAAACAAGAATTCATATTACTAAACTTTACTAATATGATCAAGAGTTCCAGAACAGGACCTTTATTTTAAGTGAAGCTCAGGAGACTTAGAAGAATCACCTTCTCATATGTCCAATACTTCTTCCCCTAATTATTTTTTTGCTTTTTACTGGACTCTACAGTTTCTGAATATCTTTTTGGTACTCAGAGAGGAGAGGCCCAAGCATGTACTGCAGCCATCTGTTAGATTCTACTGCTGCCAGGGCACACCATGGACTCCCATCCAGCAGGTCCTCACACCATTTTCTGCTAGTCAGCTCACAGCCTGTATCAAAACACAGGGTGGTCCCAGGTGCTGGACTTTGCCTCTGGTACTGTTGAACTTTAGGTCGCTCTTGCTGGCCACCCCTCCAGCTGCCTGAGGTTCTTCTGGATGGCACCCGTGTCCTCCTCCAGCGTATCACTTGCTCCCTCAAGAAGGAATGCTGGAAATTACTTCTTACCCTTTTGAAAAAGACCAGTTTTTTGATATCGAGGGTAGAAGGTATTGTCTATTTGTATAGACAGTTCTCGTCTTATGGGATGATTAACAGGTAACTTCATTAAATAAACCATTTCTTGCTTGTGATTTTTTCATGCATTCTTTTTGTAACATTCAGAAGTAGGGACTGTTAAGAGCAGGCAAATCAACAGACCCCAGTACCCAGGAGTATTCCTCCCCAGTTGGCATGCTGGATGTGAGGGAGATGCTTTTTCCCATTCCCAAGAATGGTTGACAGTGATACTGAACACATATTTCAAGGATGTAAATATGCCTTAGAAAGCTTTATGTGAGGATTGACCAGTCTATGCCTTTCAGTGTGTGTAAAGAATAGAGATTTACAGAACTAACTGGTGCATTCACGGAACAAGCTCAACACTGTGCATGAAGTCCTGAGAGCATCAGTTTCCCAGAAAAGGTTAATCAGTAGAGGGGCATTACTGAAATACCCATTACTGTTTCTACAGTGATGGATAGACACATCTGGTTAAAGGACCCTTGTGCACTACTTTCTATATGGTGCATATTGTCTTGCATTATCCACTTACATCTACTAGAACTGTCAAGCATTCATTTGTGCAGCATACTTTTGTGCCAATTATTTAACTTTAAACTCTTACAAACCTACTGTTTAAAATGCTTTAGAACTTACAATGTTTAAAATATTGAAAATAAATGGATGATAGAATTGTAGAATCATAGAATGGCCTGGCTTGGAAGGAACCTTGAAGATCATCTGGTTCCCACCCCATGCCATGGTGAAGGGTGCCTTCCACTATAACAGTGTCACAGGCAGAATGGGAGCTTCAGACAAAGTATAGTAAAGAAGTCCTCCCACTGAGTCATGAGGTGCAGAAAAGATCCCCTTGCTTTCTAAACTCCTTCTCAGAGAGGAGTCTAGGTGTGGCTGGATCCAATCTTAGCCTCACTTTGTCAGCAGTTTGTGTCTAAAGGATTATACAGTTGTATTTGAACCTTTGTACAACTTTGTCCCACAGGATTAAGAATGGCAAACCAAAAATATTTTATATATATATACTAAAAAATGTTATGCTAATAATTAAACTATCTTAATAATTACTGTTTACTACACAGTATGGATAGCTATAGCTACTAGGATAGTGCACTGTTATTGAAGCAATTATATTAAAGCAATTATATTAAAGCAATTATCTTTAAGCGATTATATTGAAACTATCATATTAAAGCTAGCGAAAATAATTATTAAGTCGAGATTGATGTTACTCTCCCATACTAACAACCATGGGCAAATCTCTCACTCAGCCTTGAGGACTAACCTTGAGAGACATCCCCAACCAAGGGAAGAACCTACACACACACTTTAAAAAGGTTTATGTTAGAAGACCCTCCCATTAAAACTATTATAGTATAAAGTGATTGACTGTCAATCATATGTCTCTGGACCTATGTTAGCTCAGCATCTTTAGTTATCAGTGAAATCACTTATTTATTCCTTTATCCATGTACTTTACCAAGTCTATGACATCTTCACCTCACTATTAGGAGGTTTAACTTTGGAATTGATGAGACAGGTTGGTTTCAGTAATATTCAACACCAAAAGAAGCATGACACCTCCATTCTCCGTTCACTCTTGATAGCTTAACAAATAGGGTATTGTTCATGTTGTTTCATCTCCACTTCAGGCAGAGAGCATCCTACTACAATCAGGTTGCTCAAAGTCCCACTCAGCCTGGCCTTGAACACTTCCAGGGAAGGGGCATCCACAGGTTCTCTGGGAAACCTGTTCAGTGCCTCACCACCCTCACAGTAAAGAATTTCTTCTTAACATCGAATCTAAGTCTCTCCCCTTTTACTTTAAAACCATTCCCCCTGTAGTGTCCTGGTGTCCTATCATGATCTGATTGCGTTATCTTCATGCCTGAAGTAACCTCAGTGAAAGCAGAGACACCAGGATTTCAGTTGCTCTCCAAAGTAAAAGAGATAATAGTCTTCTACATGCAGGCATAATTGAAATGACATCATCCCAGTTTAGATGTTATTGAATGTCTTTAAGATAATAAACTCTTTTTATCAGAGTTTATTATCTAGATCATCTATGATATGTGTAATCTATGAATAATAAATGGAATTTTAAAACTTGAATACTAGGAAATTCATAAAGCGTTTGGTCTGTAGTTTTATAATCTTTTCAATAACACATTTTTTTATTTTAATTCTAATTGTTATTATTAATTCTAATTTCCTGAATAATAATTTTATTTATGATCCAGAGAAGTGCATAATTTTCTAGAACAACAATAGTAATAATTGTTAGTATTGCCGTCAAAAAAACAGGAAATAAACTCTCCAACCAGTTTACATATTAGTTACTGATATAGGTAAATAAGGAAGCAATAGCTGGTACCAACTATTAGTCACAGATGTAGGGAGTTAACACAAAGCCACACTAATCTCTGGCATTTGTACTAAGCACTATATGATACAAAACCAAGCATTAACCACAGATTTAGAGATCAAACACTACTGTGCTATAGCTAAAAGAATTTTCCAACATCTTCCCCAACTGCTGCATAGACTCCTTTTAAACAAAATATTGCTTGTTCAATAATAGTATTATTTGTATGTATTAGAAGCCAGGTTAGATTCATATAAATATTAAAATTGTCTCTATTTTCATTGGAGTGCTGTGTCCCAAAAGAACAGCTCAGGTAAAATTGCAAACACTTAATAGAAATAACTGTAATACTGAAGGTTTTGGTCATTGTACTGAAGGTAGTAAAATGCTGTTGGCACAGCTGGGTGGCTGATGCATTTTTTTATAATAGTGGCAGGAGGAATGATGTGCCTTTGACACAAGACAATTTTTATTAATTAGGCAATGAGCCAAAAGGTATGGTGTCCTGTAGTACTCTTGACTTTGTTCAAAGGATGTTTTGATACTCTGGTGTGCATGTCTCAATAGAGCAAATATCAAGGATTTGTGCTTATACCAATTAAGTCGATATGACCCCGAAAGATTCTCATAAAATATTTGAAAAGTCCTTGTGATCTTTTTGATATTTTAAATACATGAAAATATAAGGTAATTGAAGTTTAAACAGACAGCAAAGAAGACAAATTGTATTGCATGGTATGTAAACATGCACAAACTGCATTAATGCATGCATTAGACATCCTGTAATACCAATAGGAATTTTTGACAAAAGGTTCTGTAATATTTTCAGCAGATATGTCTGGGAATGCTTACATTTACACCTACTAGTAATTTTATTTTGCTGTCTTAAAGAAGTAATAAGTGTAAACCAGAAAAAAACCCCAGTCAGTAAAGCTTTGCTTTTCAGGAGCAACAAAAATAAACATCTTTGTCACTGATTCAGTGAAATTAATCTTGCAGTTGGATTCGTGAATGCTCTTCCCAGTAACTAAAGACATGTGGCACTCATGAACCTTAGTATAACTTAGAAAATGCATTTGTTTCATTAGTTTTTTTCCATTCATACTGATTAATTATAAAAATTTTGGTAATGGGGTTTACTTGGGTTATCCAAGCAAAACTCGTAATTCTTTAGCAAGACACTTAAAAAAAAATCGAACCAGAGAACTGGTTAATTAACACCATTAACAACTCAACAGTATTCAGATAAACAGCAAAGGGATTTCCACACATGAAAATAACTTTAATGTGGCATCTTAATGCGCCTCTTAACAGTAATGCAAACATTGTTGCTTCATCCTAGTTCTTCAGTGACCATGCAGCAATGATCTAAATTCTCTGGCAGGGAGCAACCGTCACTGAGTTATGTTTTAGGAATTATGCAAAGTAAAGTACAATCAACTCTCTTATCTATAGTTGCACTTAATAAAATAGAGTTTTATTTCGAGCTCCATTTTCTACAGAGTACTTGTCAGTCATGTTAGATTATGGTACTCTGGAAAATGTCAAACAGAGATTTGAATATGCCTGAGGCATGTCACATACTAAAATGCTTCCATTATGAGTCTTTCATAATAGCTGGATTTTTTTTCTTAGAACAAAATTTAACTATTACTTTAAGACTTCAAAATGCCCTTTTTAATCCTGAAATCATAGACAGTCAGCTGTACCATAGCTGCGCATTCCTTCCCCCCATGATAATTAAAATGAATATATATTGTCTAATAATAATTACCTATTTCTATGAAAATACCATGCATTTCTTAATGTGAAATGGAGTGCAAACATCAGTTTGTATTGTCACTTCAGATTGTCTGACATTCATTGACTCACTGCAGTATATGATATCTGCCATCTGTGAAGCTATTACACTTATTTAAAATACTGCCTGCTCTTCACTTTCATCCAGGAAATATATTCCTGGATTGTCAGTACGTCTTGACAATTGTACAAATAAGTTAGATGAGTTTCGGGAACTTTTTGTTCAACCACTTTGCTTTTGCAGAATCTTTGAAACCCCTTGGGTATCCAGATTTTAAGAGCCAGACGTCTTGACTGGATTTAGAATAAGAAAGCTCAACTATTACCACAGCCTGATGGAATTTTCCTTTTCTCACAGGCTCAGGACTAGACTGCAGGTGTTCAGATCCCGTTTATTAGAGCTAGAAGAGCTAAAAACATCTCTCAGAGCATCTGGTAAAAAGTGCTTAGCAATGTGCACTTCCTGACAGCGTTGCCACTCCTGGGAGTTGTGTCACCAAGACTGGAATGTGCTCCTCCAGGGTCACTGGTGGCTTTTCCATACCCACTCTTTCAGATGGGATTGGTTGTTTTGCAAAGCAGCTCAGTAACTCAGCTGACTGTGACAGGAAGGTCTTTCTTACTGACTAAATACCAAAGTGAGAGACTGAATTTAAATATTATAATTTTATATACAAATTGAGCACACATACAACTACAGGTATGCGGTGATTCCTGAGGGCTTCAGTGTAGTTTCCTAAGTGGGAATTTTATCACTTAATTCTTGAGAGCTCTTCTTCCCTATTTAAACTTTCTTGTTTTCTTGAAATTGTGTGCACTGTCTCTTGGATCCTCAGGATTATTCTCAGATAAGTATTGGTAAAAGTTTGTCTGAGCCTAAAAAACAACATTTAATGACTGTCACTTTATAAAAAATAATTAGAATTAATAATTTTATTTATCCTTTGGTTGTACAGATATCTGAGCTGTAGAAGATCATTGCTTCTTTTCTTATTACTATACAAAAATAGCCTCTTGTCACAGTATTTCTATGCTATACATTCCTGTAGCTTTCTTTTTTTTTTCCTTCTTCTTTCACAGAACTGAAAAGTATGAAAACTAGTCTCTATCTTCATATATCCAGTATGAAAACTAATCTTCATTTTCTTCATGTTTTTCACCCAGAATAAGTTTATTTTAGTTGTATCTATTTTCTCGTTCTTTATTCATGAAGGAAAACATTTGTCTTAAAATGATGGTCACAGTTCTGATGCTTAAATCAACAGCTAAAGAAAACGACAGTCTTTTGGTAGGAAAGTTAAATTTGCAGAGTTGGCCTGAATAAAGGTAAGGAAAAGTTTGTTTAGGAATTGTTCGAGTTGTGAGATGATATAACTCTGACCACACCAAGGCTGAAAGGTTTTTTGTAACAATAAGATAAGGTAGGGAGAAAAAAAAAGTTTAGAGAAGCAAATATACAGGAAGTCTCCAATCCAAAGTCTAATTATGAGCATGGAAAGACTAACTTTACCTTAAAATGTCACTACAGGAAAAGAAAATGAGAGCAAAATTTTACCCTTGAGGTCCTGTATTTCAAAAATCTTTACCAAAAATATATTTGTAAGGGAAGCTGCGCACGCGCGCACACACACACACACACACACACACATATGGAAAGAGTTGATGCCCTGGAAGAAATGGATGATATTACGTGGTATGAATGAAAAGTATTTGGAAAATAATTTGGATTTAAGATGATTGTCTCATTTTGTTAAAACAACCTGAGCTCAGTGTACATACACATAAAAACATATATTGATATTTAATTTTCCCTCAGAAGAAAATCAAAAATTCAAAACACTTTTGACAATTGCTATCTTTTAAGTCTTTAATAAGTCAGCAAGACTGTTAAGGTCCTATTTTCATTTTGTTCTTTCTCAGATGATAACTGCATATTCACTTCTTAAAGCTTCCCCATGTTTAATATTAAACACCATCAGAGCATGCACTTTTATTCTTCCTTCTGCACTGCTTTAACAGAATTTTAAAGCCAGCCAGATTCAGGAAGAAGTGTAGTTTTCGCAGAAGTTTCCTGGTGTACTTGATTGATATTTGAGCTCTTATGCCTGAGGTTGATATCCTTGGACTCTGGAGATTCTGCAATGTAGACAACAGCAACCATAACTTCTTATCATACAGTAAATAAACATTTTGAAAGTACCCTTCTTATTATTTTTATTTTTTTTATCATTTTTTCAAACAAGTAAGATTAATTATCTAGTTCCTATTTGCCTGCATTGACTGCAGAAAGGGCCCAGATGACTTAAGGTAGAGGTCTCTTTCTAGAGTTAAAGTTCCAACCCTCACAGTTTTATATGTATCTTGCCTTTGTTTAAGCAGCAAACTTTTAACTTGAATCCCACTTTCATCTACAAACTAGGTAGAGCAGTGTGGGAATTTTAAAAAACATTCAATTCCTGTGATGATGGGTACTACAGAAGGGCAAAGATGTTATCATCCTTGACTACATGTCTACAGATTCTTTCAACATATTTGATATGTCATCATTTCTAATGTTGTTGCTCTTTTAGTCTCAGATGACATCTTTGATGTTAACATGATTTACTGCCGATGTTATTTAATATGCATATCTCTGTACTACCTTTCAAAAACAACTGATTGATTTCATGGTGTTCTTTGATCAGCGTTCTTTTGTCGATAGTTAAACTATTAACTTTCACAAACCAATTAATTTTACAATAAATAGCTTTAAATTCCTTCTTCATGCCTGTCTCTGTTGACCTATTAAGATGCTCCATATTACCAGCAAGTATGTTCTGAAAAGTCTGTCACAACTTCAGGCTAGAAGGGAGAGAAATCACAGCGAGGGCAAACAATCTTTTGCTATATTTTCAACTAGATATTTCAACTTGCTTTGAAACTGAATTTATGACAGATAAGAAAAAGGACTGAAGATCTTGAAATGCCTTCAGTGTACAAAGAATACTCTGTAAGGACAGAGTACTCACTTCAGTATTTTACCCTGGTGTTAATTTCTCATAGCATTTATTATTTTTTATGTAACTTTTAAAATATTCTCACAGTAACTGATATTTGAAAGTTAAAACAATGATGATTTTATCAAAATGTATCAGTAGTTTTCAATATTTTTAATGTATAGGACCCTAGAAATTTTCAGGCAAGTTGGGAGTATTTATAGAGACTCCATGTACCCAGGATCCAATATTGCATATATTAATATTTTCCTTTTGATATTAGTTCATTTCACAAAATGTCAGGAATATAGAAAAACAAAACTGTAAATGATTAAACCTATCATCATTACCCATTGTGGACATAATTTTTTAAGACAACTATTTAATAATTAAATAGGGAGGGTTTTTAAGTATTTACTCTGCTCTTGACAAGGATGTTACAGTTCTGCTGTTTAATATATTGTTGTATTTTAGCACAGGTTATTAGAGTTTACTGCAATATAGTATTTCTATTCTTCACAATAATTGGATTTTTGAGGTGGCAGGAAACTCCTGAGGGAGTTCCTGCACATTGTTTCATTCCCAAAGGTCTGGAAGCTGGTCAATGAGGGGGGTGCCTGTGGGGAGATATTTCCATGATGCCCTAGGAAAAACAGCAGAAGGCCAATCAAACGCTAACCCACTCTCAAGCAAGTTTCAGAAATATACTGTGTCCATGTAGGACCTGTAATTCTATCATTTTATTATTATTATGCTATAGTGGGAAATGATCAGTGAGTATTAGGTTTTGATATTTGAAAAGGAGGCTTCTGAAGAAAGAGGCTCCATCCTTCTTCCACCATGAAAACTGGGAAGTACTTTACCAGCCATGGAGACATGAAAAACCTTACTACTCACATAGTACTGTCTAATTTATAAGTTGTCACCAAAGTTGGCATCCAAACCTAACCTTGAAGACTCATTGCTCACATTTCACATGTGGAAGGAACAAGATAAAGCAATGGAATCTGGTAATACTTCTGTTGCAGCATCTATTACCCTTTCAGTTGAAATAGTTACAAATATTCTATGACTACACAGGTAAATGCTGAGATGTCTTGGCTATATTTGAGCATCTGTTGAGTTCCAAAATTACTAAGTATTATTCATCATCAAAAAAACCATCCAATACAGAAAGATTGTCTCCAGGAAAAACAACTAAGCAAAGTGAAAATGCGATATTTTGGTACTGCTTATGTCCTAAAATAATGCAGTACCCAATATTTTGCCTTCTGTGAGGCAAGTCAAGAGCTAGATCAGACAATGAACAATCTTTCATTTAAACTGGCTTTGATTCTCCAGGTTGCTGACAAGATCAAACATACTCACTTGCTCAGGTTTCCAAGAGCACTGAATGATGGTAGATATTTTTATGGTGAACACATTCATTGACACATTTTCAACGTGGAAAAAGGCAAATGCAACTCTAATTATGAAACATTGCATCAATCTGTAAATATATTGGGACCTGGAGTCACAGCAGGGAGTAGCAAGGAGGAAAAATGGCTTCAGGACATTAGCAGAACAGTATGGAAGTCATTTCACCCTACTAATATTTTGAGAAAACATGTAAGAAAATGATATTGCACAGTTAAAAGCAGTGTAGTACAGAAGCCAATGGCTTAGGTTTTTAAAATTAGAATTGATAATTAATTTCCAAGCATAAGGGTCTGGTTCCATCCCATCTAGCTGTACAGTTTTAAAATACTGCCTAATTAAGTATCATAATTCCTTATAGATTATCCCTAAAAGTTGGAAAAGGGGAAACATTTCAGCTACCATATGAATATTATCAGATTTTTTCTATAAACATAGGATCATCCAAATTTAGGATGTTAATTAAGCTTTCTAGTGAAAGAGTGCAATACTGGGTAGATTCAGGTTTATATTTCCACTACGAATCTCATACCTACATGTCACATAGGTACCTATGCTTCATACACAGCACACAGAAAGAGGTAATATCTCAGATGGGCTGTTCAAAAATAGCAGAGGTTTTGTGAAGAAATGCCAAACAAGGAAGGAGGATAAAGCCACACTACAGGATGTGGCGATAGTGTCACCATCACACAAAGATGAGAGGCCACAACTGTGTTTCCAGCTTGAGAAGACTCAAACCCATATCATCTGCTTCCTAGCAGAATGTCCCATCCACCAGGGTGCACAAAGAAAACTGGGGAAAGGGATCTTCACCCAGATTCTCATGACTTGGAGTCAAGAGAGAGCTAAGGCGGGAGAAGGTTGATACCAGGAAAGCAAAAACAAACTAGTGACTCCATACCTTAGTGACAGCACTACAGCTCCTTCAGAGGTTACTTGCAGAAGTGGATAAGAAGGGAAGAGTGGGAAAGGGTTACTACTTCCTCCAGAACTTTGTATAATTCTCTTAATTAAACCAGAATCCAAAAAAGACCTGCAATGCAGAGTTATGCTAATAGCATAGGGACACAGGGACCTCCTCCTACTTTTGGTATGCAGTAGCCATTTTTCAGTACTCTCAAGACATGGGGTGCTGAGTTCTGAGAAGCTGAAGACTGGCACAATTTGCCAGCACTGTGTTTTAATATTGATTTACGTTTCCTTCACTTCAGAAATAACGGGAATTTAAAAGTGATAAATGGTTGTAATACATCATGGTCTGACTTTCTTTTTTGGAATTCTCTTTGTTCTGTAGAATATTGTGAGAAAAATTGCAATTATACAGGCTTTAAACCTTGCCTGCAGTGAACAGCCCTTTTGAATATTAATGAGAACACACATACACAAAATAAAATTTCAGGCAGAAGGTATGATTTGGCTAAAATGAAAGCAAACAATTCTTTTGCTACAAACAAACATGCCAACAGTCTTCTATTGCTTGTAATAAATAAATCAAATAAGCAAATGACTGATATTAAAAATAGTTTTTTAGAAATAAGTAGAAACCCCAGATAAATAAGATTATGTTCTGCAAAGTGTTATATTACTCCTACCAGCAAAATCAACCATGAGAAAGAGTTTACTGAAGAAAAAAACAGGTTCATATGGTAGGCAACATGACATTAAAGGAGGACAGCAATGGCACATTGTACGTAGTAGCAAACTTGCTTGTGGTAGTGTCACAGGTTAGAGCAGCTGCATGAGCTACAGCAGCTCATTTAGTCTCTTGGTTTTTCCTACAGCTATAGGGAGAGCCTGGGATTGCAAGTTGCTATTTGGAGAAACTACTAAGAATATCAATTTCATAGAGCAGTTGCAGAGTCCCGGGGTTGCATTTCCTGTCTGAAGTGCTGAAATTACTTTTTTCATGAAATTTCATAAATTTTTATTTCGATCTGATTTGGATGGGACAGGTAGCGCTGCTTTCTGGCCAGTGCCTGTATAGGTACTCAGGAATACATCAGTATTTTCTTTACTTTCCAGCAGTACAGACAACATAGGGTTTTGAAGCATGTGAAGGACAATGCAGGTTAAAAGGTTATTCCCATGCCATTTATTGAATAATATCCTGTAAAACCTTTGATTTATCACAGAGATAGTGTGCAGTCTGATCCATTTATTTTATTTCTACCATTTTGTACCATTTATTTAATCCTTGACTATTGTAGATAAATACAAAAGGTAGTTTTGGGCATCTGTATTTTAATGTTGACGTGATTACATGTGACTACAGTGAATGAAGTCAAGGGAAAAAATGTTGTTGATATTAAACAAAAGAGAAATTCCTCTAGCAACATCTGGGATAAAGTGAAGATTGCATAACTTAGAGCTGTCTGTGGTCACATTGAATTTTCATTCTGTCTGCTAAACACACTTGATCACCCTGTAGTGAAGTTTGTGAATCCTGCTCTGTAGAGTTGCTATGGAAATAGTTACACATTTGTCATCACACTGCATGAAGCCCAAGATCTAAATTCAAAAGAGACCCTCACACACCGTGATTACCATCTTCTGCAACTCCTCCTAATACAGACAATCCGAGACTTTTTATTACTTCATGTTGCTTTAATAATGCAGTTTCATGTGGTATATCCCTGAAGATGTCAGCAATGGCACTGAAACTCATCTTTCCAGAGTACACTCATTATATTTTGCAATATTAAGAGATACTTCACTGCCTTTGGGCCAGTACATTGTGGTTTTATAGGGAAAATCACCTTTTTATGTATTTTTTTCTATTTCTGAACTATTTTTGTAAGTATGCAGTTTCTGAAAATAGTACTGTACTACAAAAATAAAAGAAAGGGGAAAGTATCATGGAGGGAAAGAAAAATATTTCATGTGATGAAAACACATGACATTTTGAATCAAGACTTTTGGCTTTGAAAAAAGACTCTTAAAATAAATCTGAGACAAGTATTTTCAGTGTAAAACCAGGTCTTTTTTTGATGTTATTAAAAAATTTTTCAATTGTCCTTGGTTGATAAGGTAATTTGTTTTTTTCCAGGGAACAGCAAACAATGGGGTAGAAAGGAAGGATGGAGAGGGATAAAAGTCAGTGATGCGAAGCATGCTATGCATAAGTCTTCATACTTTGATGTGTTGTGTAGCTTGGCAGTTTATGGCATGAGAGTAAAACTGAATCCCTCAGTGGACACTGGAGAGGTTGCTCCTTACCATAGAATCATAGGATGGTTTGAGTTGGAAAAAATCTTAAAGACCATCTAATTTCAATTTCCACCATGGACAGGGATGCTTTCCACTAAACCAGGTTTCTCAGAGCCTCATCCGACCTGACCTTGAACACTTCCAGCAGTGGGGTATTCACAGCTTCTCTGGGAAATCTGTTCCAGTGCCTCACCACCTCGCAGTAAAGAATTTCTTCATAATATCTAATTTAAACCTGCCATTTTTCATCTTAAAGCCATTCCCCCTTTTCTATCACTACAAGCCCTTGTAAAAAATTCCTCTCCATCCTTTTTATAGGTCCCCTTTAGGTACTGAAAGGCCACAATGAGGTGTCCCCAGAGGCTTCTCTTCTCCAAGCTGAACAACCTCAACTCACTCAACCTGTCTTCATAGCAGAAGTGCCTCCAAAAAAACTCTTTGAAAAAAACCTGCAGAGGTAGTCCCGGGGCCACTGAAGTTAATAATGGGAATTGATGAACAGTCAATCTGCTCCAGACCCACTCTTAAACTTTTGGGCCTCACTGTTTCTGTAAAAGCCAGATCTTATCCCACTTATGCATGGGAACTGACAACTATATGAAGGAGAAGCCTCACATTGTTATTTTTTGCCTCACATCAGTAAAGAGGAGGTGGAGAACCTCTGAGCTGACAAAAGGTGTGAAGAGGCGTCAGATTTGCACACTGAGGAAGGACAAAAGCCCTACATGCTGAGTGGTTTTCTTTGTTGGGTGGTTTTACTTTAACATAAAAGTGGGATAGTCAAGGCTGAAGGTGCTTCCGCAAAAAATGTTTGTGCTAAAAGCACAAGAAAAACTAGCAGTAATTGTTGTCAGTGATGTAACATTTTCATAGTTGATTCAGTTCTGTCCCCATTTCTCATAAGACATGCCAAAATTCACTTTTTTTTTTTTGGTGAAAAACCTTAAACCTGCTGAACTCTAGTTATATATTCAAAGTCTGGGGCTGGGAAACCCACAGTAATGAGTAATTTAGGGGTAAGGTAAGCTACCAAGAACATTTCCTAAAATAACCAGCTGCTTGATTTCTTCAGCAGCTATTCATAATCAAGGAGCCAGAATTGTGCAGGGTCTGATCAGCAATAGGCAGACATATTCCCATATGTTTCATGGGAAACAGTTTCTCACTGTCCTTAAGTGTACAGTACTCTTAGGTAGTCTTCTAGTAGCTACAGAGGAGGACTAGGAGCAGGGATAGTGAATCACACTATTCCTTTTACGTGGAAGATGGAAGAGACTGGAGTCAAGCTTGCTGAGGAGAGAGATCTGCTAAATCACACCCTGTCACGGGGGCTCTGGAACACCTGAAACAGACCTCAGGGCCTTCATGCAGAACCAATCTCCTTTCCAGACACTTGGCACATTTATAAACATCGACTCTTAGACAGCTCTGTTTAGCTGCCTGAAACTAAACTCCCTACTTCAACATTAATGCCATTGCAAATATTTGACAGCATCTGTTCAGGCCTTCATCACCCCCTCTGAGCAGGATTACGGCCCTCCACGTATCCAGCCCCAAGGATGTGTCTGTGTTGCTGCACTTGCACTGAGATTTTTGCCAGATCATCTGAAAGACACACTGACCTCATGAGCTGTATTGACCATTGACTGCACTGGTGCAACATTGTCAATGCTGATGTCTTTTTCTGGTTGTCCACACACACATCTTTAATGCCATGTGAAATGCCTGAGGATGTGAAATCTGCCTGGATGGGACTCACATATATAACATAGGACTTTTTGGAAATCAGCTGGAAGCCAGGTGAGCTACCTGATACGGAGCAAGTGACACAATGTGAATGCATACATGCTGCTGAATCATTCTTCCAGGTGGCTTGATGGAAAGCCAAATCCTACAAGGCATGGTAAGAAAAAGTCAATGATATTACTATTCAAGTATCTTTTGGTGTTTTTTCATGGTAACTGAAAAATCAGACTTTCATCAACAATCTCTGAAGGCATCTTCATTTTAGATGCATAGTTCGTTACCAAAGACTGGTACCTCTGAGTAGCGAAGAATTTTTGTAAGGAACTACAAGATCTTGTATTTGAAATTTTTAGTCCACATTGATATTAACATGAACAGAATCTCTACAAATATATATTTCAGGGTTTCTAGTGTGGCTTATACAGAATGGCAAAATTAATGAGACCAGCAATACATCCTGCACAATGGAAAATCTTTAATTGAAATGAAGATTAATATTCTGTGTTTGAGAAGGTCTTTGACTGATTCCTTTTGTATATGTTAAGGTCACCAGAAAAACCTGTGGTCAAAAACTCTAGGTCAAATCCCGTTCAAAGTATTGTAAAAAAAAGCAATATGCACTTATTCCCTCTTCCTTCTGTTCACCTACTCTTTGCCTAGAGGTCTGATCTCAAGTTATTTGGTTCTTTGCTTTTTTAATCTGTGTCTAGATTAATCTATTATGATGGGGGGGGTATTTATTTTGAGATAGCATGCATTGTTCAGATAAATTGAGTTGTTTTTCTATTTAACATTTTAGGATTTTTTTTTAATGTTCTCAGAGCCCTCTAGGCACTGGAACAAATTGATGGAAAGTAAATTATTAATGTACATTCGGTCAGGCATATCTAACCAACCCAATTTAAATACATTATGTCTTATATAAACAAGTACTGTATATATTTAAATATTTACCATAACAATTTATAGAGTGTCTAAGATGCAGAATATCCACTCTATTTTAAAGAGTATCTGAAATGGTATATACAACTCAAGCAGCTATAGGCTCAAGACCTCTAGAAAAGAAAGAATGAATAGGTGGAGAGCCAGTTTGTTTATGGTAAATTGGGTTGTGATGATGAGGCTTATTCTTCTTCAGGCATTTAATTTCTAATTTGAACCTTATCAACTGCTTTTTTCAAAATTTTGTTAATGACCAGGTGACTAGTTATAGAGCATGTAGGGCTTCTTTCTCACTTTTTAAAGTTTACTTGTGACTAACATTGAGTCGAACAAATGGGAAGAAAGTAACTGAGTGATAGGACTGTGAAAAGATGCCCATATTTTAAATTTTAGCAGAAATTTCTCATTTATGCATTCTAGAAAAGCATATCAGTTGCCAACATTTTGTCCTTAGATATTGCAAGGAAACATGAATGCAGTTGTAAGATATTGCAAGGAAACATGAATGCAGTTGTAAGACTGCTGATACTTTTTTTGAGGTTTTCTTCAGAAACTATATTTTTTTCAGAATAATATGTTTAAACATGTAACAGAAAGGATTTTGTGCCAATAAGATCTTGCAAGGAAGGAAACCAAAGTTAATAGAAGCTATAACAAGTCAATGCTGGAATTCCACAGAATCACAGAATATTCTGAGTTGAAAGGGACCCACAAGAATCATCAGAGTCCAGCTCCTGGCCATGTACAGGACCATCCCCAAGAGTCAAACCATGTGCCTGAAAGCATTGTGCAAACTCTTCTTGAACTGTCAGGCTTGGTGCTGTGACCACTTCCCTGGGGACCCTGTTCCAGTGCTCAACCATCCTCTGGGTGAGGAATCCTTTTCTAATATCCAACCTAAACTTCCCCTGACACAATTTCAGGCCATTCCCTCAGGTCCTATCGCTGGTTGCCACAGAGATCAGTACACACCCTTCTGCTTCCTCTGACAAGAAAGTTGTAACTGCAATGAAGTGTCCCCTCAGTCTCCTCCAGGCTGAACAGACCAAGTGACCTCAGTTGCATCTCACATGGGTTCCCCTCTAGACCCTTCACTGTCCTCATGGCCCTCCCTTTGGATGCTTTGTAATAGCTGAGGTCCCTTTCCTCAGCTCTGCTCTCCAGCCTCTCAGTCCCCAGTCTGTACCCACAACCAGGGTTGCCCCATCCCTGGTGCAGAATCCAGCACTTGCCCTTGTTGAACTTCATATGATCGGTGATTACCCACCTCTCTATTTTGTTGAGGTCTCTCTGCAGGGTCTATCTGCCTCTTCTATTTCTCTCTGTGAAATTCACTACTTCAAAAATATTTTTGAAAACCTTGGTCAAATTTTAATTTTCATACTTCAGCTTTAAAACTAAGAAAGAGTAAACAGAATTTTTTGTAGTTTGGGAGAATCCCTCTTGGATCCCTCTTTCCCCAATTCCATTTTTATCTCTTCTTTCTTACCTGTATTTTCTCCTGAATGAAGGATGGAAATGTTTAAAAAGAAAAGGAAATTTATAGTAAACTTTGAAATAAGTAACTTTCAACTTTTTTCAGTTTGAAAAGTATAAAATTAAGTAGTACACCTATTTTATAAAATTATTTCTTCAATTAAAATATGGTTTTCAGGATTGTTTTTTTTCTACATTTACTTCTCTTGAAATACCTAAGAGCTTACCATTACTTAAGTATTCCTAACACAAAATCTAACAGAAATAGAATATTATTATTAAATATAGTGTATCTCTTCAACCAGAAGGTTTATATATGGTGTAAATCAAGATATGAAAAAGATTTTATGCTAAAGTATAAAATAGTAAAAAGTGATGTGAACCATCAGATTCATGAGATATTGCTAATATCAAAGAAATGAAAGGCTGGCAAATCTTCTACGGCTATCCTTTACATTCCAAGTGCTATTAAGAAGATAGAGCAAATGACATGATAAAATAAATCCAGCACACGCAAGAAGGAAGACCTCTACCACTCAAGATATGATTATATTTTGCCTTGCATGACTTTGCTCAGTCAATAAGGAAAAAGCTTTTAATGCTGAAATGTGGCATCAGCTAATCAAAATACCAACAAGCTCTCAGACCAAAATGTCACTTTTGTATGCAAATTGTAGGAGGGTATAATTATTAAGAGACATTTTTAGGATACTAATGAAAATAATGTCCTTATATGTCTGTTCTTATTAATGGGACATGACATACCTTTCTTCAACTGTCTTCATTGTTAGTTGGGATTGTGTGGCAGCACTAGCAGGTTCTAACTCTAGTACTTTCTCTCCCTGTATTTCATATCCACATACTTGATTTTAACATTTAAGTATTCTATTTTTATTGTTAGTAATTGTTAGTAACTAGTGTGCAAATTTTAGGAAATATTTTTGTAATCATTTGTTTTAAGACAGCATTAGCAAAACATACTCAAGTGTTTGAATTCTAAATTCCTCATCTTCGTACAATTTTCTTATTAAAAAAGAATAAAACTTGAGAGTTTTGGATTGTCACTATTACACGTGGGCTCAATTGATGTATTACAAAATATAGAAGCAGTAGTACTTTACTACAGAAGAAAAGAAATTGGCTTTGGATTTCATGTTATCAGAAGAAAATACAAATCCTTGAGATTTTGGAGTGGTTGTGAAGGACTGCCCTCACCTAAAAACTCAATCTAAGGATTCTTTTTCTAGCATAATAAACCTTTTCCTATGAAAAAATAGATGCAGCTCTGAAATGATTAATGACATTTTTTTAGTTATTTATTTAATCTTTCTTTAGAAATGTCTGTTCTTCTATAGAAAGTTCTCAAATAATGTGGCTTAGACTAGGTAAGCTAAAATTAATTAATTTATTTATTTTTATTTTTATGATGTTTTGTTGGTCTTTTAAAGAAAGAACTGAGTAAAAATGGCTCTGAGATATAAAGATGACAGTGTTTTTTCCTTTGTAAAATAAATAAGCAGCATTAGTAAGATTTAGCCTATATTAGGAATTAAAAAATTTTAATGAATGGCAGTTTATGGAATTGTTAAGGGAATTCTAAACACTATCTATTTGTATTTTTTTTAGTGGATGCTTTGTCGAATTCTAAATCTACATGTAACCATATTTTAAATTAATGCTTTAGTAATGATGAAAATCATGTTGTGATATTTATAGGAGAATGCTTGGCTGTGAAGAGGTTTATGAATTTTCCCTTGGCCAAGCAGAGTTAAAAAAATCCTGTATTCTGCCACATATGCAAGAGGTTTGAGACTTGAAAGGAGATACTTGGAAGGGGAAATAACAATTGTTTGTGAAGCCAGACCCCATAACAGGAAAGCTTTGGTCTGGCTCCATAAGTGGAGAAAGGCTTTGGAGATGTATTTGAAGTCTCATAATGATAAAATTTCCTCGTTAGCCTAGAAAGTTCCACTTAAACAAGCAAGAAAAGCTGTCAAAGATGAGCACATCTCTTGGCTAACAGTAAAAAGACTTTAACAGTTATCTCAGGAGGACTATTTGATCAGGTACCAAAAGCTTACCTAAATATTAGAGAACTGTGAAAGGTGGCTGGAGGTGACACCTGTAATTTTCTGAAAACTCATGAGTGTTACAAACTATCCAGAATAAAGCAGAATAAATACTAGCTCTGTTTGTTCTCCATATGTGATACCTGAGAGACACACATCACATAAGGCTTGACACTAAACATTTCAGAGTAGAAAAGTAATTTCTGCAACACTGAGTAAACTGTGTGCCTATGAAATAATAAAAACTGCTGCAGTTTCTCTCTTCTTATTTCTGGCTCTTGTATATTAACAAAACATGAGAAAGAATTAAACATTAGATTGACAAAACTGGGTTTCTAATTGCCTTGAGAGTTTGCTGATCAATATTTAACCAAGAGAATTATTATAATCTAAGTTGATTCTTTCAGGGTGCTTGGACAGAACATTTAATTCCTTAAAACAAGTTCCTCTGACAAACCCTGCAAAATTAAACACCACACAAAAATGAGCAATGCTGCTGAGGGGCAAAAGGTAATTTCATAATTTCAAATTTAAAACTACATTTCATTCCCTTGGAAAAAGACAGGTCTATGAGTCCTTACTGAGTTAAACAAACAACAACAAAATTGCTGATATTGCAAAGGTGATATTGCTGACATTGGAAGGCTAAGGGACAGTTTAGATTAACCCCCAAAATTTATTTTTTAGGCAAGGTCCCAAGGAAATATGATCCATGTAACTCTCATTTTAAAAATACACTCCTTGTCCTATTTTCTCTCAGAGAACAAACAATTAAACCTACCCTTAACCCAACTACTAGGAGCCTACCTGCTGAAAATGTTTGAGCTAATCTGACAGGAGAAATAAGAAATTTGTGGGTAATATTGGGTTTTTATTCCCTCTGCATTACTGAAAGGATGTTTCTGCCTTGGAAGATCAGAAAGCTGACAGCAAAGGAGAGACTGTGCATTAATTATCATATTTTTGTCAGGTCGTTTGCTCTTGTATTTTTCCTGCAGTTCTTGAGGTGCACAGATGAAACACTGATAGGATTATCTGATCATCCATTGCTTTTTGCAGTGTCAGCCCTAGAGGAATACAAAACCAAAAGGAAAATAAAAAAAAAAACCCAAACCCAATGATGTTTCACAGCCCTTGTACATATCAGTTTGCAGTAGCTCTACTTTTTTCTGACCCTATTTTCTACCACTGACAAAAGATGTGAGAATGGAAGACACGCTCCCTTTTTTACACACTATATACATGCATAAAACTGGGGAAAAATTAGGTCTAACTATAATAATTCTTCTATCTATAAGAAATAACAACAATCCAGTATCTGGGCTGTGAAAAGATTACATGTAGGTTTTATGTATTTAGCCTGAGAATTATTAACATTTTTTAGAACCAGAAGGCAGTTGAATAAGATGTACTAGCATTTGGATTCACGTCAAGCTGTTTTGGAAGCGGTTACATGTGCAATAGCCTCAGCTGAGATACAGTGTAGCAAATCCAAACTCAAAAACTATTAAAATAGGTTGAATGAACTCAATATTTTCTGCAGATATTGGTTGATAGTTTCAACTGAGGCAGAGGACACACCCTAAAGAAGACTCGGAGCTACGTTGCATCCCTCAATTTGTTATAGAGACTGAGGGTGCAGAGCCTCCAGCTGCATAGGAAACTCTATGTAGAAATGATGTGGGACCTTCTGCTGTGCCAGCTGATACTAATGTGATAGTTTGCTTTGCCCAGAAGATTTGTAGCTCATTTTCCCAGGGCACCATATCTGAATTTCAAAAACTAATTTTAGGGGACCAGTTCCATGGCAGGGTGTCTCAGACAGCCTCGCACTGCAGGACAGCAGACTGAAAACAGCTCTGTCAGAGCCTGGAGTTCCTTGATGGAAAAGGGAGACTGTTGCCAAAGTGTAAAACTAATAAATACCAAATTGTGATTGTTCAAAGAACAGAAGCATCTCTAAACAGAATTCTGAACTAGCACCAGTGGCTTCTCCCTCCTCCTGTACAACTGATATTTCCTCTCGAACAGTCTTATATTGTTGCAGTCAAAATTTTCTACATTAAAAAAAAAAGAAAGAAGTGTCAGTAAATTATATGAAGGATATATTTTCTTATTTTATTTTTTCTTTTCCCTTTCTCTTACATTTTCAGACAACTATTCTGTAACTGTGTTCCCTTCTCCAAATACTTAAATACCTGCACTTAGAGCAGAACTTGTATGGTATTAGTTGAAAGAAAACAATAATCATTCAACCAGGTCTGCCTTGCTGGTTCTAGTACAGCGGGATTTGCATCATCCACCAACAAAGATGGCTATAACCTCCAAACTCATGAACTGAGATAAATTTCTCCCTACTGTTTCTATTACACCTGCAAAACTTCCTAAACCTGGTATAATCAAATAACAGTTCTCTTTTAAATAAGAAGGACTATTTAAAATGTTCTTTACTTGCTGTGCAGGCTTTTTCCCATTATAACTTGCATTTGAATGGGAGGAAACAACCAATCAAAAATTAATCCCTAGCAGCAATAGATTAGTGGAAACAAATTAAATGAAAACAATTCATTTAATTGCCTTTTGAGTGAAGGAAACTACTAAAAATGCAGCTTTTCAGGTAGAACAAGAAACATTAATATTAGGCAAAGAGTATTCTCATTTTAAGATATTTTGTAAAATGTTTAAGCCTAGCAATTATTTTGTTCTAAATTAACACAGCAACATATGCTACAGGATGTAATGCGCAGATCCATAATCGCTTTTTGAATTTGGTATAAATGTGATGCTGCAGCATTGTCTGTTTTGCAGTTATAGTATAATACAAAAGTTCTATATATAATTGGAAAAATATGTACTAATTCTACTTCTGAGATGTAATCCTTTTAAAGGATTTTTATCTTTCCTGAACACCTTGCAAGCTAGTCATTGGTTTCCTGATGAGGCACAGAGGAATTTAACATTTAAAACAAGTATTCATAATTTTAGATTTAGTTTATAAATACTTTATAATAAATACCTTCTTAGAACCAACAGACAAATAAACACCTTATAAATAGTAATTAATGCTAAAAAAATATAGCATACATCCACATAGTAAATAAAAAGGGGAAGCTGACTCTCTTTTATTATTCTTTAATTTCCCTGTTGCCCCTCTTGGCTGATCTAGATGATGCAGTAGGTTTAAGATATATTTTCAGGCTGTCCTTAAAGCATTCTATGTTATTTTTTACCTCATTCTTTAATAATATGGATAAACTGTGGGCTGCTTGATCCCCCAAGGACCACAACTACAGGAACAGTGATTTCTCATTTGTGGACACTGAAACTGTAATGGACCAGTTGCATCAGTTAAAAGCCTGGTGAGATTCATCCTAGAGTACTGAAGCAGCTAGGAGAAGTTACAGCAGAACCCCTCTCAATCATCTACCAAAGGCCTTGGGTATCTGGAGAGGTCTGCAACTGCATTCTGAGATGCACCAAAGACAGTATAACCAGATGGTAAAAAGAGGTGATTATCCATCTGTATTTAGCACTGGTGTGTGTGACCTCAACTCGAGCGCTCTGTGCTGTTCTGGACCTCACAACTTAAGAAAAATGTGAAGGTCCTTGAATGCACCCAGAGGAGACAACAAAGTTGGTGAAAGGACCGGAAGGAATGTCATGTGAGGAGTAGCTAAGAACTCTGGGTTTGTCTGGTCTGGAGAAAGGGAAACAGGGGTGACCTCATTGCTCCTACAGCTTCCTGAGAAGCAGAAGTGGAGAGGGAGGTATTGGACTCCAGTGACAGGACCTGTGGAAGTTATTCAAAGATGTACTGGGGAAATTTAGACTGGACATTGGGAAACATTTCTTTACTGAGAGGGTGGTCAAACACTGGAACAGGCTTCCTAGAGGTGATGGGTGCTCCAAGCCTGTCAGTGTTTAAGAGGCATATTTCACTTACAACTGAAATATTCTGCTCTTATTCTGTTCTACTCTACTCCGTTCACTCATATTTGCCAATTTGCATTTTACAGAAACAAGCTGAAGGTAAAAATTCTTTCTTTGGAACATGGACACTTCTAATTATACACCATTCCCAGAAAAAAGCAGCATGAAGTTAACTATTCATGCATGTTAATAAGTTTATAAATCAGTGGAAATTGGTACTTCCTTGATGCAGTACTAGAAAACATTTTTTTCCAGAAATGTTTTATCTGTGGAAATTTCAAGACCCAAGAAGCAGAACTTCGAAGAAAATTAGGTACTTAATCAACCAGTCAGCTGCCTAAGAGAGGTAGAAGCTCTTAAAATCTTGTCACGGAAAGTTAAGTGTTTAAAAGTTAGCATCCTGTTCAAGCAAGGCATGATAGATCTTTCCATTGCCAATGGAGGTAAAGAGACACTGCTGGAGGGCCGTTCATCTTACCTGTCGGACAGATTTTATCAGTATGGGAGGAGTTTTCCCCTGTAGACTTTTACTTATTTTTTTCCCTTCATTGATTAAAGGAAAGTTTTTAGCAGATAGATTAATTGATTGAAGCCTTGAACTGGCATCATTAATGTCAGATCTCACCAAATTCAATGTTTTGTCCAGTTCTTAGGGGTCTTGGAGAAAAAGTAAAATCCTTTACTTTCCTGTTGTATGCAAGCAATGTGTGGAAACTATTAACTACAAAAGACAAGTTTCCTCAAGAGGGAGGGAGGCATGTCCAACAAAAAACAGGAATTAAACAAAGTGCAAAATGATACAACTCTTGTAAATATGCAGCTAGTTGGATCTGAAATATTACCCTTTCTTTTGACTTCCATTCGCAATGTTTTTCATTTTATCATTGCCCTGGTGACTGTAAAATATGTTCAATGCTCTGCTCTAAACCAGAAACAGCAAAGTCATTATCATGACTCTGTCAAGACAGCTGTAAAGGGTGTTTACATTTCTGGCAAGACCTATGTAGAGCTGGAATATTAAGTCCACAATTTCACATTTTCCCAGGCAATTGATTAATTATGTCGTGTTTCATCACTATTTTGTAAAAATAACCAGTTATTTCCTAATCTCCCAGTTTTCCTTCGAGTGATCTCAGATTTTAATGAGAGATCAGTTTAATCAAACACTAATCTCTCAAAGAACTAGATAAGAACAAGCAAATAGGAAGCATGTCAAATATATTCAAGACATGAGAATCTTTGAAACTAAATTTTTCTTGAACAGCGAGAGATGTCTAGATGAAAACATAATTCTCACATATACAAATATAAAATATGCATTGATCAGTCTGCATTGCATTCAGAAAAGAAAATGCATCTTATTACCTCTTTAATAAGATTCCTGCTAATTTTCAGGGTGTTGTTATTGAGAACAGTGCAGAAACACAGCTCAGTTTATGCAACATTTAAAAAACATCAATATGAAATTGAACAAATCAATAAGTATATTATAGAGAGGTCTGACCTCCAACTAAAAATTAAAGTAAAAATTAAAATAATGTTTACAGTTATTTGAAACAATCTGTCTTTCCAAATGATTGGTATAATTAGGGATCTTTTTGTTGATAGTATTGATGGTTTGAGATATTTATTTCTGAGTGACAATTACACATGGTTGTTAGGGTTAACCCTGGTGGTCAGCTGAGCTGCTTGCTCACTTTCCCCCATCAGCCCCAACAGAACAGGGGAAAAGAAAAGAAAGAACAAACAAACAAAAAGTCTAAACATTTAACTAGCTTTATATAAACAGCATCAAGTGGTTAACAGCAGACCAAGAAGGCATCCAGGAAAAAATGGGTTTATCTGTCCTAATATATGTATCTAAAGGTTAAACTTAATAACTCTGCACTAGCTATTAAGCTACCTCTATAGTCAGTGAGGAAAAATCAGATGGCACTTATTTTATCCAAAGATTAGTATCTCTGATAGATCTAAGGCCTACTAAAATAGACATTAAAAATCCTTCTGGATTCAATTATCTTTGAGGTATATACAGAATGAAGAATGTATTCAAACACAAAATGGGGCTCTGTGAGAAGGCTTTTCTGATATTCTCAAAGCCTCTTTTTTATAAAACCGAAGACAATATATTGATTAACAACTTGTAATTATTACAATAGTATATTATATATCCTGCAAATTTTAATACCTGAAAGTACAAAGAAAGAGTTTTATACTGGATGAGAACAACAACAAGGGACTTTTGGGATTTAATGCCTATATAAAGCAGCTATATTTTTTTTTTCTCCTTCAGTAATGGTTTTGTATTTTGAAAATGTGTAATGTTTTGACATTTGTATTAAAATCAAAAAGGTGACCCTGTGACTAAGTAAGTTGAATAGCCAACCTGACAGAAATGTAATAACCCTCTTGTGTTTGTTGTCGGACTGGGAAAAGTACAATTTATTATCTCAGCAAAGATATGAACACAAGTAAGGTCTATCATCCGTCTTCAGTAAAAAAGGTGGCAGAAATAAGAGGAGCTATGATCAATGTACTAAAATAATAATTACCTCATTATAGTAAAGCCAACTCAATTTATCATTTTATTTTTACACATCTATAGCTGATAAAGCAAGTCATAGGTTTTGGAAGTGCAATTTCAGATCTGGCAGTAAAATGACTGATGATTAAGAATGAACTAGGCTATGAATAACTGCATAGTACATATTATGAAATTAGATTCAGAAAGAACTGGACTAAATAAACATGCTACATTGTTAGATGCTTCTTTGACCAGAGAGTGGAAAATTTGTCATGGAGTCTCAGGCGTACGAAAACTAAATGTGAGGTAGAAGATACCTGTATTTAAACAGGTACAACACATGGCAATAGACAAAAATTATAGGCAACTTCTTAATTATTGCCCTTTATAACACATTCTGGCAAAGCGGATATCCTACTCTGTGTATTTTTTTTTCAAAATTTCCCAGTCTAGATTTATGTAATTAATTAGAGTATTGAATATTTATATCCTGTACTGGGGGGTTGAACTAAACTATCTCTAGAGGTCATTCCCACCCAAACCATTCTATGATTTTATTTTAGATGAACTTATTCATTTACTTGCAGCTTCTTAACACACTGTTCGAAGTACAACATAACCTTGCAAGTGACCTTGTTTCACAAAACTAAAAGCATTTCTAGAAAAAGACCAAAACTTCCTAAATTAATTAATCTTTCTGTTCTAACCAGCAGCATTTTTCTCTAATGTAGGAATGTGACTTCCAACATCTGCATGCACATGCATTAATCTGCTTTTATCAAAAAAACCTTTTCTCCTTCTTTTACAAAACCAAAGTGTCAAAAGCATCAACAATAGCAGAGTCATTCTAGGACACCTTTGCATGTTTTGCCAAAGGTAACTAAATTGTTCTGCTTCAGCCTGTATTTCCTAGTGACAATGTTCCACTTGATTTTCCACAGAAAACTGTATCTGACAAGCCGCTTGGAGGGGGAGAATTCCCTTAGGTGTAACACCCATCTCTGTCCCCATACACCCAGAGGGAAAACAGTAGAAACCACGAGGACTCTGGAGATGCGTCTGGACATTCATTCTACAGATTACACATGCTGATGGCCAAAAAAATTCAATTGACCCCATACTTTTTTAGATATAGATCTCCAGACTAAATCAGAAATCCTTTGGGTTTGCCCTTGACCACTGAGTAGGGAGGCAGAAACATCTAAATGAAGAAAGTTTCTGTTTTCTCGTAACTTTGTTTTCCTTAATTATTATAATGCATATCAAAATCAAGAAATCATTTGATTTCCTGTTTTCCTGTTCTGATGTTGACATGTTGATATTCACATGCTATCATCAGAAATAAAATAATTTACTGAGTATTAAAAATTGCAAAATGAAAAGAGAAACCTATGAAAGAAAGGGTAAATCAAGGTCTCTTCCTGTAAATTTTATCCTTGAAAACTATGTTTTCTTGTCCTTATAGTCCTTTTGAGATGTAGATATAGTTTTCTAAGAGCTTAAATCTGATAAACAACGTTCATAGCCTGCTGATGAAATGAAACTGCTTACAGCCATTAAAATGCAGGACAGGTAAAGATTTCTGACTCAATGAGATTTTTTTTACACACCCAAATTTGAATACAGGGGTGCATGCTGATTTGTAATGCTTACATACTTATTAAAGTAAAAAAAACCAAAAAACTAAGCTTTCGATACATTTGAGTATAAACACATGAAAGTCTTTTTATGTATGTGGGTGAAAACTATAAATATACATATGAACTATTAATTACACAATTCCAAGTAGAGTAAGGGGCTGTTATGAAACACTGGCCTGTCTTCTGGACAGCTAACCTTCTTTTTGAATGATCCAAGTATTAAATTAATCATTTGAGTGCACTGGGTATCACAGGTATTTTTATTATCCACATGGCTGTCAGATATTAAATAAAACTTTAAAAAGTATTAAAAAATAATTTGACATATCCCCTTTTTGCTCCTTTTTGTCTTTCTTTCAGATTGACTGCTCCGAGTGTGAACAATGTTGAGGTTCCTCCACTAATAAACTCTTTTCTTAGTTTTCCTCCAATAGATGCTGTTGTTTCCACTGAGACACTGTTTGTTAATTACCAGTGTTAAATGAAATGTGCTGTCATCCCAGAAGTCACGCTACTGCAGCAGAAGGACGGCAGATACTCTGGTAGACCTTAATTAAGATCCTGGCTACTTTAAGCCCTACATGTCCCATGACATTTTCCAAAGCACAGAGAGGACTTAGCTTGGTTGTCCAGCTGAACTGTAAACATGTAATGAGATTTGGCCTAATTTATATTCCTCTGTATCCACAGTCTGCCATGGACAACACACATTTCTCTGCAGTCTATAAAAACTAACAAAAATATTTAGCTTTAAATCTGGTATTTTGCATAAACTTCAGGATATGTAAGGTTTTTTTAGCAGAGGAATCACTCACTATATTTAAGGTCAATATTCCCTATTAATTCAACAGCAATTTTGAAGCTTATTATATGGCCTTCAGTTCAACACCTTTTCTCTTTCAGGAAAATACTTAGACATGGTCAGGTACAACCAACTTAAGCATAGCTAAAAGCCTTTAAGCACTGTTCAGAGCTATAGTTGCATTGAAGCTGTAAACAGAAGACTGACAGGGAGAAACACATATTGTGCTAAAGGTAAATTTTTGCATCCACGCTAAGTGCAGATAACAAAATCTGCAAAGACTGCAAATAGAACAAAAATCTGTGGGAAAAGATGAATATACTATAAAATATTTGAAGGAGGCAGACTACATAGGCATTTACACTTGATGTTAATTATACCTATTTGAGGTTTCCTTTGAATATTTTCACCTCCTCCTCTCCCAGGCTACACCAAAAGACCATTTGAATTTTGCTCATCATTAACTTGATTTTTGAAAAAATGTGATTACCTTAGCACTTTTTGGTTAGTGTATAGCAAAACAGGGATTTTGCACTCATGTTAGTAAAAGGCATAATATTACATGAATCCAAGACAAATTCACATTTATCAGTGGTTCTAAATATAGTTTAGTGGCAATATGTTCCCTGCAAGATCCTCCAACACCAAAGGCCAATGGAAGTTTTTGCTGGTAAAGCTAAAATATGTTTATACAGAGCGAGGTCAGATGTTGTTGGCGGCACATTTATTCCTAAGTATGGTTGCTAGAAAGCTAGAAAAAGTTGGAGACTACTGACTGAAACAGAAAACTTTTTTTTTTAAAACCTAAATTCTTCTGTTTCTGTGCCTATTTCAGGGTCCTTTCCAGCTAATGGACAATAAAAAAAAAGAAAGTCAAAGTTCAAGGTCTCAAACATTAATTATGAGACCAGTGTTCTGCTGATTAAATGTCATCCAGTTTTGTCATCATAACCTAGATGCATATTTTCTATCTAATACTTTAGCAGCACAACCAGAACATTACAGAATTAATGACTGAAGAATGTTTGATGAAATTCAAGATAATGATACACAGCTGGTGTTTGGCAGTGACAGCTGTTTTGTTTTGGCTGATCACATATAATATAACACACTACATGTAGAGAGGAAAAAAAAACCACAAACTTTACATCTTTAAGCCATTATACTGATATTTGGTATATAGGGAATTCGTTTTTGAGCTTGCTGTACAATATCACTCAAAATTAAAGAGCAGTCTTTACCCTTTCTGCTTCAAATCCTGTCCATACATTTGCCCCTTGAGAGGCAAATTAAGAAAAATATCTTATTTATATGCTTTCACAAAGGTAAGTAAGCCTCTGGGCTGTCTCAGAATAACAGGGAAAAGAAACTTCATTGCTGTGATCACAATAGAAAAACAACAGGTTTATGTCTAATCTAATGTTGTAGTATCCAAAAATGTTAAATTCTACAGAATTTAGATACGTGTGCTGCTGCGGGGAATTATTAAAACCGTTTCATTACTGCTGACTGCATTCAGCAAATTTTCAAGTGTCTGTAGATCACCTCATTAAAATGCAAACCAGGACTACAGACCTTTGAGAGGTGGATCAAGGGGAGGCAGAGACTTAGAAAAAAAAAAGTGGTTGAAGACGTGTAATTGGGTAACACAAGCATTATAGTAGCAACTGAAGAGAACAACAACTCATTTGAAATAAAAATATGGTACTACTTTCAGTATTGTGAAAGACTATACAAAAGAGCAGAAATTCTTTTTTCCTTTTTTTTTGACATACGACAGAGATGTCTTTGTTCCTCCCATCCCAATAAAGAATATTAACTACACTGGTGCATCTAAAGATGGATTTAAGTACAGCTTTGGGACGGCTGTTGTCTTGTGTGCACACACATAAAAACCTGTGCTAGGATTTTACATGGGATGCACAACCGTACATGTAAAAATTACTGAGGCAATCTAAGTCTTCACTAAGATGTCATTAGCACAGTTAATGAACTAGTTGTCTGTTTAGCTTTCTGCTCTGTTGGTCATTTGTGTATGATGTTGTAGAGAGCCCTCTGCCCTGCCCTTCAGCTCCACACAAGGCTGCTGTGAGCCCCTGAACAAACTGTGCAAGTGTGTTGTGCTTGTTCTCAGTTTATTCTAACGGGACAAGTCAGATGAAGAAGAGGGAGAATGTAGTTGCTATCTCTCTACACAGGAGGCAAACTGAAGAAATATTAAGCAGCTAATGTGAGATTTCACAAGAAAACTTTGGCTGCCAGAAGCTAAAAATAGATCATGAAACCCTGATACCCTGTCTCCCTCACAGGGCTGTTGTCTCTGCTGACAACCATGAGTTCTAAAATTCTTTGATGTTCTGCTCTTGATAAGGTAAATAATAAAACAACATTAATATACATTGGAAAAAATGTATTATATATTTGGTAGAGTTCAGGTATGAAATAAACTTCCACAGGAGTTCAGATCTGGATCCAATAAAGCTTTTATGCAATGCTATGAGGACCAAAAAGAAAAAAAAGGCTCTTGATAGTAGAATAACTGGCCTGTTCGAGATCTCTTTTTTTTTTTTTTCCCTATTTGCATGGCTTCCCAGAAGTGGTATAATGAAGTCTCTGATCAAAGTAATTAAGGCTTCTAATTAATAGGGGAAACTCACACTTACATATGATAGCACTGCAAATTTCAATTAATTGCTCTAGACAAGAATTTATTCCAATTTCTCTTCCTGACAAGCTGCAAAAGTCATTACTAATTAGTCATTTTTTCAGACATGATATCCTGACAGAAAAATAGAATTGACACTGTTCTAGCACCAGATAACAGTCAAAATTTAAATGAAAGAACGTGCATATGAGAAATCTTTCATACCTGTGAGTGAGTTTAGTTATTTGTAACAGTTCTGTCATTTTTCAGACAATTCTTGGGTGGAGAATGTGGATCTGGTCCTGGAAATCACAGTGTTTTTCCTGGAGAGTTAAAACTGAAAGTTAATTTTTTTGTATTCATGTATTTACTTATATCATCACATTTATTTACTTGCTATGAAGTCCCTGGAACCATTCTAAAACCATTTCCCAACAAAATAAGATCAGCTCTCTGCAACTGTGGGCACGTTGCCTTTACAGAAAGTTGTTTGTAAATAAGACATGCTCATATATTCAGGAATTATCCTTTCCCCTTAGTAAAAAGAACATGTGACACATGAAGATGAATTTGTCATTGGGTTTGGTTCTTTTTTTTAGCAGAAAACTGAAATTAACCATCTGTCAATCATAAATCCCCCTGCATATTCAAGCAATCCTTATTCATGAATGGAATTTGAGTCAGACAAGTGTAATAAATATCCTTTATCTGTCATTGCTTATTCAAGTCTAACAGATTCATACACATATCTTAGGTTCTGGGCTTGCAATTAATCGAATTTGATTGAAATCACATTATTTTCTATCTATGCAGTTTCTGAAAGAAAGACTGATTAATGGTGATCCATGATATGATTTTACTTCTGATTCATGCTCAGCCCAGGATACAATTCTCTAGAAGTTGTTACTATGCAATGGTTAGCTATTAAGCTGTTTTTGAAGCCCTCATAAAGCATCTATCACATCCCTGACACCTGAATATTCTTTGACAGTCGGCCCCTAAGCATGTGACTCTTTCCTGATTAGCAGACCACTAGTTTTCTCATCTAAGACAATCACCCTAAATCACCCTAAATTGCACCACAGTCAATGGTGAGAACAGGATATCACCTAAAATGAGATTAATCTACCACTGGCCCATTTAGGTTAAGGGAGATTCTGGTGGTCACTTTAGGCTTTGGCCTTGAAATTACATAAAATAATTTTTTTTATCTGAGACTACATATGTTCTACTACTGTTCTATAAAGTAAAGAGTACCAACCATCTGGACTGTTTAATTTTTACAACATCCCTGGCACAACATCATCCCTGGGCAATTCACACTTTCCCAAATGGTTTCTTGAAAGATTCTGGGCTACAACAGGTCAGGAACCATCCTTAACAGAAATCCTGCATGCACTATATCAGGAGGTTAAAAGGATTTAGAAACATGGATGAGGCCTACCTATACCATCTGGCCCAGGGAATAAGTCCCAGCCCTGCTCAGCTCACTAGGATAGATGTAGCTTCAGCCTGCTGGCCAGTTCTAAAGAAGGACTTAAACACCCCAGGCAGAGCACCACAGAGATAATCTCCCTTGAGCTGCTCATGACATTCTTCCTAATGCATCTCAAGATGCTGTTGATCACCTTTACCATGAGATGACACTGCTGGCTCTTAGTCACCATTTTGACAATCACAACCCCCAAGTTCTTTTCTGCAAATCTGTTTTCCAACTGGTTGGCCTCCAGCTTGCCCTGGTGCCTGAGGTTATTCCTTTTCTTTATTTCATGAGATTCCAGTTTGTCAAATTCTCCAGCCTGTCCAGGTCCCTGGACACATACTTGTGTACCAATAACTCCTGAGAGTTTTCTATCATTTGCAAAACTGCTGAGATACATTCTGTTCCACCCTCCTAGTCATTAATGAAGGTGTTAAATAGTACTGGCTCCAGTACTGACCCTTCAGGTGAATCACTAGTGACTAGACTCAAGCTGGACTTCAGGATGCTGGTCACAACTCTTTGAAGCCAGGTTGTCTACCTCGCTGTTCACTACCCCAGTTAGCACTTCATGAGTTTGTCTGTGAGGATGTTATGGGAAACACTGTCCAAAGCTTTTAAAACATCAAATTGTCTCCCCTCCTCCACCAACACAGTCATATCAACAAAGAGAACTATCAGTTTGGTTAAGTGTGATTTCTCTTTCATATATACATGCAGACTTCTGCAAATCACCTCCTGAATGTAAATCAACTCTGCTAATGTCTTTGTTTAAAGAATTGCTGACAGAACCTGACCCATCAGTCAGGACCTTGTGACATCAGGCAGCAAGCCACAGAAGGTAAGCAGAAGATAAGAGGAAGACAGACAAATTATGAGCAAAAATAATAGGAGGGAGTTTGTCATCAGAATTACAGAGGAGTTCTGGGTTACAGAAGTGAGAAATATATGGTACATAGGACACAGCTCCCATATATAGGCTGTCAGGCACCACTAGTTCTGTGTTATCAGAACAAATTGTTGTGATAAAAGTGGATGGCACTGAAGTGCTTGTGCTGCAGTGAATGTTAGCTCAATACAGACCCTTCATCAGGAAAAGGCATCACACTCAGTGTTCGTTGGTCTACTGCCTTACTACAGAGCTGGGTGACTTTAAGTGTGGGTATTTGTAAAACTATGAATGAAAAGTGGTCTTTCAACATACTCTGTGAGATGCTTTGAGAGTTCACACGTATCAAGTTTAAGAATTTACATTTTAAAAAAATTGTGGAATACAACTATGGGTATAGAAATGTAACATTCATGTAAATTTCATTGTATATGTTTTTATCTTTTGTGTTCTCTCTTTTGTTTTTGGTTGTTTTTTTTTTAATCTCACCTTGATATCTTCACTCGCAATAGACTGATATTTTGACTTAAAATGTCCACTTAATAGATTTGGAAGTGGACATAAACCTCATGACTCTGACATCTAGTCCTAAATTGTTTAAAACAGAAGAGGCAGGTTAAACCATTATACTTTAGCAAGTATATTGTGGTAGGAAAAAAAAATTTGGAAAACTTTGCTTTCTTTGCATGAAGGTATACTCAAAACACAACTTCAGAAACTGTAATTTAGTTCTTCTAGTTATTCATTAGTTAAAATTTCATTGGTGGCTGTATTGCACAGCTCAAAGCCTTTTAATTTTTTAGTATCTCTCACAAGGTGTGATATCTCCCACCCCCCTCCCTCATTCAAAGCAAACAGCTTCCCTCATATTCATTTGCAAATGCACTTCCTAAGGCAGGGATGTCCAGAGCTGAATAATGCCACCCGCAAAACACTTGGAGGGCAGATGTTTCAAGGAACTATATTATATCTTTGTATCTTCTGCCATATTTTCTATATCTTCTACTAACTTTCTGGCTTGTACAGCTCTGTTTCTGTACTGGAAATTTTCAACACAAAAAATTGCTGCTACAACCCAAGAAAGTTCTGCTTATGGAAAGCTGATCAGGACCTGCACACAAGAATAATAACACAACATAGTAGGTTTCATACATAACAGTGGGTATACATAACATCATATTAAGAGTAAGTAATTCAGAACATATTTATAAAGGATTCTGAAACAAGGACTAAAGTGCAATTTTGGTAGTAACCATGTTCTTGGCATGCAGTTCCATAGTACTTTGGAACTATCAAGTTCACATACAATTAATAATTTTAAAATTCCTGCACTGAGTTTCTCTGATGGCCAGAATTTTCAGAAAAAAAAAAGAGAAAGTAGACAAGCTTTATTTTTCAGTAATTTTCTCTGTCTTTATTTCATACATTTTTGATGGCCTTTTAGACCTAGTTTACTGCACTTGACAATGTTCCTCAGGATATGACTGTGAAAAAAAAAAAAAGAGAGGCTAGGAGCAATTGCAAGCAAATCGTATTTGATTGCATGGCTTCTAAAATGTGAATGACCTTCTTTTCCTCATCTTATTTTCATGGCTTGGAAATCAAAACCACAGACGTGTGTGGCACAGGGAAGGAACAAAAATATTGTAGGTAGAGGTATAACTGATCAAAGAGCCTGTCTGTTGCTGACATCAGCTGGCAATAAGTGCAGAAATATTGTTTAAAGTACTAAAGATTCTGAAATAATTATGCAGGTTAGTAGCTGAAGAACATTTGTGATGCAGAACAAGAACCTGTACCTTATCAATGGCACAAGAACGAACGGATGTCAGGAGACAAATCGATCCAGTAGATGGTATGAAAATGTCTCTATGTATGGATACAGTGTTGAGACCAGAGGCAAATAACAGCTTGTTATCAGAGGATGCAGAACAGGTTATCTTAAACTCCAGAATTTTTAAATCAATTACGTTAGAACATCTGTCCTAGGATTTATTTCTTCCCAGATTGTCTGTAAATAGGGATGTGTTTTGTCCAACAGGAAGCACCATCTCTTACATTTGTTTTACACTGTTTAACTAAAGTAATTGGAAAATATTATCCACCATATGCTACTTCATTTCAGTGAATTATAAAATGTACAGAAGCACAGGCATAGCAATGATTAATAGTTAGCCCTGTTTCAATGAATACAGATCCTGGCATGATAACACAGAACAATATCAATGCTGCCTGGCTAGGATTGCTTGCATCATTAGCATCAGTGGAGGAGTAGGGTGTTATTAACACTTCAGAGAAGGAACCAGATTTCTCTTTTGGTCATAGAGGCAATCCTGAAATAACATCTCCTTATGCACCAGTATATGTAAAACTAGCTCTTTTTCTTGTGCTGTACCCTTGGCCTATGTTTCACGTTGTTCAATTATCTACCATGTCCCCCTGCACTGAAGTTTTGTAGCCTTCTCTTTTATTTTCATGTGACTGGTCTGAGGCATTTGGCTTCAACTAACTTCCAACTGATAAAACCTCCTTTTACTTCTGTGGCTCTTTGCATCATGACTTAGTCGCCCAAGAATCCTATATTTATTAAGTCTTGTCCTATGTTGCCTTTCAATCAATTTATAAAAAGAGGCTTTGGGTGGCAACTAGTCCCTATATTGTCTTTGGGAAGCATGTAATATGGATGTAGAGGAGTTTCATTCCCATTATGTTTTAAGCTCTACTAATTAGCCAGTAATTTTTCAGTTTAAGATTAATATATCTACTTTCATATGGTGCTAACATAATTTGAATGTTGTGTGAGTGCCTAGCAGAAGTGCAGGCGTGTCTCACCATCTCCCCTCCTCATCCCATTTGCTCTGTGGGCACACTGTTCGTGTGAGACTTGTTTTATTAATACAGCCAACAAAACCAAATACTTATTTAGGAAGGATATGAATAAGTGCTTATACCTAAACATAACTAGAAAATATAGATCTGTTTATCTGTAGAAAAATCTTGATACTCCATCATTTGCCCGACCACAACTGGAACTTGGAGCATCTGGCACCTATTTGTAATGTGATCTAGATTAAATCAGATTCTAAATTGGGTGTGAAGGAATCCAGCATAACGCAATTATGTTGTCAAATACGTATTTTGGCACTATATATAAATAATTATATGTATTTGTGTATTTATATATATTACATGTAATTTAAAAAACCTTCGTAGTGTCCTTTTCAAAAATACTGGTCTACAGCGTCGACTGCAGAAACACACATCTACTGCATCAGCATTTTTGATAACATTTTTATTTGTCAGAAGAACAGAGTAGCTCTTTCTGGTGCTTTGAGCCCTCTCCTACTCTCCATTTCAAGTCAGATACATTATCTACCCTTTACCTAAGAAGCTTTTGCAATCTTGTCTCCCTTAATAAAGAGAAACAAAAGACATTGCCAGAGCAAACTGGAAAGGCTGAGAGCAGTGGGGATGACATCTGGTCACAGTCTAATTTTTATGAAGCTGTACCAGCAATTTTTTCTCTTGCAGCTGACATATTCCTTGTGTTGTAGTGAAAAGGTAGCAGAAGGAAGGTGGGAGATGAAAGGGGAGAAATAGTCAGACACAAATAGAGGAAAGACAGTTCCATTCCTCAGGATCCAAACAAATAAAGAGCTTCTATCTGGACTTAAACACACACAAAAAAATGAAACAGGAGCCTTACCCATTCCTTTTTTATAGAACTACAAACCAATATGCTCTTTTGTAATTGCCCTAAAAATATTCTGTACCATCTTGTTAATTTGAGAGAATAAATTGCCTTAAGTTCTCTGCCCTCTTACTTTTTAGTTTGTTCTTTTTTTTTTCACCTATGTCTGCAAACTTCAAGTAATTTAAAACATGTGACTCTAAACGTGAGAGAGGATTCATTTCCTTAGTAATTGGCTTAAAGAGAAAAAAAAGCCCAGGAGCACTGAGAGTCAAGGCTAGCTCCCTGTTTCAGAGGACTACTTTTCCCTATCGTGCAAACAGTATTTCTATGAGCTTTAATTCTTTTCCAAGAGAGTACAAAGGGGTCAGCAAAAATCAGTAGCTAGTATTAAATTGTATTTCAAAACCTTAAGCTTCCTGTGCTAAAGATTCATCATTTCTATGGAAAATTTGTTTCCCTCTGGCAACGTTATACATCACTCTGGCTAACACTGCAGCAAACTGCCAAAGGTATGGAACAAATGCAGCATTAAGGGTGCTGTAAATTTACACCTTTTGCTATGGGCAAAATCAAAGCTGTAACCCCTCTTTCAGAGGCCAGAAATTCCTCTTAAAATGTCTTCCATGAAGATCTCCTAAGACCATGCAATTGTATATATCTTTGGTAGATTTGAAAATGATGCATGTTCCCACTACTAGAATGGAGAGGAAGCAATGCTGTATTTTCCAGGATAACTGGTAACAATGTGCTGATTGCTTCCAATCACACGAGGAGACAAAAGACTTCATCCGTGACACTGTTTAGTAACAAACAAAAACATAGGACTATTTATTGCCAAAAAAGAAAAGGTTTTAACTCTCCCCATGCAGGAGCCCACTCACCACCAGTATTGCATCTACAGAGCTCAGGGAAAAAGAGATGGTTAAGATAAGAACAGGAGGTAGGAGCTGATCCTGACTGGTTTAGATGATTGTATACTTCAGCTGATCATTTGCTCTCTTGTAATTTCTAAGTAACATTTATCTTCATATCCCTTTGGCAATCACAGAATGGGTAAATCCTTCTCTTTCTATCCAGTGTGATTTTATGTGGGTTTGTCTTCTACATCTGACCTCTGATGATTAATCATGCCTTCATTTGCATTTTACTCATATTGGGATGATGTGTGAATTCCTGCTCTGTCCAAATAAAATTATGAAATTGTGCAGGACCAGAGAGACAATGTAGTTATATTAATGATATGTGTGTGCTGGGAGAGGGGAGGGTATTAAGCTAATTCTCCCTATGGAAAAGACATCATAATTGTGAGGCATCTTGTTGATCTCTGTTGTTTGATTTTTTTCTTGTCTCCCTTTGCTAGACTAGAGGTGGCAAATTTAGAAACATGAAACATTTATTACTCTCTTGAAGTTTCTGGTGGAAATTGGCAAGTGATTAATCACCTCATTTTGGTTTTCCACTGGAGAATTAAATTACTCAGCAGAATTTTTGTTGTATTGAGAGAACTTCTGACCATTCTGAATCAGAGAAGTTTGAGGAAACAACACAGGGAAATAAATACATATTATATGCTGTAGGTATATATGTATTTTATACATATTTTGAAAAAAATAAATTTTTTTTTATTTCTCTTTAGATTGGTCAGGGGGACATTGTCAATACTGCGTATAAAGGCTATAGATTTTATTAGAAACCAACCCAGTTTAAGTTGATGCTGTTGTTTTCTGAGGGTACAAGCATCTATTATTTCATGAATAAATGCTACTGCTCAGGTCATTATCACCATCTCTTCTCAAGTACTGAGACTTGGCTCAGTCATGCTAATTGCCCATGTGCATGATCTTCATAAAAGGCAAATCCAGTGTTGTCAAATGACCTTGGGATTTTGCCAGCTCTCTCTTCTGTTCTCATTCAGTCACTCTCAGCTATAAAGGATGAAGATGATCTAGCAGGTACAGGTGCCTCCTCAGTGGCATCAATTATGGAGCTGCTGTGCTCCCTGGAGTTGCATTTTCTTTTTTCCTGACTGAAAAGAAGAGCCTTGGCTTGCTCTAGCCTCTTGATTCCTTGATCATAAACTTGAGTACTCAGGACATCATGGCACTGTACCTTGTTATTAGAGTACACAGTACTGACACCTGCAAGAACAGCCTAATAAGGTTGAGCACATGCAGAATTGCACAAACAGATTAAAGGAGTAATCTGAAGTTTCCAGTAGGTGGTTAGAGCTGTTTTATTCTTCCTCTCCTCCCACTCTTCAGCTGGTAACGTAAGTTTATTCATATTCCAGGCAAATAATAAAAATTTTGTAAATAATTTAACTGGAAGAGACCTTTTTTTTTTTTTAATTAAAGGCTGTTGCACACCTCTTTTTGCCTGGCAGTCACTTGCAATATTGTTATGTGTGCATATTATTTACAGTATAATTTTTTCAAGAAGTGAAAATTTTATATTGCTCTACTAGTACATCCTAAGACACTGAGTGTTATTTGTCACAAATATGTGCTGTCAAGAAAGGCATCTCAACACAAAGGGAAAGGAACAGTAGGAACAGCTGTGCTAAATCTTTTGTGGTACCTGTACATCCTGTCATTTATTGTGGAAAAATGATAACAGCGCACAAATGCAACTCTAGAAGACAGGGATGAACTGTTGGAGCTGGAGACACTGTGAATGAATGAACAAACTGCTTGTTTTTCTGGGGTTACTTCTGTGGGTGCCTTTATATTAGTTTGGCTGAACAAGTCTGACATAAAGATTGATGTAACTTATTGGCTGCAGAGCTTCTCTGAGAGGCTGTTGTCAGTCTCTTTCAGGAGGAAGCTTGCAGTGAATCGCTCCATATATTTGGCAAGATGTGACATGTTTTGATGAAGTCTGATGGGCACCTGTATGTTTTGCCAGGTTCATTTTATCAATGACTTATTTCAGAATGACTTCATTTTATTTGCTGCTCAAAGTCCTAGAGAAGATTAAACAAATGTAAAGGCTGGCTCTTCAAACATATGCTTGTTTTAAGAATGAGAATAATTTCCTCTGCCTTCAATGTCACTATTCATATATCTAATGTTAAATATACTCTTGCTCATCTGGACCTTCAGTTTGCAATGAAGTTAGTGTGAACTTTTACATTACATTTGATAAAGCTTTGGATAAAGCCTTGCATATGCATACATAGGAAATTAATGTCTACTAATTGCAAAGCTTTCAAAGTACCACAGAGACTCATAGTGCTCTTACAGCTAATCTACTCTGAGTTAATTATCAGTCTTGGTAAATTTATGTTAAAAGCTTGGCGCAAATAATGAGTCAAACAACAGAACTTTTACCCACACAGAGTGTGGAATTAAGTCCAAATTTAGATTCCCCATCTCAGGGAGAAAGAATTTAAACATATGTCTCAAACTGCCTGAAAAGATGATGAAATTTAAACTAGGCCTCAGCTGTAAAATCTGAAAAGAGATAAAATCTTACTAAGTTTTGATTAAGTCAGCTCATCTTAGACTAGTATGAGTTAGAAAACTCACACTTTGTAACTTGATTTTTTTATCAGTGCAACACCACAGGGCAGTCATTTTTTATACTGATATTACTAAAAAATAGAATGTGATGAAACATGTACTGAACATTATGATTAGGAATTTAAAAAACAAAACAAACATTTTTATTGTTTCATTAATTAAATCAACTGTAATTCAGATTCTGCATCCAATAAAACTATTTCTTTTTTAAATTCAGGTAATAACTATATTAATTAACCAAATATTATAGGTTTTTTAGAGAAAATTTTGGTTAAAGAGAAATTGGAAAGCATTACTTTTAGATGCTAGTGTGTATTTTGCAGCCTAAACACAACTTTTGTTACAAATAAACAGTGTACTTGATTTAATGAGAGTATATTTTATGTATAAAAGATTCAGACAAAGATTTCTGTACATCTCCCAGGAAAAAAAAAATTCTATTTGAGGTAAAATTAACTTTTCAAGTTTCAATATAGTAAAAAATATATTTTTCTCATAAAGGAAAAATTGATATATAACATAAATAAAGTCATAGAATTACTTTTTCTTTTGAAACATATATAGTAACTTTTTTTCCCTAGTTTGACTATTTAGTTTATAGCATCTTGGAAAAATCTGATTTGTCTAAGATGTACTTGAAATCTCTCAAAGTGTCTTCTGGTAGTATTGTATTTCTGCATTCATTCTGAGTACCACCTGAGGAAGCTGGAACTAAATATACTATAACAGTGTAAAATAAGGCTATAACAATTTTTTTTTTAATTCTTTTATCAAAAATATATTTATAAGTATTTTTTCCTTATATTTACAATTATATCATTACTAACATTTTCTTTATCACATATTTAACTCCTCAAGTTTTCAACTTTTTAAATCAAGATAAGTTCTATTAATATTATAGTTGTGAAATTGTAACAGTTACAAATATTATTAAGGCATTGCTGTTTGACTTCAAGAATTGTAAAATAATGAGAATTTGTAATTATTTTTATTTATTTGAACCCATTTATCTGAACTTACCTAGCTACTTGTGGAATTCTGTATTAGTCAGGCACACAAACACAGAAATGTACAAAAAAGACTGAGAGAAAGAACTGATAAGATGACAGAAAAAGGAAATCTGAAAAGGAGACTTGACAAAGATATATATTGGGACAGTTAAAAGTTGTTTATACCCTTGAAAAAGGCCTTGTATAATGGTCAGGATTTCCACTTGCTTGAAGAGATATAGGAGAAACCTCACTAATTTATGAAAGTGTGCTACAAGCACAATTACTTTTTAATATTATATTAAATAGATGACAAGGAGACAATAACTGGTTGAAATAAGCAAGTCAATAAGGTAAGGGGAGCCTTTTTTTCCTGAGAAAAACACAAGCAGTGCCAGATATTCCATAGTAGGAAAACAGTGCACAGTGATCAGTGCTTACTGAGTAAGACCCAGTTATTCCAGCTTCACGACACATTTGGAAACAGAACTACTACAAGCCAAAAGCTCTTTTATTAAGGTTAACTTTTTTAGCAACACATTTTGTTTGCTGAATCTACAATTGTTTTCAATCATGAAGGAACCATTTTATGAATATTACTGTTGTGAAATTTTAGTGCTTAGGCAGTAATGGTGAAATGCAGGCACTTATTATAGGCATTTAAAGTTTTGTCTCAATAACTTTAGGTATATTCATGCTGTTACTTCTTCAAGTTAGCAGAAAAGAATGAAAAATAATGTTTAATGCGGATAGAAAGTCTGACAGGTTTTTATGAATTCTCATACAGGTTTTTTCACACAATCAAAACAAGTAGATTTTTAGCAAGACTAACTGCAACATTTCTCCATTGCTTTTCTAACGACATGCAATAAAAATGGAGACAAATTGCTACAATCATCAGACACATCAATATGAAACTGTTTGTGAATCATTTCCCATAAAATGCTGTATCACCTGATCAGTATTTTTGTCTTTTTTTTTTTTTTTCTGACAGTTTGAATCTTCTGGCAGCATGAATTTAGCTTTCATTAATATGTTCCTTCTATTAAGAGTTAGGTAAATATGTCCCACAGCATGCATGCTACCACTGTGGCACACACATTGATCAATTACTGAGTTTTTTGTTCTAAAAGTCATGCACTGGATGTCCCATATTAGTCACATGGTGACACCTTAGCCAGTCTTATGCTAGTCTTTCTTTACCCTTGTGTGTAAGTACACATGTAGAAGCTTGTGTATTTGAAGAAATACGTAAATTTCAGGAAAAAAATGGCTAATTGTTCCCAGAGAACATCACTGCAACACAGAGCTAAGGATCTTACATGTCACATTTTACTCCTCAGTGTAAGCTCAGGTCACTGGCCTGTTCTTCAGTCAGTGTTTATTGTTGAAAGCAGCACAGACTCAAATGTTTTTGTATTTCTTGTGACACCAGTGACACATTTCCTGAATGCTACACGTCAAATAGATAATCACAATATAAGGACTTGGGAAAAGTATAATGGCTTCAACCTGAGTTACAACCTTCAGTAAGCTATTTAAGATGGTAAGAAATATATTAATCATAAAAATTGGATATTTCACGCATGAACAAGTATTTGGAATATAATGTTAATGGAACAGAATAAATATGTAAAGCTTAGACAGAAACTTAATTTTTGCTTTATTTCAGTAGTACAAATAGTTATAATATCAGAATATCATCAAATTAAAATAAATTTGATATGTTTATAAGCATCTACAGGGAAGTAGGTGCTTATAAGCAGGTTTTAAATATTTTGACTCCACAAAGTGGCTCAGTTGCCATGTGAACTATAATAAATTTGCAACTTGGCCATATAGCTCCATGTGCATTTTGTTAGGTTCACAAACTGTTGGTAGAATGTCTTGACTAGTGAACTACGCAGTTTCATAATTGCCTTGATCTTTTTCAGTCTTCTACCTTTTGGGATCAGCTCTAGGGCCATCTTTAAACAGTTGGTTTATCTTTAGATATTTGGTCTTAATGAAACATTTTGTAGCTTCTGTATGAACTGTGTGAGCTCTTATTACATAGCTAGAAAACTTGGAATAAAGCAATGGATAACTTCAAATTTTACATTCAAACATTAAAAAAAAGCCAACTTATAGATGGCTAGTTAAAATAGACTGCTTCTTATAAAAAACATTTTCTATACCTTGTTTGTTATAATGTACTAGAGAAATGGCCTAGTCATCATATTTGATTTCTTACGAACCTAATGCAAATGAATAAGTTTTGAATAATAAGTATATCCCATAAAATACAATAATTAACTTCTTTGCACATGACAGTTTATAAAATGCTTATTTATGTCATAAAAATTTGATAAGCATTCCAGCAGGGACTCTCACAAATGTGCTCACCAAGATGGAAAATGGGCAATACAAGGGAAAGGTGGTAAAGAATTAACCTACTGACACTGGAGAAGGTGGATTTGGTAATCAAAAGATGAATAGTTACACAAAGTGAGTGACATACAGTTGTCATTTTTAATAGCAGTCATCATAATTAGCTCCTATACTCCAGGACAGAAAATCAAAATTATGATATTAGAAAAAAAGTGTAAGCTTAACAATTCAATTGACAAATATTAAAGAGAAGGAAAAATATTGAAAAACTGCAGAATATAAGACTTCTGGAAAACATAATTCAGATGTGAAAAATTATGAAGGAGACAAAAACTGGAATCTCTCAAGCCCAGTGTAAAAACACAGATGTAAAGACAAAGGGAAATGGAGTCACTAAATTAATGAAGCAAAAGGTGCAGCCTAAAAAGCTAATACTAAAGTAAATAATATTAAAGAAACCTCAAAACCTTCATAGATGACAAAGCAAATGATTATTACCGTCAAAAGGACAGTAATATGCATTATCATCAGCTTACATGGATGAGTAATGCATAGAATGGGTATTTTTCAAGAGATCATCTTCCCATTGCTTCCCAAGTCTTTTTATCTGCAGAGAATTATGCACTACAAAGATAACTGCAGATGCTACTCAGAAGTTGGATTAACCTTGCATCAGTGAAGTGTAACAAACTTCTAAAGGTGACCAAAATATGATTGTCTATACCATTTCTGAAACAATGCTTGAAAGGAAGAGAAAGTAGAAACTATAGTGGTTTTAAATGTCTAACTGCTGAAGCAAAATACCTGCCTTATTGCAATTGCTGTCACAGCAGAGCTTTATTGACAGTACCAAGGAATTCCTAGCAGATTATTGTCTACAGTGGAACAATCCAAAGATAAGAAACAGAAATTAAAAGTATGAAGTTTCAGAGAAGGTAGATTATGTATTTTGAATTCTATAGGAAGCTTAAGAATAAATTACTAGTATCATTAACTGTACTTACTTTGATGCTTTGTTGCTGTTCATCAGAATATTTTATGGAAGGATAGAGAAGTACAGATTTTTTTTTATTAACATAAAGGACAGTAGAGCACTCCCATGTTATATTTGCTATTCCATTAATGGTATGCAAAGATTTTCCAAAAAAATTGTACACTGGCTTGAAATAACAATAGAAGATGAGCTGTGTGAAGTGCTACTCTTGCTGTGCAGACTAGTGTTAGATTGACTTACAGAAGTAGAGAAACTATGAAATTTGGAGTGACAGTGGAAAGTCCAATGATTTGTGGACAGTGTAGATCCTCCCTTAGCTGCTATATGTAATACATAGACAAAATCCTAAAAAGAAAGAAGACTAGTTATCTCCAATGAAGGAGCATGGAAGGTTTCAAATAAAATAAAGCAAATAAACAAACAAAAAATCCAAATATGCCTATTAGAAAAGCCATGTTGTAGAAAATAATGTAGTAGGAACAGCCTGAACAGATGCAGAGTGAGTTTTGCAAGGAACTGGGCAAGTGGATCTGGGCCAAGATGGTGTTTGCATATCACCCATCTTGACAGATGGGGTGCAAGTCCTATAAAGATCAGGGGGAGTGGTGGCAGCCCTGAGAGTGGGAGAATAGAGGGGATAGCAGTTCATGAGAAGGTATAAATGTGTATAATGGATACAAAGACAGTGTAGTGTAACTGTTGGCAAGAAGGGATAACAGTTACGAGACAGAGCTACAATATGATGTGTCCCTTGCACGCCCCACACATTGCTCTCCTCAAAGGACTTCTTCCCTGACCGGGAATCAAACCCGGGCCGCGGCAGTGAGAGTGCCGAATCCTAACCACTAGACCACCAGGGAATATGGGGATATCATCAAAATATATTGCGTTAGAATACCTTAGATTAAATTAGAATGCTCATTTATCAATCTCTCAGGGAGTGCTTGATCTCACCTTAACTTTTATCCAACCTAGGGATTTTAGTTCCCTCAATAGTCCTTGGAGAAAGAAAGGGAATTCTTCTCACCCTTCTAAAATACATATCTTCATACGGTATGGGTCTCCCGCCTAATTTCCCTGTTTCTCTATGAATTGCTGTCTAAAAGATCAGGTTAGACTAGTTATCTAATGTTTAAATGTCCAGAGATACATCAAATTATTCTTACTTTGGGGATGATTTAATTTATTTCAAAGTAGGCATCTAATGGGTATGTACTACACTTCTGTGAGACAAGGAGGCACTTGGAGGGGCCTGGGGAAATCCTTTAGGACTCTAGGAGGTAAAGTCTTACTGAATACCTGTCTTCAGGCAATTACATTCCATAATGATGCAAAAGTAGGTCTTAAATCGTAGAGTCAGAGTGCTGCAATGGATGGCTATAAACTCTTCAGAATGGGTAGGCAAGGAGAGAGGATTGTGGGAGATGATTTGGATGAGGGGGTAGTGTACCCCCTTGTTTTTCAGATGACACCAAGTTGAGTGGGAGTGAGGGTAGAAAGGGTCTGCAGAGGGATCTGGACAGTCTGGATCGATGGGCTGAGGTCAGTTGCATGAGGTTCAATAAGGCAAAGTACCAGGTCCTGCACTTGGGTCACAACAACCCCATGCAGTGCTACAGTCTGGTGGAAGAGTGGCTGGAAAGTGGCCCAGTGAAAAAGGACCTGAGGATTCTGGTCAACAGTGGCTGAACATGAGCCAGCCATGTGCCCAGGTGACCAAGAAGGCCAATGGCATCCTGGACTATATCAGCAATAGTGTGGCCAGCAGGACCAGGGCAGTGATCTTCTCCCTGTGCTTGACACTGATGAGGCTACACCTCGAATCCTGTGTTCAGGTTTGGGTCCCTCACGACAACAAAGACATTGAGGTGCCAGAGAGTGCCCGGACAGGGGAAATGGAGCTGGTGAAAGATCTGGAGCACAAGTCTGAAAAGGAGGGGCTGGGGGAGCTGAGGGTGTTTATCTTGGAGGAAAGGAGGCTCAGAAGAGACCTTATCACTTTATACCACTCCCTGAAAGGAAGTGGTAGTGAGGTGGATGTCAGTCTCCCAGGTAACAAGTGACGGGATGAGAGGAAATGGCCTCAAGTTGCATCAGAGGATGTTTAGATTATTAGGGAATATTTCTTCACCACAAGAGTGGTCACGCATTGGAACAGGCTGCTCAGGGAAGTGTTTGAATCACGGTGCCTGGAAGTGTTCAAAAATGTGTGAATATGGCACTTGGGGATGTGGTTAAATGTTGAACATGGTGGTGATGCTGGGTGGATGGTTGGACTTTATGATCTCAAAGATGTTTTCCAATCTTAACAGTTCTATGGTTCTATATGTTCTATGTTCTATGGTTTAGGGGTAGACTTGGCAGGGACAGATAAACAGTTGGACTTGCTGATCTTAGAGTTCTTTTCCAATCTAAATTGTTCTACAATATCTCTATTTCATAGTGTTAACAGGGTTTGGGTTCTTTTTATTTCATCTGTGGCTTGTCTATATTTGTTTTTTCCTTAGCAAAGCCAAACCCAGCTGCAGTTAAGACCCACTAATAGCAGTTGCTATTAGAGTTAAGAGGAGAATAACTCCTGTGTTTCAGGTTTCTTTATATAGGTAGGAACCATAGTAGAAGCCTCGTCCGATATGCAGGCATTCAGGCATTCAGTGAAAGCTGAATCAAGCTTGCTATTGAGTTTTTCTGTGATATCAGTCCAGCCCTTCAGACCGAATTTGTATGGATCTAAAGAAGCTGTCTTCTTAGGAGCATTTCACCTCTCATAGCTCTAGTGCTAAGCTTCTAAGACGAATCCTTTCAATCTCTGTGCCTTTACAAATACCTCTGTATTTGCAATGTATATTCAAGACAAGGCAGGAGCCATGTGGAACTCTAGATTCTACATGCATTTGTGACAAGGAGCAGTCAAATACATTATTCTTTTCCTTTCTGAATATTAAGAAGTATTATGGGAGTGATGACTGCAAAAAATAAATAACCAATGTTTTCCCTCCCTCCTACCAGTCAACATGTTCCCTTCCAGAATGAGTTTTACCAGTCATTGAATACATTTTCTCAAATAGAGCAATTTGTCTATTTCTCTCATGCTGATTAAAGAAAATTAGAAACATTTTGCATGTAACACTAATCCCCTTCAGATTTGTTTGAGAGCATTTTGGTCATTTAGTCTTAGTTTAATAAATGTGAAACCATTAGTGTATTGCAAAGGTCACCAATATGTCATTCATGCACTGAGTGATTTAAACTCTTTTCCTCTTTTCTACATTATGCCATAGATAAAAAGTTCTTTTTGGCTTGAAAAACTGCTTCTGAATACAGGAATTTCTCGTTCATATTTTTTTCAGTATAATTCTACCATACTTTGGGCTGCAAGACTGAAAAAAAGGCTAAAAGGGACTACAGACTAAACTCAAGTTATGTCAATCATTGATCTGTGAAGAATTAAAACTAATTTCATTTGGAAAAAAAAAAAGCTAATACTCTTAAGAAAACCCCATGTAGTCATATTTCTGTGCATCTTTTACATAAAACCACAGGCACACTTCCAAAACGTGCAAAGTATATGTAGTTCATTTGAAGTTGTTTTCCTAACTAGCATGAGAATTTAAATTAGAAAAAGTATTTGTCTTTAATTCTTCAGTTCTAGATATGTAAATGCTACTCAGACTATTTTTCACTAAAGGATAGTTGGGCATATTGGAATGAATCAATTTTACAAGTATAACAAAAGAACACATAGTTTATAACTGGACACATACTGTGAAGAGCTCAACAGGGAATCATGCACTGCTCTGGAGAGGCAATATGGTGCTAAATGTCTTCTTCAGTGCTTAATTTCTGGGACATAAGAATACTAAAACAAACTGAGCTATGTAACTTATCTATCTACAAAACAAAACTGTTGGCAGATAAAAGAAAATATATTTATGCTGTGCAATAGTGACTACTGTAAAACCTCACTAATTCACAGACCCTCTAAGGGCAGAGTCATCCAAGATCAGAGCCACTGTCCAGCGTTGGAAATAGAGAACAATCTCAACAGGATTCAATAGATATTTAGCAACATAAGTACTAGGCTTTAAGAATCTTCTATAATGTTGCAAAAGGAAGCAGTGGTTTGTTATCTTTCAGAAACACGGGCTGGGAGTTTGACTCCCAGTAGGCTCAAGACAGGAACGAAGCAGGATCTCTGACATTCTTTTAGTCACTGAGTATATTGGACAAAATACATCATCTTCATTCCAGTCATGTGTGTGGAGTCTGTAAACTATGGAACCTCTGAGAACCTTTCTGTACTGTCTGTCAGCAAATTTGGCCAGAAAACATACTTCCCAAATATATATATTGTCCAAAAAAATACTACCTCAAATATAAAAAATGTTTGCGATTTTGAAGAGGTAGGCATGAAGTTGATGCACAACATCAAAAGCAAAGTATTTATGTGATTACCATGTAATATTTTGGAGACTGGAGACCTCCTGCTGCTTCTAGAATTAAATGGCAGCTGAAAATGATTTTGTGAATTTAAATTATAGATACAGGGGTCTAAAATGGAAGCTAAAAAATTCAGGATAACTTTGTGAATCTAGTTTTGCAAAATCTAATTTGATCGTAAGCCCTATATATACTGAATTCTATTATTTTTATACAATTCAAGATACCAAAAATAAATGGATGTAGTATGACCAGAAAAATTTATGGAAAGTCCTGTTGGAAGAAATCATTGCATTGCACACTATAATCAGTGAAGGATTCAATTCAGAAATGGGAGAGCTAAATGCATCTCTCCACACAACGTGTGTCTACAGACATGATAACTGTTGCAGTCAAAAGAATTCTGAGGCTTTGTTCAGCTGTTCAGACATGAAAGTGTAGTGGAATATGAGATATTCTAAGACATCTGTCATGGTTTGAGATAACCCCAGAATCCAATTCCCTAGCTCCATCCCCCCTCCCACATCTCAGCCCAACGTGAGATGGGTTTTTCCAGACAAAACACACCAGACTCAAAGTGGGGGAAAGGGAATATATTACAATGACTGTACAAATAAATACCATATCACATTATACACACGATCACAAACTATCTCTACCATGACATATGTATTTACAGTGGATCGGATCTCTTCTCCCCTCCAAATAAAAGTCCAGGAGGGAAAGAAGGACAGATCCCTTTCAGTCTTTGAACAGCAGCATCTTCTGAGGCAGCAGTCTGTCTTCTTCACACATGCAGCAGCTGATAGCTGGCTTTCTGCCAGCACTCACGAGGGAGGTATCCAAGCCTCTCTCGGCCCCATCGCCTCACAACCGAGGGGTCTTCCGTGGGCTTCGTAACCCCAGACAAGGTCGTATCACCACGTCATATCACGAAGACACAGGGGGGTCTTCGTGACGGTCTGGTATCTCCAGGAGACTCAGCTCCTTGCAGGGCCTCTGTGCCCTGTCTCTCAGGCTGCCACCGTGGCAGCAGTGCGAGGGGGGAGCCAAGGTCAACTCCCCCCTGCATTCCTCTGGCCATCCCAGTCCAGCTCCGGGACATCTTTGAGCTTCTCAGCTCCTCTCTCTCCAGTGCTGCATGTCTAAAACTCTTCTCCTTAATAGGAGTCCATCTCCCTCTTTTCTCAGAGGGATCTCAAAGGAGTTTTGGGGGGCTGGTACAGTCTTACCCCCAGAACTCTGTCTCTCAGGCTGCTGGCTCTCTTTTTCCCGGCTCTCCTTCCAGGAGTCCTTTCTCTGGTGCTGCATGTTGCTTCTGCTGCTCCTTCAGTTCAGGTTCTTATCTCTGGCTCTCTGCCACCGTTTCTCTGGCCAGTGCCGGCTGCTGCTCTGTGCCCATGGAGAAAACATCTCCCGGCATAACTACAGGCACCTAGCCCAGCTTTATGCTGTTCCAGGTCCCTGCAGCCCCCCAGCCAGGGGCTGGGAGGGCCCCAGAGGGCCCAAGGGGCTCAGAGCCCCCTCCTCGTGGCTCACAACATGGCCACCTCTCCTCCAACAACCAAAACTACAAGTCATCTCTTCCGGTGAGCTTGTGATATGTTTACATTTCTGCAGGAGCGCCCATTGGACAGAACTCCAAAACTTCCAGGGGTTTCCACCCCTTGGGGTCTACCACTTAATTTAGCCTCTGGGGGAAAACAAGATTCAAACCACGACAACATCCTATCTGTCAGTTCCTGACCCTAAAGGATACAAGTGTCGGGTACTAGATCCACCAGACTCACAAGGATGTCTTGGTTGTTCTAGAGAATATCATACAGAATTAAGCACCTGTATATGGGCAGTTGAATCAAAGACGTAGCAGAGCTCTAAGTTACACTGATTGTAGTAATTATATATCCATTGACTCCATAGGGATTTAGATATGTGGTACATCTGCAAATGTCTATAGAGAACTAAATTTAGATATTTAATTTTGATCTGAATTTTGCTCTTAAAGTCTGACACTGAACAGAAATGTAAAAGGCAGTATTTAGATATCACCTTGCAGATGAAAACTTCTCTTTTTAAGAAGAATGTTGCTAAAACCCTTTTTTTCCCCCCTAGGCCTCTAAAAACTGTACTTATCCACAACAGTTGTATCAGATAAAAATATTAAGCCTGAAATTCAAAAGATTTGTCTATGAAAATAAAAAAATCACTTTTAAAATGCTTATGTTCATTTATATGTGATGTAGGAATAAAAAAGAATACCTAATGAAGTGATGATTCAGCTAAATTTAGTCAACATCTTTTATGCCAGCATAAATTCTACAAAGCATTCATTGACCTAAATGCATGTGAGCGTATCAGTTATTCACTGGGGATTGCACTGCAGTCTTTTTTCTGTCTCTGAATCTTGAAGTGCTGCATAAATTAAAAAAAAAAAATGCTGAAGGATTTTTGAACTAAGACTTTCTTAAAAACAAGTTGATTGATTTGTCAGGCTTGCAAGATAAAAAAAGACTGCCTTTCCATCGTAACCAAAGTTTGCTGTTCTTGCATAATTAGTGTGTAAGGGAAAAAGAGCTTGAAGAGGATGTACGGGAGTCATGAGAAGAGTGTTTTGATATATGGCAGTCATTTGTGTTGCTATCTCTTGCTTGATTGTTTAAATTCATACATTATTCTACCCCTAACATGTTGAAATTGTGCAGTCACAGTCTTGTATTCCTATTGTATTTCATCAGACTTATGAAAAATTTTAGAAAGAGCATGAACAATTTTATTTTTTTTTAATTTTTTTAAGCAATCTTGATTCTATCATTCTACATTTTTTGATGCAGAGGAGACATAAGTATTTTACATACATAGATGCATTTTATGTTCATTGTAACTATAAAAAGAACTTATTCATGTAGGAGACTGTATTGATAAATAAAAGTAATATGAATTAAACTCAAAACTGAAAGTGCGTGAGTTATGCAATTGTGATTTCTGAAGATTTTGAAGAGGCCAGAGATAAAAGTATTGATCGTCAGAAAATCTTTCTATACTTACAAACACTTTCACATGGACAAGATTTTCAAAATATCTTCAACATTTTAAGACAAAAAGTTCTTGGAAAATTGTGATGAAAAGTGGTAAGCAGATTGTTCTTCATGTTGATAACAGCTTATTTTTGATCCTTGTAAGAATGCAATATATATTTTGTATATTTAAATGTATTTTTGTGATGACAGATGACACCACCTTGTTTTATTAAGTCATGTGTAAAAAGCTATGCACAGGGAAAACAAAGACTCAGTAAGCATTCAAGGAACTATGAAAGTCCAAGGCAGCCAACAAGTGACCTGACCAGTGAATATGGAGCACACCAAATCAGATACTCTGAAGATGGTAAAAGAAGAACAATTAGACCATTGTCCCTGGTCCCACCTGCCAAGATGATCCACAGAAAGTTTGGAGTTCTCTTCCTGGAACACTATAAAAACTAAAGGAGATTGTTTTCTAAAGGGGTACAGTGCTTATTTTGAAATGCAGGCAGAAGAGGGTTTTGAGATGCTACAGAGAAAAATTGATGATATAAAACTACAGAGTGTCTTCAAGGGGACTGTAAGAACATGCAAAACATTTAGAGGAGGGAACAAAAGTAGGGGAAGGGAGGGATCAGGTTGAGTCAGCAAAGAAAAAAGATGGAATAAAAAGGAAAAATAGGCAAAAGCCTGGCAAATCTGATGACTGATTGCCACAGCCTGCTGTAACTTCTTATTAAACACATTCTAATTATTTTCTGTTTGGGTAACTCCCTGAATCTGTGGGTAAAAATTGCTCATGAACTTCAGATTAGACCAAAGATAAGTAGGAAGTGATCTGTATAGGGAAACACCCAATGCTGCAGGCTGTGTGTGGGAATGGGCCACAGATATTGGATGGAATTAAAAGCTGTGTTAGGACTCAAGAAGCCCACAGATGTGTGTTTGTGAATCCAGAGTGAGGGTGTGTATATGTCCTGACTCCAATCCCAACCACCCTGGGTGGAGGAACAGGATGAGGCCATCTCTGATATTCATGTCAGTGATATTCATCTCTGATATTCATGCTGTGTGTTTGTGTGGGTGCTGAAACAGGCACTGACCTCTCTCTGTGCTGGTCTGTGTGTTTGCTCATGTGTGCATGTGTGTGAGTGTGCACATGTGCACCAGCTGGGAATATGTGTTCAACCTCCCTGTGGTGCACAGAGAACACAGACCCACAGCAGCCTCCTTTCTATCACACTGGGATGAGATGGACCCTCTCAGAGGGAGGATTCATATAACCATATCATTACAATATATGATTAAATACCATATATTACTAGTCTGCTTCCACAAGGTGCTGTGCAGCCTCAGCTCCACTGGCTCAGTCTTAAGTACAACATTTAAATCCTCCTGGAAAGGAAACACTGAGCGTCAACTGAAAGCTAGCTCACCCCAAAGAGAAGGTATTCCTTTCCATTAAAAGTTAGGGATTAAAACTTAGGGAATCAGTCCATTTCATTGCCAAAGGTGTTGGCAATGTACAGGCATTGAAGCAATGATAAAGTGGTCACATGGGTCTAATGATCACCCAGGATGTGATTGTGTGTTGGTTACTCAGAGGAGTACCACAAGCTGTTGCAGAGCAAAGTACTTGAGAGGCAGCCTGTGTGAAGAATGTGTTCCCCTGCAGATAATTCTTGTGATGGCTCTCCATTTTATTTTTAAAATCATGATGCTTTTTCATGCTACAAAGAGGGTGGGGATTAAAATAATGAGGGTGTTTCCATCATTGCATCTCTGAAACAAGATTTCAGAGGGATATTTTGTGCACAGATTGACCAGGCAGAATAAACCCTGCTATTTCATTACACATCTGCTACTGCCTCCAAAAAAAGAATATCTAAGCAGCTCACATCACTGAAGGCTCTAAATTCTTTGTAAAATTCTGTCATTAAAGCATTGTTTTATACCATCCCTGCTTAACTGGGGGGACCAGATGGGATGATATGATATATTTCAGATATTCCTAGCACGAGCAGTGCTGCCAGAATTAACAAGTGTGTGTCATTCCTACAGTTACACTGTTGACAGAACATTGACACTCTTCCTGGTGACATTGCAGAAAGTCCTCTTGGAATTAACTTATTGACAGATATCTATCAATTAAAAACAGTAACAGCAATATGTCAGAAAGTGATGTGATGCTGACAGTCTACAATTTGAGCTTTAATTGAGAGAAGAACTCCATAAAGCTCTGTAGGGTACATACTTAACATGGAGCCATGTAGGAGCCATGTAAAGTAATCCTATTCCTTTGATTTGTTTATTTACTTGAATGACTTTCTGTTGTCTGGGAGGACTTACTGAGTTTAGTGTGACTTTCTTCTACCTCATCCCTCAAAATTAAAGATGACGTGTTACTTATTTTCTCTTGTCAGAATTCATTTTCTCTACCTGACTTTTAATGTATCTCCTGCAAAGCTGGAGATACACCCTTGATCACTCTGAGTTAGTAGATTTTAGGATGTGTTATTAAACATCTACTAGACTTTTTTCCCCTCAGACTTCAACACTCTATCAGATTCTTTCATCACCATTTCCTACTTCATGAAATTAAGATTTTGAAACTCTTCAAAACTATGTTATCAGGCTTCTGATAACTCACCTGATTTGTCCATTATCCAATTTTTTATCCTAACTTGTCTTGATCTGCAGTTTTATTCTGTGGTTTCAATACTAGTGTAGCTATTGGTGTAGCAAAATGATAGAGGCTAATTCAAAAGGCACAGTTACGTATTCTCTAGGATCAAATTAGCATGGGGAAAACTTCAGTAGTTCACGAGGTTCTTAGGATAGTGCCTTAAGGCAAGACTAAGCAAGGTGTAGAGGAAATTATATGTGTGTTATAGAAAAATCAGGAAATTTTTGTATGTGCAGAAAATACTTGTGGTAGACTACAGGCTTGTCTGAATACAGTTAGAGAATAGAGAGGGTATAAAAGCTGATGGAGTAAGTAGGGCACAATTCCTTCAGAACCCTAATCCCTGAATATAGAGCACAAAGCTGAAAGGCTGTGCTGGACGTATAAAGCAGGTCCATCACTACACTACAATACATTACCAAGGCAGGATTCCTTTTTCTTTCATTTCCACGCATCCTTTGGCTATTTGAGTCACCAAGACAAACATCTATGTGCCCAGTTTCAGATATCAATGAAATTCTGTGAAATGCAGTTGCTGAATTGAAGCTTCTGTAAGCAAGACAGAAGTCACTATTGAAAATACAGCACAGCACAAGAACATAATGAAGAATAGAAAGGAAAAATACCACAGAATGCTCACTTACATTCAAGGCATTTTGAAATAAATTAAGATTAAAAGCTGCACAGTAATGCACCCTCCACAGATGAAAGATTTACATTTAAAAATAAAGTTGGTAGTGCACTCTGCAATAACTCCATGCCTCAGCATTTAACCTTGGAAATATGCTCTCTCTCTCAGATAAGAGCAACATAAATAATATCCTACAGTTGTTAGCAGCAAAGTGACTTTTTATTCTCTTAGTTCAGTGGGAGTTTCAATACTTTTGCATAAGCTGAAAACAGAACCTTGAGAGCTCTAGAAGGACAAAATTGTTGCATCAGTTGGACCAAACTTTATTCTTTTTTATAAAGAAAAACTTTGAACAACAACAACAAAAAAAGAAATTGGGTTAAAGTTAACCAAAATTGCTCTTTCTGTTGCTAAAAACCAAATCCTGTTAGAATTTTGCATTATCATGAATTTTAAATTGCCAGGTTTAGGTAAAGAGTCCTATCCACGAGGAGTTTAAAAGGTAGAATATTAGACCTAATGCAATTGAAAAATGTACGTTCTTAATTCTTTAATATTACAAAAAACTTTCAAGTTTTTGACTTGGAAGACTGCCACAACCTGAGGGTGAAGGGAATAGGGACACGACACTGCACAAAAGGGTTCTGACACAGTAGAAGGTCAGGGTGCAATGGTCAGTTTATTGAGGGGAACAAGGACTTATATAGGGTTTGGGTAAGGGGAGGTCTGACAACTGGGGAGGAGCTTGGGATTGACACTTCGGGGGAGAGCAGGATTGGGGAACACGGGGAGGATGGGTGGAAATTTAGGAGTATCCAGGGTAGGGGACCAATGGGAGCTCACTCTGCACTGCGGCACTCATCAGCCAATCAGTGAGAGATGAGCAGGAAAACCAGGGGAGAGCGAGGGAGTAAACAACTTTTGGTGGGAAAAACGTGAGAGCAAGTCCAGATAAGCCCTGAACCATACAAACCAAGGGGATTAACATAGGAATAATTGTGGGGGTACATTGAACATGGTATGAAACTGGGAAATAACATGAAAGTCCATGAATTATTAAGTCCTTCAGGCCCCATACAAGTCCCTCCAGGCCTTCAATCTCTCCCAATCACTTGAGTGATCCTCCTCAGACGACAGAAAAAGAATATCACTCCATCAAACATCCTTTACCTTCCCAATGCATCCCACAGACAAAATGAGTAATATCAGGGTAATATTTATCTATCTATTAATACATGCAGGAAAATCTTGAATTCAGAATCTGAGATACATTATGTATACACTGGATATTGCAAAACCGCTTTGCATTTTGTAAAAATACTCCTTGTATTTCACCACCCAAGTTTTACTGATATGCTGGTGAGCTTTACTAAATCCAGAACAGGTTGAACTCATCAGGATATGTAGTTGTGTGCATGTATTTCTCAAATTAGTTGTTGATCAAGAAGGTGGGAGTGGGGAAAAATCAAGTATCAATAAGTGTTAAAAGACACTCCACCCACAGAACAAGAAGTCAAGAAGTTTGATGAATCATTGTGTTGATATGCAAGAGACTTGGTAACCAAATCATGGCTCATAACAGTCCTTCTCATCTCCCACATAGATTTGGGTTTTCAAGCAATTTTCACTACAATAAGAGACAGTCAGAAAAAAGTAAGAAAGTCAGAGAAACTAAGAAATCAGACCTCTCTAGCAGGAAGAAAACACTGAAACAGATGCTTTTCCCCCAGGCCCACTCTGAGGATATGCAAGACAGCTAAAATCTTTATCAACCTGTATTGACATTGCCAGCTTTACGGTAGGATTTATAGCACGTAATAATTCTGAAAACTGCAATCTGCATCTGAATTAAGCACCCAGCACAGGAAAGAATGTCATTCTCCTTTGATGAAAAGTTCAATTTTCTAGAATAAAGCACGCTTTCATCCACATTTCCTTGGCCTAGAGAGAATATGAGAGAAAAATATGTAGCAAACAGTCTGTTTCTTAAAGAATAACTGACAAGGACTTAGATACTGATAGTGACTGCAGAACTAGAGGCAATACAGACATGGTAACAAAACTAATCCTCATTACATGGCCTACCAGTGGCAGGAAAGGGGAAAAAGGGGTACTGTGAAAATTAATTTCATGATTAATGGGATTCAGTATCCATTTTGCTTTTGTTCTAGTTGTACTGATTAATGTTATCAAATATTTCTGTTCAAATACTGAGCCTGGATTCTCCCTGTGCACAGTTGTATCATAAAAGGGCCCATGCTCTCTTTAGTCCTTGTATCTTGCCAGCATGGCACAAACTATAGTGAAAATGGTGCTATAGGTTGTTTTATTGATATTTTAATTGCAGTAATATACTTCTGCTGTCATAAAATTTTAAATACAATTTAACTCAATGGAGCAATGAGACATAAACTAGATAAAGAGGGAGATTGATAAGTAAATTCAGCACTGAACTGGAGGATTAATGAAAAATGAAGCATTCTGGTTGCAACATTAGTCTCTGGAATGGCATTAATAATGTTATAGAGGAAAAAATGATATTTTATATTATAATCAAAATTTCATTAGCATTTCAATAAACTGAAAGTCAGTGCTTTGGACATCAGCAAAACTAATCATTTTTAAAGTCCAGAGTAGGTCTGCAGGCTATTTGGTTCATTTATTCTAAATGTGCATTTTAATGTTCTATTTTGCCTTTGGAAAAACAAAAACTTTGACAATTTCAAGATTAATCTTTGCAACTTGAGGGTGCTCTAAATAGGGAAGAAAATGCAACAACTGAAAATGTCCACCTCTCTTTTCCCCTTCCTTGTCCTCACTCCCCCTGCCACGTACTGCACTTGAAAGCAGGATCCACTTTCTTTCAAAGGTAAAGTACCTGTGCATATTTGAGAGTAAAGAGTAAAGGAGAGAGTCCTGGTTGATAAATCATTCCAATCAGTCCAGCATTACTGGGTTACTTTTACTGACTATGATGGACTGGCCCTAGCTGGAAGCCAGGTGCCCACCAAAGCTGCTCTGTCACTGCCTTCCTCAGCTGGGCAGGGGAGAGAAAATATAACAAAAGGCTCAAGGTTGAGATAAGGGCAGGGAGAGATCACTCAGCAATGACTTTCACAGGCATTGACTTCACAATGATTAAAAACCGTCTGCAATGTTTATCTTGCTTTTAGTTACCCTTTTCAGTCTTCAAATCACCAGCTAACCCATAAATCAATAAAGGTTTTTTCAACAAATAAGCATCTGCTATTGAATATTGAAGACCAAATGGATTTACCTTTAAATTCAGTGGAGAGAAAGAGACATTTCTGATGGGATTCATCTAACCTAGTAGATATTTCAGATAAGAAATAACTCATACCCTGTAATTTGAGACACCACACTATTGATGATCACATGAGAGAAACTCTTCTTTAAAAGGTGAATCCTGACCCTGAAATCTCTCCTCTCTCAGCTGGCTGAAGATATCCACAATGTAGAACCTTCATTTGGGTAGATAATTACCCTTCCCTATGACTCCCTGCAAAACCTCTTGCATAAATGACCATGTGTTCCTATGTGCTTCCCTTCTATTCCTCGTTAATGCAGAGGGTCCTTAGGCAGACAGGAGTGCTTTGCAACAGCATGACAGCCCAAAGGAATGTACTGATGCACCATTTGGGGAAATGAGGCAACATACAACTGCATGTATGCTTGACTGAGAAAGAAAAAGGCTCACCAGGACTCATTCAGGTAATATTTTTAGTCAGGAAACCATTGAAGCATGTGAGTTGAGTTAGAGGCCTGAATACATATAGAAGTTCATCAAATTAAGGCCAGCATATTTCAGACTATTTTTTTCTAGATTAAATGTACTTTATGGAAAGTATGAAAGTTATGGGGATCAGGAAATTATTTACAGAACAGAATGCATTTAGAATACCTCTAGCCTCCAGCATGATCAGAGTTAGAGGATTTACACTGGAAGACATCTCTATCAATTAGCCATGTAAGGAATACTCCTTCCCCCACTGCTTTCTTCCATATTTTTCTTGTCACTCCTATATTTCATAACATATATTACTAAATTAAAAATAAAATTAAGGAGATTTTTTCTATCTATTTCTTTCCTGCTTCTCCCTTTGCTTACAGTACATAAAGTCTGTTAATCTGATACATGTTTCTCCTCTTTTTCCTATGTTTGAGTTGTTTTTATTTGTCCCAGAGAAGTTTCAGGATGGCAGGGATGAAATCAGTCCTGTTTTATTTATATGAAGGAAATAAAAAATGTACTTCCATAAGCATAATTTTTCACTTGCAGCTCTGTGAACCCCTAAAGAGTCACATCACTCAAACTGCTAGTTTTTAGTAAACAAGCAGCTCAATATTGTTGTACTTATTCCTTCCTGATAATTCTGTATCATATCCTATAATGATGTAGAAGAAAAATTAAATCTTGTGTATTCTCAGAATCAATTCTTTAGTGAAAATTAATACATATGTTACCTGTGGATTTTCAGATGGAGTATATGATTAATAGGAAATCTCATGTAAGAGACCTCTGAGACTCTATAGCATTATGCTTAGTGTCAGCTTTACAGTATTTTCCAGGACTTAGTTACGGAAACAACCACATTATCTATGAAAAATAATTCTGATTTACAAAAGCAGAGATGGTGGTTGTTGAAGGTTTTCATACAGGTAATTTGCAATGAACAAACACTTTTTTCTGGAAATTTCTAGGGTAAAACCAAGCTATTTTTTATATTCCTTACCTCTGTGAAAAAAATATTAAAAACAAGGGCAGAAGGAAATAAAAGATGTCATGTGATTGTGTGTCTGAATCTTGTTTCAGAAAAGAGACTTCAGCCTTTGAGGAGTGAGCCCAAGAAAATGCCTGCCAGGGGAAGACCCCAATTAGTCCCCAGCTTGACAAGTTACTGCCTTCACTTAAACCCTGTGGAAGTCACCTCCTCCCAGTCATGTGATGGTGGTTCCTCCACTGCTGCAGTCAAAATAAGCTGAGCTAGCAAAGACCTATTTATTTTCCAAGCCTATTCCAACAGGAGCGTTTAAAGTCATGCTGTTAAAAACAATTCAACTCTCAGGTCAGCAGAGGTGGCAACAGAAGGCAATGAGGGCAGTGAGGAGACGGAGAGGGCAACAGCAATTAGCAAGGGAAGGCTAGAGTTTGCAATGGTGGCATATTTGCAACCCAAGGAGTATTCTTTTTAGAGTAGCCACCTCTAAACCCCTGCTCCCTGTGTCAGTGCAAATATAATCAGCAGTCTTGCCCTATGCAGTTTTCTGCAGCTAACTAAAACCATATGAATTAACCAGTTACCATCTACTTTCTACTCGAGAGGCATGTAAAAGCTAAAGGTTTTTTCTTTTCTCATGAAACTAAAGCCCAAAACTATGTCCTCTGCTTCATGTATTGTAGGATCCAAAAAATATAATATCTGCAGAAAAGAGCCATAAACCTTGGACAGTAGAAGCTGGGAGAAACTCCTTACTCTAAGGACACTCCATCACAAGACCTACTAATATTTAGCTATGTTGATTGGCCTGTTTCCTCCAGCAAGATATGGAAAGACTTTGTGATGATATTATCAGACCATGTAGAAACCCCTTGTCCTTGTCCCAGTTAGAACAGCTGGGACCAATTCATCACTGGATGGGTGTAACCCAAAACTGTATTCTATAGCCTGCCATGCCATTTCTCAGAAACTGTTATCAATAGAGCATTTACACCCTCTGCCCAGAGCAGCCTGACTCCTCAGGCTATAAACTAGGCATTAAGAGGCCTGCGAGATAGGAAGATGTTCCTGTCCTCACACCCTTTTATGGAATTCCCCGCTCTGAGGGAAGGACTGAGCATTCCTGCCTGAACTGGAGAATATATAAACTTGGAGTTTTGGAACCTTTTTACCACTCGTGGGATCCAGAGGAAGACTGCAGCTCATCGCTCTCAACCAGACTGAGACCACCACCCTCAACCGGACTGCAATCACCACTTTTGACCAGACTGCACCAGCACTCTCAGCAACAGGTTTTCCCCTCTCCCTTTACTTTGGACTCAGGGAGGGCCCAAGGAACACCACTTTGTTCATGCCCCAGAGTGCTGGGTTATACATTTGGGTTTTGTGGGTTAAGACCAATTGTTTGTCTGTATAATCGTACTTATTGTATTATTTTATTAAATTGTTATTCTGATTTGAGTTCATTTCCCCTGCTGGTTAACTTTTAAACCAGCATAGTCCTTTTCCCCCCATGTGGTTCTAGCTAAGGAAAAATATTAATCACTTGTGTAACTATGGTAGAAAATTGTGTAATCCTCTAGTTAGCATGATCCATCCCCTAATTAACATAGCTCATCCTCATTAACATGCCCTGCCCCCAAGACCCTTAAATTGTAATCTCGCTTTCAATAAAGGATTCCAGTTTTACCCCATACTGGGATCACGTAGTTTTTTGGACACTCACTATGTATGATATATAATACTACTCTCTTCTCTCAAACATAAATGTGGCAACTATAAGTACCTTTAATTATCTCACCCACTGACCACTAATTACTATCTTTGTGAATTTACGATCAAACATTGAATTTAATTTAATGGAGAGGTGCACACTTACTTCAGAAATCTGAATATATTATAAATTGCCAGATGATAAACTTGATAACACAGCTACTGTGTTCTGCTCAATGAGTGACGAAAACTGACATGAGGGTTTTCACTCTCTGATTTCCCATGGTATCAGATGGCTCTGTGGAAGCAAATTTAATTTCAGTCGCACAAAGTATTTATCTGTCTTATTAATAAGATTTGAAAATCTTTCTTATTATTTCTATCTTTAGTCAGGTTGCATTTCACTCCATTGGCAGGTTGAAATTTTCCCTAATCTTGTCTTCTAGTGCTCCATGATCTTCCTAACACTTTTGATCTACCACTTTTCAGATTTTTCTGGTTTGCATTTGGAAAATATCTGAAGAGATTCATTTTATCATATGAGAGATCATAAGAGATTCCTTTCCAGCTCCTGGGAGGAGCTGGAAACCAGCCCTGCTGTGATATCAATGGGGCAGGGGCTGACATGGGGTCCTGGGCAAGGTGGACGTCCCAAGGTTCACAAAGAAGTAAACGCACAGCCAGCCACAGCCTACGGGATGACACCTCAAGTTACTAAGAAGTATTTGCTAAAACTGTAAAAATTTTCTAAAACTCCTGTTTTCAGAAGGAATTGGCTTTGAGCTACTTTCTCCGCCTTTTGCACCAACCTCTGTAAGCCCAGAAATTTTCACAACTCTCCTCAGGAGCATGCTACTCTGGGTGACAAGACGCAGGATTTCAATACTTCTCACTCTTTGGAACAGGCTGTTCTGACTTCCTTGTGTGGACATGGCTGGGACAGGGTGATGTGATCACACTCAGGAGCTCAGCTGGTGTCATAAAAGAGCAATGCGCTAAGAGCAGATTGAACATATGTCAACGAGACAGCACTGTGCTGTGCCTGGTGCAGCAACCCTTCAAAGAGTGATAGGCAGAAAAAAAGGGGGGAGGGCGGGGAGGTGAATAGGAAGGTGTTTGCTTTTTGTTTGCTTTTGTGGCACTTCAGTAATGCCACTGCATCCCTGTGTCTGCACGGAGTTCAGCAGAGATCTCACCGACAGTCACAGCCCTCAGCGCACGGTGTAGGACCCCGGGGCCGGGAGCCACGAGGAACCATGAGGGTTCCCTCAGCCCCGCAGGACCTGGCAGCCACCCAGCCCAGCCCAGCCAGGAACACAGTGCTGGTGACAGCCCCAGCTCTGGGCATTGGGCGCCTCCCTGGAGATGACACCAGGCTGGGCCTGGCTCAGCGGGACCCGTGGCCAGTCAGGGATGGGCTGGGAGGAGCTGGAAACCAGTCCTGCTGTGGCATCACTGGAGCAGGGACAGACATGGGGTCCTGGGCAAGGTCGGAGTCCCAAGGCAGCTGAATCAAGCAATTGCTATTTCAGTGAAATTTGCTGCACAGGCAGGTGCTGGTGATCTGTATTTTTCCAGACTGAGTTAAAACTTCTGATGATTCTTTGCTTTGGGGTAGGTTTTTCCAGTTGCGTAAATGACGAGCCCAGCGGGGGAACCCTGAGAATGCAGGCAATGAAAATCTGATTTGTTGTTAGTCTCTTGCTTTAGATTTACCCCTTTATATAACAGGATCCCAGGGAAGTGGTCACAGCACCAAACCTGTCAGAGTTCAAGAGGCATCTGGATGATATTCTCAGGCACATGGTGTGACCCTCGGGGATGGTCCTGTGCAGAGCTAAGAGTTGGACTCAATGATCCCTGTGGGTCCATTCCAACTCAGAATATTCTGTGATTCTGTGATATATTGTTTTAGCACTACTCCTTTACATATTAAAAAAATGCAACTCAAACGTAGTTGTGCATATGCTGAATTATGTTTTTTGGAAGTAAATTATATTGTTGCACACACATCATTCACATTTTTGTTAATGAGGTAATATCTTTTTTCACTTTGCTTTATATTTTACTTATTAAATTTTAACACTTAAATATTTTTGTTAGCACAGGCTATGTACACTTACACCAAACACTTAGGCTGTATCACCATGCAAGAGCTACACTTTTTAAAAGAGCTATCTGAAATATAGTTAAGAAAACATATTGCTTTAATTAGAGAAAACTACAACTTAATGCCCAGGGAGTGGTGATTGTATTGAAGTCTTATCAGAATTACTTCTTAGCATTATGAAATTCTTTTGGGGTAATTTAGGGTAAATTGTACTTTGCTCAGAGACTGTAGAACTAGTTCGGATCAATTTATTTCCCCTGTTTTTCCTTTAGTGGAGCTCTAACTTTCTTTGATGTTCAAAATATTTCCCTTTTTAGCAATAGTTTCTGCATTTGTTGCATCTCGAAGAGAATTACATCTAGAAAAAGACTATCTAGACAGACTGTGACAATAAATTTATAGCTTCTAAATTAAATATACGGGCTATAATTCTTCCTGAGTTTTGTGTAAATATCCCCATTTTTTAGAACTCAACCTAAGCAATCTCTGAACCCTTTGACATCAGCTGAGCTTCTGACCATGCACTTGAGTAAAGTCTGTGGATAATTCACCTCAAGTAGTACTCAGTGTGAGTACTATTGCAGTAGACATACCCCAAATAATTCTATTATTGGATATTTAATAATTAACCTAGAGCTTTGACTTTTAAGTTTCATTCAATTATTCAACCAGAGTGGGGTCAGGGATGTTCCTCCCATGATAAGAGATCGTCAAAGTTCCAATGTGGGTCATGACTGGAGGACCAGCTGCAACTATGGCTTTTTCTGGATAATTTAATTACATTCACTGAGGGTTTTATCTTTGTCAATACATTTATTCTGTATCTAATACATGGGGCAGAAAGACTTCCTTACAAACTTTTAATATAGAAAAAGATGGTGATTATATGTATTGTCTTTTATTGCACCTTGAGTTTAAACTACATCCTCCAGGAATCACAGCTAGCTTCTCCCAGTCCCTCAGCTCTGAGTGTTTACTTGATATTAAGCTCAATTTTTCTTACTTGTATTGCAGAACTTCTTAGGTATTCTAGTAGAGAAACTGCTGCTCCCTAGGAAACAACTGAGGCTTTTATTCCCTGAAAGACCCAAGATGTAATATTTTTTAGCAATATTATGTAAATTCTTACTAATATTTCTTAGATAGATGAGGATTGTGATATTAAGAATTTCGGTACTTGGCAAATAAAAAGACATTACTATAAATCAAAGGACTGAAAAGAATCCCATAATCTTTATTTTGGAATCTTAGGTTTTTGGCTATGATAACTAGACTTTCTAGCACCTCCTCCTAACATACAAATACACGATTCTGGAGTTTCTTCCTAATATTTAGCTGAGACAATGCATGTTCTGGCTAAAGAGATTCAGAACACAGGAAGTTAAAGTTTTGACAAATTTTTAAAACTTTCTTACTTCTTTTAATCTTTCTACTTTTCCTTCTCAGCTAATGCAAATTAAAGTACATCGTTAATAATCACTACTGTTACTGTTCTAGACAGCATAGCAGTCCCCAAAATGAGGACAGAATATCCTGAGGAAAGTTAAATTAATGGATTGCATAACTCTGAAATAACTGTTCCTCTGAGCAGTTTCTGTGCCCAGCCCAGGCACCATCATATTACAAGTGGGAAGTAGAAGGAGATTTGTGAAGAGATGGCACATACTGAAGTTGTTACAGAATCCTAGGGTTTTAGACTTATAAGTGAAAGTTAAGTTCTGAAGTACAATTGTGTAACACCATAAAAATAATCAGCAATCGTGAAGAAATTTGCAAGTATGTGAAACAACGCTGTGTGCAATATCATGTTCTGTTTATTTGTTGCTTAACAGCATTAAAGATTGAAATATTTTCTGTAGAAGCTATTCACATCTAAGCAACATTAGCATTAGAACAGTACTAATTTCACTTTTGAAAAAATCTCAGGAGTTCAAAAATTGGCCCTTGTTCCTTCTGGACTACGGAACTTATCCAAATGTTCATCTAGGGACATCTCTGGGGAACTGGCTATACAGTGTGACTCTGCAAGGGCTTTGACCTTGATGAGGCAGACCTCTAGATAGAAAATAGTAATAAAAGTTGTAAATTGTTAGTAGTTGGAGAAGAGCTGGCTTTGCGACTCTAATGAATGTAAACATAATTAAACTTCTTAAGATAGCATCACTGGCTGCAAATTTCTAATAAGTACAAACATAATAAAGTCTCTTAGATAGTGTCATTCTTTGTCTGTTGGCTGCTGTGTCTCATGTGAATAGCATGGATATCAGGAACATTTGTACGCAACAGATTGTTCACACAGCCAGTTATAGAGTCTGTTAGGATCCCAAAATATAGTTGGGATAATGGCTTATTTATCAAAATTGAACAGGAACTTGAAGCTTATTGAATGAGAACTCATGTATGATTTAAAACCTATATCCGGAAATCACGAGCTCTGAATTCTGTTAGCCAATCTGATAATAAGTTCTCCATATATAATTTTATTAATATTTGGGAGGGTGAGGGGATGGGAATACTATTGTATCCTACGCATCCTATCCCACAAAATTAGAATATGTGGATCAGTGGTAATTGAATTTCTTAAAAATCTTAATGGAAGAAATTCATCATTGTGGGAATTTCCATTCATACAGGGAGAACAAGAATTTAGGGCCCAGGGTCACAAAAGATTTTATTTTTGTTTTAAATTCTAACATGAATAGTTGAAATGAATACAACCTCTGTTTTTTATAATTTTGAAACATGATTGAATAAAATTTAGAGTGCATCTGTAGTTGGAAGAAGTGTTCCTAAGTCAAGCATTAACACTGAGTTGGCAACTCCCTTTATTTTATATTTCCAAAATGAAAGAATACATCCTTCTGATCTTTAAGAGGTACAAAATAGAAAAAAATGAAGAAAAATTGGCTTTCTATAAACTTTCTATTCTTAATGGGACATAACTAATTGTATTTATTTTATGATTGATGCAATTGAAGGAAGAAGGACAGTTTATACTGAATATTTAAATGAGCTAGATGCTGAGATCTAAATGAACATTTATTTGGTGCAGTGTTTCTTTAATCAAAGTACAGTCCTTCTAGATTTCAAATGGGAATAGGTTTTGATGGAATATGTTTACTTCAACATTTGACAGAAGACAAAAGTAACCAATTTTCCTCTCCTGCTTAACTTTGAAACCCATATTTGTGAGGATTTTTTATATGAAAAATGACATCTTGTTTTTTGTATAAAGTATACTCTTTATGTATATCAGTAATGTAAAATTTTATTCAAAATTATAAAGTCAAAATACACTTTCTAAATTAAACAATACAAATCAGTGGGAGCAAAATTCATTTTCTAAAGGACATCTCGGTCTTCCTTAACTATGTGACCCATCTGTCATGTGAAAGGTGGGAGTTTAGATTTTTACCTGTTGGTACCCCCAGGAAAGTCAAGACCCTGGTGTCCCACAGTCAGTCAGCATCTCGTAATGAGACCCTTCACCAGTAGATTCACAGGTCAGAGGGTACTTTGACCACGCTTGTTAGAGAGGACTCAAAAGAGTGAAGAGTTTTCAGTGGGTCCTGCCAAGGTGTTTTCCATTGCCAGCAACTCACCTTAACAGTTCGCAGAATAACGCTTTTTATTAACACAAATTGTGACAGATTAATAAGTTTCAAAGGTTGTTGGTGATAGTGTCTACTGCAAAAATATGTTTTAAAGCAATCTAAGTATATATTAAGCAAGCGCAAGCTCTAATATGAAGCAATCTACTGATGTATTATAGGGTAAGCAGAAACAAAAACTCTAGTCCTAAAAGCAGCATTTAACATGCATAGAGTACATTTCTTAGACAAGATGTCCCTGTGGGGCAAGAAGATGGGCTCAGCCCATCAACTGGTCCCAGAAATTTTGACAGAGTTTTCTCCAATTTTACCCCTATCCCCAGCTCACTTTTATACCCTTTCTCTATATTTTAGGTGGAGCTTGAGTGGTTTTAGTCACAGATACCTCTTATTTCTGATTGGTGCAAAGTTCTTTCACCATACCTAATGGGAGGGGGGTGGTTGTGGCTTGACACCTGAGGAGAGGGTTTCCACACTGTTGTTGGCTCAGCAGCAGAACACCTTGATTCTCCCTTGGCTGACAGGTACTGTATGGTCTCATGATCTTCACAGTACCACAGTGTTCCCCCTTTCTGCTGGGATTTGAATGGAGGGTGGCCACATAATCTCCACTTTGTTCCACTCTCTGTTCCATCCCTCTGAGTAGATGATTATCTTGTATGGGGAGCATGTCAACTGCAGTCCACCCAGGGAGTTGCAGCTGCTTTTTACCCTAGAATTCTGAGTCTCCTCTAAATTTTAACCCTATCCATCATGCCACACCCACCTCATTGTCTGTTGGGTTTTGCCAAGTGCAGGACACCATTTCCCACTCCATATGTAGCACAGGCACATGTACCCAGACCTTCTTGCACCTCTGTGTAAAGTAGTTGATGACTGACAGATTAGCTATGAATTGCTGATCTGTCTATTTTAGACCTTCAAAGACTGTCAAGGTCACGTTTACTCTGTCTAGGAGATAAAATACATAGGGTGATTTTCACATCAAAGCAGGTCTTAATTGCTCTTTTTCATTTCCAAACTAAATATATGTATGTACAATCCGTTGTATATTTTTCAATAAAAAGAAAACATTATCAGGTACTTTGGCTCAGTTTCAACCTCTCTGAAGTAAAAAATCATATGTCTTCCTTAGAAATTATTCGTGTGTATATTTTACGAAAGTGTTGAGTCCTTATGGAACTGATAAATTGAGTATACACAAACAGTCTTGAAATAAATTTAGTAAAGAACTATCTGTTTATTACTGCATAGATTAGTTTCTGACAGCAAGGAAGGTTTTAGATAAGAGAACTTCCAGTGAGGGTTAAAACTGATTGACTTTTGTTTGTTTGTTTTTTTCATTGTCAATCCTTAGGAAACTTAAAAAGATTGCTTTAGTCAATTTGCTGAAGCAGGCTTTCATTAGAGATATACTGAGCAGTGCTTTAATCAGTACATAAATCCACCAATTTCAGATAATTGGTGCTAATCATCATTTCTCAACATAAAAGGACTTGAGCAAGGATTTTTGTCAACAGCAAAGTTGACATGATACACAGAGGCACAAGGTCTTGCAAGGACCTTGCAAGCTCCCTCTGACTCGTGGAACAGAGCTGTTCACCTGGCTGAACTTGTGCTAGATGTACAAGGATACAGACTAATGAAAATTACATGACCAGAATTCTGAATCTTGGCCACCTTGCAAGAAATCTGTTGCCCAGAGGTAGGCATCCATCTGCAATTCTATAGCAGGAACACAGGACAGGTAGCACCTCTATCCATCTAACTGGCACAGAGTGGCTTGTGTTCAGGCAGCTATGCTTACTCCCTCCTTACCAAAAAGAGGATAACTGCATCCAGTCTGCTTTCTTTTGGATGCTCCTCAGTTCCTCCTCACCCCTGAGCAGTGACCAAGCATTGTTTGAAAAGCACATGAGTTTGGACACGACATAGTTGTGCCACAGACCCCAGTAGCACTTCAGCAGCATGTTTTGTGCTCTATTACAGATGTGGCCAACAGGCTCCTTTATCACAAAGGCTGAAGTGCCTAAAAAATACTGTCCAAGATACTCCAGCCATTAGAAGAAAAAGGTAGCTGGGGGAAAAGTGAAATCTCTTCTATTATATAGCAATGAGCCATAAGGACTAGAAAGTCCTTGCTGTTTTAAAAAGTGTTGACTATCTTATTTGAATATATACTAATTATTTCTTAGATCATTTGCTTGAAAACTAGTGACTGCAATACCTTTATTAGCCCTGAAGAAAGTCAAAGGCACAATTCTGTGTCTATTAAAGAGTAGGCTTCATTCATTCTGGAATGAAAAAAACAGAAAGAATTATTCTGCTTTGCTCCCACTAAAAAAGGTCAGTTGTACAGCAAAGAGAATTACTCATATGTGACACAGGAAAAAAAATTAAGCATTGTTGCACAGTGGGACATTAGACTGTAATAGGTCAGCTGTGAACTGTTCTGGAATACAGACTCACCTGCTACTCAGAGCTTTGAGAGCCAGAACGGGAGACTCCAAGCATCCCCTGTACGATGTTGCAGACCCTGTTCATAAGATTTGGACTATAATGCTGCCTAAATAGTTTTTCTCGCCTGACCTGAACAATAAGCATTTGTTTGGGATTGTAACCTGTCATGGAAGTATTCTGGATTTGAATCCCTTCAAGGCTGAAAAAGGAATTTAACCTGTCTCCTTTTCTTCAGGATAAGTGCTTTAAATCATAGTTTATTATATAAAATTTGGGAACAGTATATCTATGTTGCTCTAAAATTAGATCTCTGCAGTGCATTTTAAATCATATGTTGTAGAGGATTGGTTAGAAATGCAAGGACATATGAACATGGCTAAGGCTATGGATGAGCTGCTAAAGTATAAGACTACTGCTAAAGTATAAGCAGTTTCCCTAGGCCCATGAGAAAGTTAGAGATAGCAGGGCCGTGAGAAAGCGGCAGTGTCCTTGAGTATTCTAAATTGAGCTGAGAAACAGGAGCTAGGCATTACCAAAACAAAGGCACTTAATGAGCCACCTGTGTAAACAATGGAAAGCAGTTAAGATGATATCACCACCTAACCGAGTACCAATAATGAGCCTAATTTCTGTAATATTCATGAACCTATTATAGAGTGTATATTAAGCTACTATCAATCTATAATAAACGAAGTTCCTGGATTCTCATATTGAGGTGTCTAGAGCTTTCCGTCGCGATGTTAATATGTAAGTTTTCTAGAACAGGTAGAAGAGGTCTCAGCAGACCTAGATAAAGAAATGCTAAGTTACCAGACATGTCTAGTCCAGGAAGCTGGGTTATTGAAAGCAGGTCTTTAAAAATGCATATGCTAGAGTTTCAAATGCAAGTAATTTTTCACATGTTTGAATTATTTAAGTCTGGCTTTATACTCCTCTGATTGCTTCTATGAGAAACAGATGGCATAAATCTAACAATAACGTGCAGGACATGGTCTCCCTTGTTAAGTAGTTTAAAAAATTTCAGAGTCCAAAGATTGGCAAATGTTGTACCAAAATATTTCTTGACACTGTTCCACAGGACAGGAAGCATTCTCCATCCAGATGTTTGATTTTAAGGCACTTTTTAGTTAAGGACATACAAATCACCTTCTTGAATCAGATCAGTAATCCACACTGTCTGCCAGGGAACAGTGTTAGAGGCATAATGTCATAATATTACATCTGACAAATCAATGCAAAATCATTATCAATGCAAAGTAATGCAAATTTTGGCTGTTTAAAATCCTAAAGATTTGAAATGTCATATTCCTCTTATGTATCATCTTATATATGCTTCATTTTAAATTACCTACTTTTTAAAATATAAATCAGGTTTCTGAGCAAAATACCATCCTCCCCAGAATCAGCTTTATTTCTGCAAAATGAAGTAATCATCTCTCCACTGTAAAAATGTCTGAAATACTGTGGTCAGGAAAAAGCTGGGGTCAGAATAGATGGTCATTGTGGCATTTACCAGTGCAAAATCTATGAAACATGATACTTAAACCATGCATTGTATGATGTTAAACTACCTGAAATCCATGTGGTCTTAGCTAAATGAATACACAGGCTTTACACTCTATGACGTCTTCCATTTTGCAAAGTTCAACTGATAAAATACTACGGGTTGAATTTAAGGCTTTGTTGGGCGTATCAGAATGGAGGGAACATAAGGTTTTTGAATGTGGAGCTTTAGCCACCTGTCTCCAATTATACTCAGTGTGACTGCAAGATTAAAATGCCATCTAGCTCACTGCGAAAATATGTCCCATAGCATCTCCTTTTAGCTCAGGAGCATTAATGTTAATAACAGCCCAACAAAGAATCAATTTTATTTTGGTACTTTCAGCGATTAAATATTTTATACATAGGTCTGGCAACAGTGCTAAAAACTCTCAAACACAAAATTTGAGCTGAAAACATGTACTGGTACTGAGAAAAACTGTATGTGAAACAGTGTGTGCTAATTGAATGACTAGCACGAATGGTAGCTAAGAGAACTACATTCTCCTGACAAATTCATATGAAGTAGAATGTGAAATCAAAGAATCTGTGAAATAACTATGTTGACAAGTATTGATTTCAAGTTAAATTATCAGACTGAAATGATTTTTTTATTATTATTATTTTGAGTGCCTGGCAATTTTACTCTTTAAAAAAAAATCAATGCAAAACCGGCCAGTAGTTTGGTTAATACTATATATAAAATTCTGTAAATGATATGATGCCAAATTTCTAGACTTCCCCTATTCTTATTCTTATTATTACAAAGCTCCAAATCTGTAACTAGTGCAAGCCATAACCAAAGTTACACACAGTCTTTCCAGTTGACAATTAAGCATTATTTCTGCAAACTCACACGCTGAAGGTAAAAAGATTAGTGAAACTGGTCCATCCTGACAGAAATGTTAGCTAAGGAGATACTGCTGAAGGTATCATTATTATATTCAGAGTGTTTAAATATGAATTCCAATTTTAAGTTCCAGATGTTTCATTTCAATGTCCAAACAGGTCCTTTTACATTAACTATAGCTGCCTGAGATCTTCTGTGTTGTTTCACAACTGCTCCTGTTTACATTCCTTTCTAGAAAAAAGGCCAAAATAGACCCTGGAAGAGGAATAATTTGACTGTAGATAAGTAAGTAGCCATTGAGTCACTCTCAGGAATCTCTACCTTACATTTTTCATGCAAGATTCTGTCTGTAAATAGGACAGTTAGGACTGTCTTTATTACCTCATATAGTAATACACTTTAGAGATGTTAATTCTGGAGAATGTTAAAAAGGCAAGTATTAGACATTTTCATAACAGGGATCTTTGAATCACATTTACTTAGATGCACATTTTTTTCAGATCATAATAATAATTATCAATCAATACATGGAAGAAATCTAGCAGTCTGCATTTGGTATACAAAACACTAGAGATGAATGTTAGAAAAAAAAAGTCATTGCCTTTTCTGTTCCTTAGTGTTAAAGCATTTAATTCCATACTACCTTTGGAAAAGTAACATCTCCCACTTTCAAATGAGGCAGGTCAGACATGCAGAACTGAATCCCTGGGTATCTATAAAGTAAAAATTCAGCTTCAGGTCTTTTGATGCTCTGTTCCAGTTATGGAGACAGCAAAGATCATAAATTACATGGTATGTTGAGAGTTATAATATGTAACCTCCCTGAGTGGTGCAAAAACATTGTGTCAGAGATAGAGACAGGGCTCGTGTCTCTTCTATACCTTTTTATCATGTTTCATCCTTCAGCACTGTACTCTAAATAAAAGAAAAAATTTCACCAGGAAAGGACATCAATGGTCTACCTGCATTACCGTTATTTTGCAGAGCAACATAACCCTGATGCCATTCCCCTGTTAAAAAGAAAGTCTGTCATCTAAGCCAGGACGTTATTCCAACAAATGGATCCAAATGATCATGGGCATGAAATATAATTCAATGCAGAACAGTTGAAAACACCAAAATATGGAGGACTCTGTGCAGATCACCTGTACAGCTGTGTTTCCACCCTGATGAATCAAGGAGCTTTTCCATATCTTCTAATTACTAGTGGGTCTGTAGAATTGCTTTTAGTGCACTCCTTGACATTTTCTTTTAATATGTCTTTGCGCTTGTTGGACTTCCTCTCATGCTAACCCACTGCCATCTCCTCTGCAGGTTTACTCTTATCACTCATCACCTGAATTTCATGCAGAATCATCAGTACTGCAAGGTTTCAGAAACTTTTGCTGAGATACAGCAAAGGAACTTTTTCTCCTTGTGCACCTGCTGCACATTTCTTTGCCTTTCTTTACAGAAGATTTATATTACTCTGGAGAATACTGACACACTCTAATAAAACTAGATGGAGTCATAGAATATCCTGAGTTGTAAGGCACCCACAAGGTTTGCTGAAATTCAATTCCTGGTCCTGAACTGGACAACCCCAAGAAATACACCATGTGCCTGAGAGTGTTGTCCAAATACTTCTTGAACTCTGGAACGATTGGTGCTGTGACCACTTCCCTGTTCCAGTGCCCAACCACCCTTTGGGTGAAGAATCTTTTCCTAATATCCAACCTAAACGTCCTCTGATACAAATTCAGTCCATTCCCTCGGGTCCTGTCACTTGTCACGAGAGAGAAGAGATCAGTACCTGCCCCTCCTCTTCCCCTCACAAGGAAGTTGTAACTGCAGTGAGGTCTCCCATCAGTGTCCTCTTCTCCAGGCTGAACAGACCAAGTGATGACAGCCACCCTTCTTATGGCTTCCCCATCTTTGTAGCCCTCATCTGGATGCTCTCTAATAGCATTATATCTATGATGCAGAGTGAGGGGTTATTTATCTAATTTTTTTCCTGAAAATATGCCACTGTTTTGATGTGGTTTTATTATTACTATATATTTAATATCAAGTGCTCCAGTAACAGAGGAAAAACTGTTTCTGTGATCTTCTCTCTTATGTTCTTTAGCACTGCACCATTATTTGTTTTGACCCTTCAGTTTTGACCCCTCCAGCATGGGAGACTCTGCTGAAGGCATGTACCATCACCAGCATAGCTTGCAACCTCATAGGGGCACACAAGCTACTTCCCCATTAAAATGGTTAGGTGTGGGAGACCAGGAGAAGTGTGCTGTGGAAGATTGTGTCTACAAGCAATGGAAGGCAAATATAGAAATATGCAAGGAAATTCTTGGAACACCAGAAGAATGCACCTTTTCTACCTTTGTTTAATGAGTCGGATTGTTAAAGTACTTTATACTCATCAGTAATGTTAATGTTGAATGTTTGGAATGTTATTGCCTTATAATATCCCTTTGATTGTCAGTTTACCACATGTCCCTCAGTGTTTAGTACCTCAACCCACGCCCTTGTTCATGATTGGTTCAAAAATGCTGCATTGCAGTATCGAATTCATTAGTAATCCCTTGTTTGAATATCTCCACCCTTATTCTCCCTCCATTGGTTTGTATTTGCATGATCCTCCCAAACTCCTCCCCTTTTTCCAGTACCTTCCCTCCTGACCCTATTTAAATCTGATTCTCCCCTCAATAAAGGACCATTTTTGCCTCTACTCTGAGGTGGTCGAACCCTCTTTCCTAACGGGTCGCATCAGTTAGGGCATATAGCAGGTGAAAACTGGCAAGGCAGCTGGGGTTGATGGAATTCCACCTGAAATCTGGAAACATGGGGGACAAGCACTCCTTGCTAAATTTCACGAGTTTGTGGTGCGCTGTTGGGAACTAGGCAAACTACCATCAGACCTTCGTGACGCAGTCATCATCACCTTGTATAAGAAGAAAGGAGATAAACCAGACTGTTCAAATTACCGTGGTATTACTCTGCTCTCCATTGCTGGCAAAATCCTGGCAAGAATACTTTTGAACAGACTAATACCTGCTATAACAGAAGGAATTCTACCTGAAAGCCAGTGTGGTTTCAGAGCCAACAGGAGCACCACAGACATGGTATTTGTTCTCAGACGACTGCAAGAGAAGAGTAGGGAACAGAACAAAGGTCTTTATGTAACCTTTGTTGACCTCACCAAGGCTTTCGATACTGTGAGCAGAAAAGGTCTATGGCAGATTTTGGAACGTTTAGGTTGTCCCAAGTTCCTTAAAATGATCATCTCACTCCATGAGGATCAGTGTGGCCAAGTCAGATATGGCAATGCACTTTCTGAACCCTTTCTAATAACGAATGGTGTGAAACAAGGCTGCGTGCTAGCACCAACCCTATTCACAATCTTTTTCAGCATGATGCTCCAAAGTACCATGGAAGACCTCGATGATCAGGACGGTATCTACATCCGATACCATACTGATGGAAGCCTTTTCAACCTCAGGTGACTGAAGGCCCACACCAAGACCTTAAATCATCTTGTCCAGGAGCTGTTTTATGCTGATGACGCCGCCCTTGTCACCCACACAGAAGCAGCTCTGCAGCGTTTAACATCCTGCTTTGCAGATGCTGCCGAGCTCTTTGGGCTGGGAGTCAGCTTAAAGAAGACAGAAGTTCTCTATCAACCTGCACTTCAGGAAGTCTTCCATCATCCCCACATCACCACTGGCAAATCACTGCTCAAATCAGTCCAGCAGTTTAATTACCTAGGTAGCTTCATCTCCTCGGATGGTGAGATTGATGGAGAGATAGACAACAGGTTAGCAAAGGCATAGAGTGCTTTTGGAAAACTCCACAAAAGAGTATGGTGTAATAAACACTAGAAGAAAAGTACCAAGGTCAGTGTTTACAGAGACATTGTGCTGTCTACTCTCTTATATGGTTCCAAATCATGGGTCATCTACCATCACCACCTGAGGCTCTTAGAACGCTTCCATCAATGCTGTCTCTGTACAATCCTAAACATCCACTGGTCAGACTATGTGACTAACACGTCTGTTCTAGAACAGGCAGCAGTCACAAGTATTGAGGCCATGTTGCTGAGAACACAGCTGCGCTGGTCAGGACATGTCTCAAGGATGAAGGACCACCGCCTCCCAAGATCGTACTCTGTGGTGAACTTGCCACTGGTTGCCACAAGAGAGGAGCCCCAAAGAAAAGATACAAGGACTCCCTGAAACAACATCTCAACCTTGGCCATATTGATCAACATAACTGGTCAACTCTGGCCTCCAATTGGGAGGCTTGGAGACACACTATCTATAACGCTGCTGATGCTTTTGAGAACACATGCAGGATCACTCTCAAGGAGAAAAGACAACACAGAAAGAATCGTGTCTTGCCGATACCACCTAAGGAGTCTTTCTGCCTTTTTAGCCACCAGTGCGCCTGTAGCAAATGCGGGTAGAGCCCTTCCCAAATCTTTGTTCGCGAAGCCTAGCCATGATGATGATTATTTGTTTTATGAAAAGGAGGAAGATTCCCCTGGTAATGGTACAACTCTTATACTTCAAAACTCAGACAATAATCCTGAGTGTGGCCATGCCTAAGTCACTTCGCTTCTGCTTATCCTCCTGTAAAACATGAAAAGGAATATGTTTCTCTGTTAATTCTTTTGAACCGAAGGAACACAGTAGAATATGTCTGTGGCACATATGCCAACCAACATCTGTGTCACTGCTCTCCTACTGGAATTCAAAGAAGAGATGTTATTGGTACTGACATTTCCTAGACAATAAACCAATATGTGCTTCATCACCCTTCAGTTCACATCATTTTTCCATGACCTTTTTCATCTCTGTCTCAATCTCATATGCTATTTCTCATTGTATTTTTGAACAAAAAATGAGAACCAAAAATTTAGATCATGTCTGCTTTAAATATTTATGATTTAGGATAATATAAGGCCTTTTTTAGCATAAAACATATAGGAAAGCAGTCCTTTAGTAAAACTCAAAGTTAAATTTATATGAGAGTCCATACTGCTGGCATGTTTGCAAAATGCCAAACCTACTACTACTGCAATCAGCTGCAGGGATTCAGCTGGGGCTGAAAGGGTTTGTCTTGTCCTGTACATCAGTCATTGGCATCGTTACATGCAACATCTTTGGGCTTCCAGATGTTTGGGAAGTAGCTGGCTCACACTTCTGAAAAAAATTTCTCTTTTGCAGCGATGTCATGCCACTAATGGCAGGCAGAGAAGCTGCACAGGTTCCTTCATTGAATGACCTTCTCTCTTCTGCTCCAGGAAACAATAGCCTCTGTAGACAGGCTGAGCTCAAACAGCCTGCAAGGGCAATACTGGGTGTACAAACTCGTGTCTGGCAGCACTGACCTGTTAGAGAGGAACACATGGTAATTTTTTAGTTTTTATCCTTTCACTATGTTATTAAAGTGTGAGGTATAACATGTGCCTGGCTTACCAAGAAACAGGAACAGAAAGCAGAAATATTTAGCATTTTCCCTTTCTTTTTTTGGGATTCTGCTTTAAATTTCAACCAATTTTAGCATTTACCTGGAAATATTTTGGAAAACACGGAAATATTTTGGAAAACACATTTAACATTTAAGATGTTCCGGTTCTTAACAGGAAAACTAACCAATCTAAAAGCTGTGTCAGGCTTTCACTGTTATCTTCAGACTCCAGTAGTCACTGCCAGGTCTCCACTGCTTGTGGAGTCTCAGCTGCAGACACTGCAAAAATGTGTGCAGTCCAGAGACTTCAAGAGAGTTTCAGCACAGCTGGTTCTGTGAAAAGGAAACAAAGCAGTTGTATCAGCATAGTGTTATACCCAAGGAAAATTTGTAAAAACTATTTCCAGCACCATAGCAGTGTGTGGATGTCAAAGTGTGGTTGGTTTGATCTTGCTGGAGGAACACTCCATTGTGCTCTACAGTCAGATTTCGTTCTTAGAGAGCAGTTTGACCATTTTTTTGCCTTAAAATAGGGGAAATTACAAGGCCACAGTGAAAAAGCTGATATTTTTAGATTCTTCAATATTATACTCTTTCACAGCCCTCCTGTTATGAATAAAAATAGCTTCCTATTATTAGCGTATATGACCAGTCATTTGCAGTATTTTCACATAAGGAAAACAGGTGAAAGGTAGTAACCTTTTCAAGAGATGGCACTCTCACTCAGGTTGCTCTCGGTAACGTCATGACACTAACAGATTTGTCTTGTTTAGAGATAAATATAAAATCAAATAGCAGATAGTTTAATGTTTGGAAAATGTATCAGCTGCCAATGGATATTTATTAGATAGTCAGGTAATACCAATTTTAGGAGTTTTTTTTCTGACTTTCTGGACTTTCAACCATTTGCTGCTTGCTGCTTTCCTTGTTTCTTCCTATGAAGTTGTATGTGCCTCAAAGTCAGGAGGGACTGGAAGGTGCACTTACAAGCAATGTCTCTGTAGTTAAAATGACAATTTTTTCTTCCTCAACAAGTGAAATACTAGTAATGATACAGTTGTTTTATCAAATCTAACGGTAAGAAAGGAAAATGGCAAAGCCTACTGTTGTAGGGTTTGGTGGTAATAAAACCCCACCTAATTAAAGAGGAGACCTCACTGCTGCAGGGGTCAACATTAATAGCTGTCAAGTAAATTCACATATAAAAGCAAACTGCCAGGTCAGAGTTGACCACTGTGTGTGTGGATGATCACCAGACATGTTGACTACAGAACAGGAACAGTTCTTTTTTTTTATCCTTAATTACACCTGACTTACATCAATAAATTCAGGTGTACTGATAAGACTTGGTATCACATTGCTTCAAAATGCAATAAATGTTGTGTTTCATAAAACATCTCTGTATAATATTCTATTTAGAGGTTTACTTATTTCCTAGGCTCAGACACCAACCCAGGGTAAACTTTCAAAATGGATTATATTAGCTGTGTTTCAAGGGACCAGCAACAACAAAATCCAGTGTCACCTGCTTTTTTTTTTTTTTCTGAAATTGAGACATAAAAAACATACAAAATTTATAGATAAAATAGGTGAAAACAGCCTCCATAAGTAGGCATATATCATAATGAAATGTAAAAACAAAGCTGAGTTAAATACAGAGGTAGTTTACTTGTATCCCTGGCAATTGGACAACCACTCCATTCCCTGTTAGAGGTTTTTGGTCTGACTCTCACATCAGAATAAAGAATCAACAACTCCTCCAATTTTGTCTAGACATTTTCTGATTTGTAATTAGACTCTTCTTCCACTTTTGGAGGCCAATCTGCACTGGTGCCTTAGCAAGTAAAATCTTGCTATTGTACTGTTTTATATTCTTTTGTCAAGAATTATTTATGATTTGTAAGATGTTTCCCTTCTTGAAAATACAATGTAATTGAGTAATTGATGATTTTCAACCCCTTCAGAAAAATAGACAGCTTCTTCTACATTGCATTTTCAAGTTCTATACTTTGCAAACATGGAGGACCTTCATATATGAAATTGAAAAATTAATGTTTGAATGAACTGGATGACATAGCATCTCAGGAAGGAGAGATTTATAATAATGGTTAATACTCCAATGGAATAGGCTATAATGAAATCTAATGTTTGAAAAATGAAGCTGCAGGAATTCAGATTAATATTGAAACATAAAAGTTTAATTAAGGACAATTAATTACACAAATGAGCCCTATATCATTTGTTGTAGTTTAAATCAAAACTGAACAACTTTCAAAAGTCTATGACATAGATACTATTGCAATTACATGTCTGAGACAGATATTCATCAGTTCTATCATAAGAAATTTAGAAACAACCACTAGTACTTACATTGTTTTACAATTTAAATAATTGAAACTGTCATTAACATTTTGACTGATGGGGCAGGAAAACTTCAATTTATGAAATAACATTGTTGTACATTCAAGTGCTCAAAGTTACAAAATGTGATAACCCAGTTAACCACTAGAGATTTATAAACTGGGCAAATCCAATCATATTCTTGACTGACCCAAGACTAACCAACATAGTGCAATATTATATAGCTTTTATTAAAGAAGGCAATAGGGATCTGTTAAAAACATCTTAACTAACTTATATGTAGGGAGGATGGGATATAATTTTGTAAATTTAATTTTAGACATGTCAATTGTTTCTTGGTTGAAAATTCAAAAATATTCATGGGAAGCTTACATCATTAAGGTGAACTAAGAAGCAGTTGAAAATGCTTTCTTACAGTGTAAAATCGTGATCAGTCTTATCTTTAGACAAACTCAGTTGCAAGTTTTTACCATTTAATATGTATAGAAATTTTTCTAAATACATACTGAAAAAAGACTGTATATTTTAGTCCTCCATGTTTGCTCATTTTGAGAGGGATTCATCTTACCATCCGTTTTCAAACTGTCTAGTACAAGCAAGTAATGTAACCTGACTGATTGTAAAAACAGCATCAGTGATGAGCTTAAATTGAACTTTCATCTTTTAAATTGCTACAGTGATATGTGTAATACCAATAGTTTATGATCCTTCTTAACAAGCCTTTATAAGAAATATCTGACAGATCATAACCCAGTCCTTCAACATATGTTTTTGTGAATGAATTCTAATTATTGCAAATGCTTATGTCCATGAGCGTTGGCAATGGAACTGGTTCCTTCCATACTGGTTAGCGTAGCTGAGACTGTAGCACCAACTGGTCCTCATCTGTCCTCCCAGACCCAGCAGCAAGTCCTCTGACAGAGATCAGTGTCTTCTAACATTAGCAACTTAAGATTTTTTGTGCACACTTCTCTATGAAATAAATTGGTAATACAGCACTGAACCTGTTTTATAGAAAGTTCAACAACAATTACCAGCATCGGTTACAGTGTGGATTGTTGGTTTACTTTTAGCATATTGAGCCAGATGCCCTTCTGAAATTAAAGTAATTAATCTACAGTGTTTTCAATCTACCTGTGCTGCTTTGACTTATCCTGCAATTTTGTTGATAAAATAAATATTTGTGTTCCCTAATTAGATTGGAAAAATAATGAATAGAGTCCTTCGTTATTATACTAGCAGCTGCACATACAAAATATACATTTGTGTAAGATGTCCTCCAAACTTTTCATAGCAATAAATAGAAACTAATTGCAGTATAAATTCTCTGTTGACAGTTGCTTTATACTGCTGATTTACCTACTAGTATCCTCAATTATGAATGAACAGAATAGCGGGCAGAACACTGTAAATATTAATTTAGGAACTATCCAAAATGCTTTGTAAATGTAACACAGTGCTATGACCGAAGCCATTCACTGATTAGATGATGAAGGAAGAGCTGAGAGGCATGTTAATCTTGGTACCTCAAAAGTACTACTTCCTTTACTGAATTTAAGTTCAAAATATACATAAATATCTGTCCCCACTGAAAACAATGGCAAAGCTGTCATATTCTAAATGGAAAATTAATTCCCTTTGTTTGTGTCAAATATCTGTCAAAAAATGAAGTAAGAGTTATAAATCAACTCAATCAGCAAAGTAGAGAAAAATGAAGTATGGTGAAATTTTTTCGAGTAAGTTTAAATGAGGAATTCCCACACTGAAATTTAGCCAACTATAAATTTAATCTAAAGGAAGTAATGGGAATAATGGTGGGGGTTTGCTTTGATGTCTTGCTCAGTAATCAATAGAGTATCTAATGATATCTTTAGAAGACCTGAAAATGAAGTATGACTACCTTTCCTTTCCTCTGCTAGCATATTTTCGGTAGCTACTAATTTAACCCTTTTTTTTTTTCTTAAATCTTATCTTTAAAGTTTACTTTTACTCTGTAAATGTGTTTTTTTCTATCATAAATCTCAAACATCTGAGAATCCACCCACCTCAAACGGTTGTCCAGAAGGCAATAAAACCTCCAAGTATGTGCTGTCTTACAATATCAGCTGAAAATAAAAGCTATCATCCATGATCATTCCTGGGCCCTGGCTGTTAGTGACTGCTCCACTTTTTGGATATTTCCCCAAGTAAGATCAAAGAATATGCTGTTTCCTTTTCATTCATGTTAAACCTAGTGAAGAGCATTTATATTTCAGTTCTTGTAGGTATATAAAATATACCTGTACCAGATAGCTTTTTTTTTCTCTGAAGAAAATTGCTGGCATTTATTTTCTAAAAAAAATTATTTTCCCTGTACTAAATGAGGTGAGATGATGCATGAGTGATCTCACAGAGGGATATACTGAGATTTGAAGTAGCAAGTATGTATTTGGCAACAAAAATAATTCAGCATAAATATTTTTTGTGATATTGTGAGCGAGGGACTTAAAGAAACAGATTCAGGGGATGGAAAAATAAAGAAGTGAGTAATTTATATTTATTTAGGTGGGATGATGAAGGGGATAATGTACATTACCTTGATGGAGTGTCAGTTGCCTTAGCAGATCTGTTGAGTCATCTCTGTGGTACCGTGTTGAGTCATTATGCATTGTTAGCTGCCACAGTAATCACAGAAAGACTTATTGAGAAGTAGATTACGTAAGAAGAGTAACTAAATACCCATTAGAATTCTGCCTGAGACAGAGGAAATTCAGCTTGCGTGATCAGCATTTGGAAAAGTAATGAGTAACCGACAGCCTGTGCGTATAATGCAATATTTGGGGTGCCTCAGGTCTCCCCTGTTGGGGATAAAACTGTTGTAGAGAGCTCAGCTGCTCTGTCACACAACATGCAGTGCAGCCTGGCTGGCACTATCAGAGCAGGAAAAGCTGCAGTTCTGTAAATCCACTGTGCTCTATACATGGAACAGCAGAGCCACAGGCAGGAATGATGTTCACTTGTAACAGTGAGAGAGCAAGATACAGCAATGGGACAATTTATGGTATGTGTTATAACCCAGTTTAATGCACTACTAAATTGTCTACTGAAAAAAAAAAGCATGCACAGTTTTTCTTTGGTGTATTATTAAAGGTTGATTATTGTTTTAGGTGTTGGCATGGAGCCCAGGGGCCAAATTTGGACTAATTTTCAGTGGGAATGGAGTCACAGAAGAAAACAAGTTATATGAAAACTGTAGGCATACCTGCAGTCATTTATTACAGGAAATCAGTGATTCCTGCTGAATTCAGATGTTTTTATTATTATTTTTTGAGCAAAGATTTGGTACAAAATTAAGTAGATATGTAGGTGATGACTCAACTTCTCTGAGGGTAAATTTGCATTCTGACAGTAAAGTCAGTACAGTCAAGATAATTTACCTCATCTAAGGACAAGACCCCCAGTCAATACTAAACTCAAGACCCTTTGTCTGGATAAAGTGATAAATCATTTCAGTGGAGGCAGCACCTGATTCTTTAATGAAACAGGCTCACACTGTCAGATTTTTCTGTTCTTTGGTTCCAAAATAAGTTTGTACAGGCTCTCAGAATAAAATCTTTAAAATCTTAACCATAATTCCATAATCGAAAGGAGTTTTGTCAGATTTAGAATTTAGGCTATTGGCTTTACCATATATGTTTATTCCCTGTATTATTTTATTTTCCTTCTTTTTTAGGTTTGGATTCACTGTTATTTGACTGAACAAAACTACCCTAAAGGTTTTGCACATTGAGAAAAAAAAATAATTATCTTTTTCTGGCTTCTCTACTCAGTGAGCTCAGTTGTTATGACAACCAAAATTTTACCATTTTCTTAACATCAGTCCTTTTGATTTCTGCATCTACAAAAAAAAATCTATTTAAACTGCAAAAAAAAATCTGTAATTTCAAATATTTAGAACCACATAGTTCACCTGTATTAATAATGACCATGCTTACTAACTTTCTTAATATCTTCTAAGAGTCTTCTAAGAGTTAAAGAGTTTTTCCAAGGGATACAGCAAAACAAGTATCTGTAACTCATCACTGATCCTACAAGCTCACTTATCAAGGACTCCTACAGAGATTAAAGCTGAAACAAATAATTACTGTGGTTCTGATGTCAGAAGATGGCAGACAGTACATCCCAGTTTGGCAAAGAGGGGGCTATTTTGACTGTGCTCAGAAAATACAGGTAATGAGGCATTTTTGTGTCGGGGTGATGTGATCTTGGGTTTTTTTATGTATAGCTTTTCCTGGCTGGGAAACTTTCAATTTGTTTCCAGTAGTTCTTCACATTATTGTAAAAACTAGTTTCACTTGCTATTTGAAGAAACCTCCTTTCAGGAATAAAATACCATATGAACTTTCATTGAAAGAATACAAAACATGTGCCAAAGGCAAGCAAACAGAAGACTGTATTATTCACCAGTGGAGATTTGTGTAAGATTTTATAGATTTGTTAGGTACAGATAAAGAAAAAAAATTAGAATGGGTATCATTCTACTTCCCTCTAGTATTCCCATAGAATGTAAATCAAAGTGTAAATCACTGCCAATTCCACCACTAAATCATGTCCCCAGGTGCCACATCTACATATCTTTTAAACACCTCCAGGAATGGTGAGTCCCCCACTTCCCTGGGCAGCCTGTTCCGGTGCTTGGCAACTCTTTCTGCAAAATAATTTTTCCTAGTATCTAATCTAGCCCACTCTAGCACAACTTGAGGCTGTTTGCTTTCATCCTATTCCTGGTTGCCTGGGAGAAGAGGCCAACCCTCACCTCACTACAACCTCCTTTCAGGGAGTTGTAGAGAGTGAAAAGGTCCCCTCTGGACTAATCATCCAGAACCTCAATGTCTTTCTTGTCATGAGAGGCCCAAAACTGAACAGAGGATTCAAGGTGTAACCTCACCAGTATAGAAGGACAATCACTGCCCTGGTCCTGCTGGCCACACTAATGCTGATACATGGATGGAGACAACGTAAATGGTTGACACAAACATATTTCTGAGAATCACCTCCCTGGGAACTTTTATACACAGAGTGAATGGGAAACTAAGGAAGCTATCTGCCCACAGGAATTAAAATCCTCTTCTAGAAAAAGATTCATCCAAGATATCTTTTAAAAAAAGAGATAAGTTTGATTCTTGTTTTGAAATGTGGTAGCCCAAAGGGTGGAGATCTATCACATATGTAAATGTTGTTCCATCTCCTTCAGGTGTTCCATCTCCTCCAGTTCTTTTTCTGGAGAAGATGGAAACATTTCAGAGGGAACTTCATGCAAACAGCTCCTTGTAAATTTTTAATTGTATTGCTCTAAATTGGATTCAAGTCTGGAGATACCCTAAATGAAGGAAGGGCACACTCAGACAGAAACATACAATTGTCCACATTGTTTAATTTACACACAGTTCCTGTCATGGTTTTGGCCCTTGAATGGATTCCTCTGTTGTGTTTTAATCAGAGCAGTCACAGAGGTCATAGTTGCTTCTTCATTCATCTTTTATGTTGTCTTCTTTTTGCCTCCTATACATGGTTTCTCAAACTCAAGGCTGTGATATTTAGTGAACAACCTCACTCTTTGCTTACAGAGAGGTCAGACTCACTGCAATCTTTCCAAATGCACTGCTTCTTCATTTGTATGCACCGCAGCCACCTCCTTCTCTGCAGACTAGATCAATCTCAGTATTAGGGAGTTTATACTTCCGTTGGTAAGTCCTCAGCTTTTGCCTCACATTGCTGTAGCACAAGGCTGCATCTTGAAGACTCGATGAGCTTGTCATTTCATTTCACCCATTCAATATAACAAAAAGGAATTTTGCTTAAGGAAAAAGTGATTCCGGTAGAACATTCTGTAGTTTGTAGGAAAGAGTTCCTCTTCTTTGTGATCTAGTTAAAGACAAAAGTTCTTCTTAAGCATAGGTGACCAAGAACTTATTTGCTGTTTAGCCAAAACCAACCTGCAAATATTATAAAAGGCCTGTAGGCAACATTTAGTAGAGGAATGGAAAAATGGAAAAATAGAGTCAAGCTTTCTGAGTTCTGATCCTAGTGATGACTGTGGCTTAACCTGTCACAAAATAATTCTTCCTCCTCCCTTCTAAAATTTGTGAAAACTTTTAAACATTTTATTGATTTTTGATGAAAGCTTGACAAATATTTTGATATCAATGATGTTTTAAAAAATAAAAAGCTACATAAACTTACCTAATTTTTCCTCCCAGCAAAACTGCATAAACACTTCCAGCTTTGAGTATTCTCATGCATATGGTTTGGAATGGATGATACAAATTATAAATTTCAAAAGACATTTTGGATTTTAAAAAGAACTTTTTTTCAAAATAAATCTCACATTTATTCAAGAGCTGCATATTAGACAGTAGTGTAGTTCCGTGTCTTAGTAATAGCTTCATGGTTGCTGGATTCTTTGTTTTGTTTCTCCAATGTAAATCTTTCACCACTAGGAAAAAAAAATCTAAACATTAGTAGTTTTAGCTATGTATTTAGGTAAAAAAAAGGGAAGAAAAAAAAATAGCCAAAAAAATAGAGAAAGAGCAATGAGAAGATTTGCCCACAGTAATATATAGACTGAATGATTTCCGGTGTGGTTAGAAGAGAACTTAGGATGTAATCAGAAGGGAGAACAGCACTTAATTTAGAGATATTTACTCTGTAAGGTAAGATTCTTCCATCTTTCACTGTCTCACAGCATTCCTAATGCCTTAATTTTCCCACTTAGCTTTACTATTCCGTTCTTTTTTTTTTTCAAAAAGAGAAGTTGGATAGAAAAAGCGACATGCCTGTGGCCTCTCAGAGGATTTCTGACCACGCCTCCTGAAATTATATGTAAGCTTTGTTTATGTGAGTGGTACAATTGCTGCTTTCAATTTGTCCATTTCGGTGTGTAAGTACTGGCAAAGTGGATTCTTTACAGAGAGAGTGATCAGACATTTTAATGGGCTGTCCAGGGAGGTGGTGGAGCCACCGTCCCTGGAGGCATTAAAGAAAAGACTGTATGTGGCCTTAGTGCTATGGTCTAGTAGGCCAGGTGGTATTAGGCCAAAGGTTGGACTTGATGATCTCAGAGGTCTTTTCCAACCTAGCTGATTCTGTGATTCTGTGATTCCAGGTACCATATTTGGCACTAAATTTTGTGTTCTTGGTTACTTTGGGTGACTGTGCATGGATGTGAAATGTGCCAGGAAATGTGGGGCAAGGTGGCCTGTGGACTGTAGAGAGTAAACCTATAGTAAGAATTGTCCCAAATCAGAGGATGCCAACATGATGTCAAAGAAAGGTTGTGATGGACAGATTCCCTGGCCTTATGGAACTGATGGTGCTGTTTGACAAGTTACTTTGCTGTATTGTGATTAGTATTATTAAATTTACATTTCTCAGCAGGAGGGTTATTAGGCAGAGGGAGCATATAAACATATATCTACAGGCAGACTCATGGTGAGGAATATTGTCTTTTGTTGTGGGGTGGGATGGGCTTTTTTCTCCTTTTCCCTTTACATTTTCTCTTTCTCAGTTTCTATTAGTCCTGTCTCCCTCCCCAGCACTTCCGTCTCTAGAACAATTCTCCAACCTTTTGGAGAATTCCTCCTATTTCTTGTTGATTTGTGTATGGGCAACATCTTAGTAGTGATTGACAGTGAAATTCATTATTAAAGACTATAACTGAGGCCACAGAAATATGTTGGCCAGACGTCTGACCTGCAGAGTACCTGTCATATGAAGGATTTGGGGTTTTATTGCTTTGTTTTGCTGAAGTAGAAAGATTTTAATTTGTGAGGAAAGTGCTGAAAGAAATGGGAAAAGTTTAATCCTGTCTTCTCTAATGGAATTTCTGGCAAATAAGAAAGGGAGTAGAGCCCTGTGATAACACAGAAATTACCATTTCTGTCACTGTCCACATCTGAGCATGAAATAAACAATGGAACAGAGCAGTAACCAAGGAGGTTCAGCCACAGCCCAAGGAAGGCTGTTTTAACACAGGAAGACAAAGTGGAAGCTCTTCCATTGGCACAGGCCAAAGTGGTCAGAGTAGCAAACCCCAAATTATATGTACAAGTAAAGAGAAAGAAGAACATTTAAGTGGAGATTGGGTTGAGTTGTCAGAGGGGTGAACTCTCTTTCTATGCACTTGGTCTTACCTGCAAGGCACATCACTTCCTTGTGCTTCCCTTTTTATTGACTGCATGTAATGAGTTTATTTTCTGAAATATTTGCAGAATTATGTGATTTTTTTAATTATGTAATGCTGAATATTTGTTATAATTTTTTAATTATCTTCAGTTTACACATGGAAAACCTCTGTTCAGTCCTCCACAATTTTTTCCTAAATGTTTATGAAATATAAATAGAATAAATACTCCAGTCAGCTAATGAAAGAGGAAAAAAGATGTAAAAATGAAGCTGTAGACATTAGGAAATACAGTTCATGAGGAAATTTTGGAAAAGTTTCGTTTCTATGCCAACCTTTATTTTTTTTCTTGTTTTTATAGATTAAAATTTGATCTAAGAACAGCTGACTGGGCACTGGGTATTTATTTTTCAATTATATGCACATATTTCCTTGAAGATAAAACTGCTTTTTGAACTGCTTACACTTGTTGTTTCTCATTTTTCCCAGCAAGATATTCACAAAAGCATTTAAAACAGTCGCATGTCTTCCACATCTGCAGCATTTTGCAAGAGACCAGCCTCACCATCAGGAATTTCAGATGAATTCTCAATTCAAAGCCCTGAGCTGGAATGTCAGAGATTCTAAACCAGGATTTGCTCTTTAGATTGATGATTAAAACTGGTCAGAGAGAGCTGGGGAAATCTGACCAGTCATTGTCTGAATTCAATTGCTTCCATGTGTGCTGAACTCTGGCAGTTAAAAGACTTTTTTCTTTTATTGCAGAGGGTTTTTTATATTGACATTATGACCCATGATTATAAAGCTACTTATTTGCATGAGAGTTCCCATCCAAATGAACAGAAAACATTTGGAGCTACCTGTTACCAGTACTTGAGGTTTGACCTGAGCTTTGTTTCTCCTTCTTTCTACAAGCATTTAACTCTTACCAGGATTTCAATCAGAACACGATCCTTTGAAACTATTGATGCCCAATGCCTTCTCCTGTTCCCCTTTTAAACCACGGCTACTGAGTACATGAGCATTTGCCTAAGCTATTAAACAAATACAACTAGGAGAGTTTCAATTTAAGTGTACATAATATATTTGGCTTATATGAGCCATTTCAAATAAAGCAGAAGAATTGATGGAGTTGCAGCTGTCAATAAAACCATTAGGTTTGGGTGAATTACTCACTGAAGTGGGATGTATTTTAGATTCCACAGAGGTTTTCAAAAGGAAGATATGAGCAGCTTGTCCTTCACTGAAGCAGCCCTCCTGATATGCACCAGTCCCTAAGCTGCACATATTGAACTTGTGTTTTGAAGTACTTCAAAGCTGCAGGGCCACTTTGAGAAAACGTATTGAGGATCAATAAGTTATACAATAGTTAATAATGTGGTTTAAGTTTTGAATATACACCAGAGATATGAAATCAAACAAAATCTTTTTTTTACTAACGACAGACTGTGCTCCCACAACTATGCAGTGAGGTTCTTGTCTTTGTTCCAAACATAGTTGATTTCCTCGGTTTCTTTAACATAACTACATGCTAGTCAGTACAAGAAAAGCTCAGTTTTGAATCTGCTGGTTTTGGACAGGAGGACAAAATCTCCTGTTTTACTTGAAAAGGGAAGAATATTTATGTCCAGAGGTATATCTTATTCTCTTCTCAGATTTGATTTGCTTATTTACATATTAGCTTACAGATCATGCCTAAGTGGCTTGTAATGTAAGTTCATTCATGGCTGGGCTTCGCGAAAGAAGATTTGGGAAGGCTCTATCCACATTTGCTACAGGCACGCTGGTGGCTTATGAGGACAATACTGTCAGTAGTTGTTGTAAATAGTGACTCTCTATTGCATTCTACCCTGTGTCAATGGATCTGACTGCCATACACAATTGTGGCCTGAACTTTTTCCATAGAAGTCTGGGTGTAGGATGTGGCTCACCTCCGACCTACATGTGGAACAGGATCAATGCTGACTAGCACTAACCATACTCTGCAGAAGTCAGACTGAGGACACTGCTGCCACTGTTTGAGTTTTATCAAATAACATTTTGGGGACTGCTGTAAGGCTGCACAGCCTTATTAAACTTCTTCCTGTGATACAACATCGGACAACAATGCTTCTTCCTTACCAGAGGGGGAAAAGGAAACTGGAACATTAATTAGTGCCTGCAAGAAGTATGTTTGCATTGTGATAGATTCATAAGCAGCAAACTTCACCATGTCACTACGTAAGATCATTATGATACAATAACAAATTCTGAAGCATATATCTATATATACTACAACAATATTTGTTGTAACACAGCTCCTCCTAGGCAAAAGCAGAGCAATTGTATGTTTGGGGGTAGATATGTTATGTCTCCAGAAACTTCCAGTATTTTGAAGGCAAAAGGGAGGTTAGTAAAGATGAAATAAAAAATTAATAAACCACCCCAACTTATTACTGTTGCTGCTATGGAAACTGAACAAAGAACAATAACTACTTGCCAATTTCTTCTGGCTCCTACAGTGAATAAGCCTAAAATACTGAGATTTCAAGGACAAGAATTGCTGTCAATAACTAAGTATTTTTCTATTCTGGGTTTTATCAGCACATTAACTTGGAGTTGTTTCATTCCTAAACCTTTGTGAAATTCTTTTTTTTTTTTCTGAGATACGAGACATTACAAGAACATAAAGCATGTTGTTATAGAAAGGCAATTAATTTTACAGGGAGAAATCAATGAAAGAGCCAATCTGGTCCTGAAATTAGGAATGTATTCACTGCATTTTATTTATATCTATAAAGGACAATGCTTTTATAAAAAGGAGAAACAGATTAAATTTACAGGTGTGCCTAGCCTTGCACAAAACCTGGGAGCTTATAAGGAATGAAAGATCGTTGTTTAGACGTTTATTGCCACACAGTTATAATATACTCAGTGCAGCTGTAACTGTATAAGAAGCTGCTGCTGAGACTTCCTTCTTCTGACTCACATGTGGCTTTTGTCTGAATGGGAGAAGCACCCAATGCATTTCTGCCCAAAAATAATGTCTTACTGTATGTTTTTGATAACCTGCACTTTATACTTCATCTGGAAATGAAGATGCAGCTATTTTAGGGCATAGAGTATGACTTTCAGTATGCTTTCACCATGTTTTCCCACTCAAAAGACAGAAATTAAATCCTAAAATTACTGGAATAAAATGACAGCATTCATCAATTGACTTGGAAAAATTTGTTAGCTGTTAAAATTTAGAATAGTGTAGTCAAAATTAACCACAGGAAAGCTTGTATCTGTGGGAGAAAAAAGGTGTCTAGACTCTTCTGGCAAGTAAAAGGTGAGAGAATTCACTTCTGTTATCCTTTTCCTAGATTTACAGTGGGTGTTCTTGTTGAAAAATATCTCTTCTGTGAGAGATGGACATCTTTTGTTCAAGTTCCTCAAAATAGTCTTCATCTATTCTTTTCCAATCTGTGTTTAAGGCATATAGTATTCTTCCAAGTAATTCCCTCTGCCAGACGTTAACTTGACTATCCTCCTATGTGCAACAAAAAGAAGTATAATTTAAATATCTCTCAACTATAATTTATCCTACAACATCTCAGTGACATTAATACTCTTGGTGTAGTTTGAAGAGGGAAAGAAAAGTGATGGGATAGAATAGGTGATGAAGATGTTTTAAACCTGAAGCATCCATTAATTATAAACTCTAGGAAATTTGAAATTGTCCAATACCATTTTTAAGGATCTTCTCAAGCAGAATAGATTTAATTTTAAAAAAGCGCCTGAATTCTGAACAAATTAAATAAAAAGTAATCATGGAAATCACAGATGATAGAGGAGGAAACTCACCATCAGCAACATTCTTTAGAAGGAGCTGGTGATTTTGTCACAGTATCATTTCTAAATGGTCTTGCAAATGCACCTCAGTCATAGCAGGTGTGATAATCTGGAGGAGGAGATGCTGTCATTCAGAATACCAGCAGCTATAAATACCAAACCCCTTAAAGTTAACGTCTAAGTTCCCAGGCACTTCCAATACAATTAGATTCTTTCCCACTAAGGAGTTTCATAAATTTATTTCAACCATCTACAGGAGCTTCTGGAATTTCTAATATGCCCTTTAATTCAATGCTTTTCTGAATAAAAGTGCAATATTCTATGTCTTTATTACATAATTTTTTAGGATAGACAACTTAAAATCATTTTCCTGTCAAGAGTGCACAAATCTGGAAATTTCTTAGTGAATTCAGTTCAATCTATTTTGACATGATAGCAGTAGAATGCACTGGTATTTTGTCTGTAATTAATGACAGATAAATGTAATATCTGTGCTCAGGCCAAAAAATTGACATGATTTACTGATAGTGGATGTGCACTAAATAAAGACTCTTTCTTGGTTCTATTTGAATAAATATGGCTACTGTTAAAATACCTGGTAATTTATTTGCAAGGTAAGTAGAGATAGTGAGTCAGCTGAGTCTTGCCATGCCATGAGCAGAGGGGAGTGGATAAGCTCTGCAGTCTTAAACATAGCTCCATTAAATTTGTCTACAATTCTATCAAGGCTAATCATAATTTTGTCTACTACAGAATATGTTCATTGCATGGCAGCAGCTCACTCCAACAGAAAAAATAGCAGGTGAATTTTTGTCTGTATGAAGCTGAAGGGTAAGATGCTTGTTATTTATAGAGAAACCAAGATTGCATAGTGCATTTTTAGATATTTGCAGAATAAAGACATCAGGAATGTTCACCTGCAGGAATTGATTTCCCTGATTTCCCTTAGATGAGATTTCCTTTAAAAATATGACTTAGTTTGAAGTCTAGTCACAGCTTCCGCTGTCAAAGTTGTGTTATTGAAGGAATCATTAGTGCCAGGGTTCCTGACAGGAATGATCTTAGTACAAAAACCCAGTAAGTATAAAAGCCAATAAGTGAAAGAAAGGTAAGATTAAGTGATATATTATCCCAGGGAAAAAAAAAAAACAAAAACATTATTTTAAATATCAGAGGAAGGCTTTGCTTTTTTAAGTATTTTATAGCATAATTGCATTATCTTAAACATCTTTACATTTGTTTTCTAGTCATTGACTTATCTGGTCTCCGCTTAACAATGTTTGAACTGTTCATATCTTCAAATTCTATGTTTAATGAATGCTTTTTTTCTAAATATTGGAGATATATATATATAGGTCATTTAATAGTTGGGATAAGGACTGAGTTTGATGTTAAAAAAACTACAATTGGGTGTTTGTATGTCAGTGTGTACAGATGAAGGATTATCTGTGGCATCTGGAGACTATGTCAGATCTGGAACATTTGAAGTCAAAATCAAACAACAGGCTGGGGCATTCTAGCAGTATTCCTCATTGCAGGGCACTATGAGCAAAGCTGTTCTGTAAAATGGGTTTAAGACTATGTCAGCATACTGCACAAGTTGATGTCAGCAGTTATGAATTAGAAATTTGATACATTTCATACACACACAAAGAAAATAGGATTCATACACTGTAATATCTTAGAATGGTCATTCCTTTCCCCCAGACATAAAGTTTACTCCCTTTTAATGGATGACCAATCCTTCCCTCTGCAGTAGATATGGTGGAACCATGGAGGAAAATATGAAGAAGAGATCTTAAAAGTGTTAATAAAAATTTACAAAATGATTTTCCAATTAAAAACTGGGAGATTTTGCATAAATGTTTCTATTTTGCTTATATCTTCTACAGAAAACAGGCAATACAGATAATTCTACTTTTTTTTTAACACAAAACATAGGTGACCTTGTTGCTTCTTGATTTTTCCATTCTGACACTTCAAACTTCTTTCAAAGGAAATGTCTTACAGATAAATCATTTTCTCTCCATTTTTCTTGTCCTAACAAAGTTAGATTCTCCAAAATATTCTTTTCTTTAGGGACAAAAACCTCAAAAATCTGGTGCTTACTAGAGAGAGACAATTCCACTTGTTAAACAAAAAGTTCCTTAAATCTGTGACTCTGATGTTCAACAGCAAAAAAATCGTGTGAAACTGACACACCCAGCTCTTCTCCGTGTCTATGTTTGCACTAATAAACTGAACAAGGAATGGACCCGAGCTCTGCCATGTGATAATTCCAGCTCTTAAGTTGGTAATATCCATGGCACAGGTCTGGCTCCAGCTCACTAACATTCCTGCAGACAATACCTGGGCACACTGCAAGGTTAGCACCTGACAGAACAAGCATGAGCATGGTTGGGCTTTGCAAACGAAGATTTGGGAAGGGTTCTATCCACATTTGTTACAGGCACGCTGGCGGCTTATGAGGCCAATACGAGATAGACACGTCCGATTGCAAAAGGCACAGCAGAAAGACTCCTTAGGAGGTATATTCTGCAGGACACGATTCTTTCTGTGTTATCTTTTCTTCTCAGGAGTGATCCTGCGTGCTTTCTCAAAGGAAGCAGCAGCGTTATAGATGGTGTCTCTCCAGGCCTCCCGATTGGAGGCCAGAGTAGACCAGTTATGTTGATCAATATGGCCAAGGCTGAGATGTTGTTTCAGGGAGTCCTTGTATCTTTTCTTCAGGGCTCCTCTCTTGTGGCAGCCAGTGGCAAGTTCACCATAAAGCAAGATCTTAGGGAGATGGTGGTCCTTCATCCTTGAGATGTGCCCTGCCCAACGCAGCTGTGTTCTCAGCAAGACGACCTTGACTGTTGGTTGTTCTAGAACAGATGTATTGGTCACATAATCTGACCAGTGGATGTTTAGGATTGTACAGAGACAGCGTTGATGGAAATGTTCTAGGAGACTCAGGTGGTAGATGACCCATGATTCGGAACCGTACAGGAGAGTAGACAGCACAATGTCTCTGTAAACACTGATCTTGGTACTTTTCTTCAAGTGTTTATTATGCCATACTCTTTTGTGGAGTTTTCCAAAAGCTCTACATGTCTTTGCTAACCTGTTGGCTATCTCCGTCAATCTTACCATCCAAGGAGATGAGGCTACCTAGGTAATTAAACTGCTGGACTGATTTGAGCTCTGATTGGCCAATGTTGATGTGGGGATGATGGGGGACTTCCTGAGGTGCAGGTTGATGGAGGATCTCTGTCTTCTTTAAACTGACTTCCAGCCCAAAGAGCTCCGCAGCATCTGCAAAGCAGGATGTTAAACGCTGCAGGGCTGCTTCTGTGTGGGCAACAAGGGCGGCGTCATCAGCATAAAACAGCTCCTGGACAAGATGGTTTAAGGTCTTGGTGTGGGCCTTCAGTTGCTTTAGGTTGAATAGACTTCCATCAGTACAATATTGAATGTAGATACCGTCCTGATCATCGAGGTCTGCTGTGGCCCTTTGGAGCATCATGCTGAAAAAGATTGTGAATAGGGTTGGTGCGAGAATGTAGCCTTGTTTCACACCATTCTTAATTAAAAAGGGCTCAGAAAGTGTGTTGCCATATCTGACTTGGCCATGCTGATCCTCATGGAGTGAGATGATCATTTTAAGGAACTTGGGGGGACAACCTATTCGTTCCAAAATCTGCCACAGGCCTTTTCTGCTCACAGTATCGAAAGCCTTGGTGAGGTCGACAAAGGTTACATAAAGACCTTTGTTCTGTTCCCTACCTGACAGGACAACAACCAACAGAAAAGTTGGTTTTGAACCCTGTGTTTTATGAGAATAAGGAAGACCAGCTGCATGGACACAGATTGCATTATGATCAAGAATGTACCTGTTCTATTTTATTTGCACAGATACAGTGAATGAGAAGAGGAAAGACCTGCTCCTGGAAATGTCCTAGTATGCACTAGATGAAAATTTTACTTCTGCTACAAGACTTGCAAATATTTCATTAACAACAATATGGTTTTCTATAAGATTAAACTGAATAGCACTAAAGCAGCTTCTGCTCTCATGCCACATTCCCTCACTGGGGCCTAAAAGAAATGAAGAATATTTGAGCTACTTTTCAGTAGGGTCAGAAAAAGATACCTGGTCTTGTACATGAAGCCAAAAAAACAGAATAGTGGGAGGGGTGTGTGTGCTCTTAGAGGATTAATTTACCAGTTCAAATAGGTAAGAAAAAAGCAGACTTGAGAACAAAATGACATTGTTCAAAGTAATTATTTATCTCTTGTGTTTTGTTTTGCTTGCTTGGTTGGGGTTTTTTAGTTCTTCCTAGGATCTAATCTTTCAGTTACTTTTTTTTCCTTTCTCCTACCTGTTGATTTTGTCTTTATCTTTTGGAGGGAAGTTATGAAATCGTTGGTTTCTTACTGGCAAGCATGAAAGCTTGGTATTTTATCATCAGTATTCACTGCACCATTCAGATAAGAATTCATTCTGAATATAACCCTGTGTGAGGAGATTTACTGCAAATTACTGCTCTCTGTGGAAGGTTACAAATGCCAATAAGATACTGGGGGCTCAGAGATAATGCTCAGCACTCTGCAGCCAACATGTAAGGGTCAGCTAGATAAGTGAAAGGCAGATTGTTTTCCATCACACTGATAATTTCCATTTCATTTGCCATTTTGTCCCTGCTTAATTATATACTTTATCTAAATCAAGTACAATCTGAAAAACTTTTTCATTAAGGTTTTTGCATCTAAATAAAAAATAATTAAAATCATTTCTATGCAAAAGAGTGAAAATTTTGAGTTTGTATTGAACAGATCATGCTAATGCAAGCAGCAACATGAAAAGATCTCTCTAAATTGTCTTTTCTTCCTCTCAGAGTGCAAGCAGTCACAGTGTCAGCACATTTCACTTGCAGATTCCTCACTCAGATCTTAGTGCTGTTCAATAGTTTTCAGCTCCAAAAATGATCAAAGTAGGGCATAACCATCCATTTCCTTTCACTAAGCTCCTCAAGGTTGCTGTTGTATAAGATCTGCTTCCACTGACTCACCTTTGCCCCAGTACATCCAACCTGTATATGTGAAACATCAAAACAAATAACAATGTGGAAGGGTAAATACATTTGGATACTATAACATGCACATATCTATATATATTTATCTCATATGCAGTTTTATTAAATACATGACTTCTCTTTGATGTAGTGCAGATGGTGCAGTGGGGGAGAGAAGGCATCTGGGTTAACACAGAGGCTCCTACACAACCTCCTTGTCCCATGCAAGAGATGGTGTAGTTCTGCTGGAAGCTTGGTACTGAGCACAGTGGTTACTGCTCTGAGGTTTCCATGGGCTCTTCTCTGCTCCATGAATCCCCCAGTGGATGGAGAGATGATTCCCGACCTGATGCATAGTTGTGGGACTTTCCTCCTTGAAGTTGTTTTTCAGCCACTTTTGGTTATCCCAGTACTCCAACACACTTCAGTGTCCTTATTTTTAGTACTGGCTGAAGAACACCTTTATGATGATCAGGTCATTTGGGTTTTGATGTGTTGTTCATTTCTGATTTGCTTCCCTAATGCTGGCGCTAATGATCTGGACATTATGAGTGGGACTTCTTGAAGATCTACAAGTTGATTTGCCCATTTGGCTATTTCTTTGGTCACAGCAAAACTATCCCACTGTCTGACACGGGGGGTCCATCATGTTTTCATCAGGGGGTTGATCATAAATCATAGAATGGCTTGTGTTGGAAGGGACATTAAGATCATCCGGTTCCAATCTCCCTGCCGTGGGCAGGGACACATACCGCTAGACCAGGTTGATCAGAGCCTCATCCTACTTGGCCTTGAACACTTCCAGGGATGGGACATCCACAACTTTTCTGGGCAACCTGTTCCAGTGCCTCACCACCCTATGAGTAAAGAATTCTTTCCTAATTGCTAATCTACCTCTACTCTCCTTCAGCTTAAAGCCATTACGTTTTTGTCTACTTCTGTTACAACAAAGGGTTGATTGGAACAACTGTATTACAAGTGGGACCCATGGGAACAGTAGTGAATCCTGGAGCTCAAGAAGAAACATCTGAAAATAGAAAAATAATACAAGGAAGAAAGCCTTGACAGCTCCATTTCTATATTCTCATACCTGAATCTTAATGCTTGGACCTCTGACTTGTGAAGAATAAGGATCTCACTGACTGGGATTCAACATATATTTTATCCTGTTCTAGAAGGAAATCCAGAAATTCAGTCTGGACTATATTAAACTGTATGTCTTTACTCTGCACTTGACCTTCCGATTCAAATGTCTTAAGTAGAGAAATTTGTAACCAAGGAAACATGAATTATTTCCCTTATTATTCAGTAAATTTGATACAAACTACAGAAAGCATTTATCCATTATCACTCTAAAGCTAGAATGTTGTCCTTCTTTCTTTTCTTTAATTTCTTTCTGTCTTTGATAAATGACTTATAGCTTCACTGTCAGATATCATGGATATACAGACCATGGTAAAAGAAATAAAAAGAAAAAAGCAATTATGCTTCTTGACGTATATGAAGAAAGATTTATGATTTCTCTTTCCTCTGTAGATGAAATGTTTCTTGCAGAGCTGTAGTACATTAGCCAGCAGTTCCCTCTGAAAAGGGTTGTAATGGGGGTGGGGAAGGGTTGTGTCAAAGATTCCAGATTGTTATGATTATGTCTGGTTTTAATTAACAGTTTTGACACCTTTAGACATAACTAATTTTAAGAAAGTGCTGTGAAGAATAGTGATGATGTTTTGACTAATGCACATTATCAGGACTAAAAAGACCAAAGTTAATCATTTAAGTTGGCTACAGAATTTTCTTCTCTGACTAAAGCAATGTTCAAGATTTCTTAAGCTTTATTAGACCTCAGTCAGGTTGAATATTGAAGAAAGTATGAACATGGATTTTTTAGTGAAGGAGAGAAGGTGATTAGACATAATCAGTGAAAGCCAAATGAATTCTTTGGTTTCTTCCACTGCAGAAGTAAAAATAATATCCTGCATGACTAAAAAATATAACACTGGATTTTCCAGTCTTTGGGGTTATGTTTTCTGAGTTTTTTTCTCTCTGTCCACAGCCATCTGAAGTGTACCAAATAAAAAAACAAGCTGAGCAAGTTTGAGCTGGCTTCCCGCCAAATCTCCAAAACTCAGCGAAAGCCTTTTCCCTCCCTTGCCCTTTAGGCAAAGGGAAAAAAAACTACAGAAACTGAGAGAAATCAAAACCAACTGAATTATATTAAAAAAATATATTTATATATATTTACAATTATATATACAATTTGAATATATTGTACACACGATAGGGAGCTCCTGGGGGGAAAAAAGGGAAAAGAGAGATAAAAAAACCTAAAAAACCAAATATCCTTCAAATATACACCATTAATAGAGAGCTAGCGAATAAATACAAAGAAATGAATGAAATACTTCCCTGAACGAGACAGCAGAACTGTGCTGAACCAACTCCCCAGGCCTCCCAGAGGGACCGGAGAGAAGGGCAGGTCTAAGCAGACAGGCCCTGGCCTATACAAGCAAAGACCGCCTGCGGAGAGACCTGTCGCCTTCAGCCACTGGAAGAGAGAAGAGAGCGAACTCTCTTATCTCCGCCTTGTTTATATGTTGTGTTATGCTAAAGGATGATATGGAATACTTCCTTAGATTTCTGACCCTTGTTGCTAAGGAAGGCCTAAAAAATCCAAAAGCCAACCCACTACACAAGTGCACAAACTAGAAGAGTTTTCCCTGTTGCTGTTGATGATGTATATGCAGTTTTGCTGTAGGCAGGAGTCACCCAAGTGACAACTTGCAAGGAAATCTTTTTGTGAAATTTCTTAACAATTTGAAATGAAAACCAAGGTGTCAAATTGTGAAGGTGCAAACAGCAATTAAACTATTCAGAGCATTTTACTATAAGTATATGACTTATTATTATCTGTCAGAGTTCCAAAGGAATTGGTGATTAGTGGAAAAAGAAGGAAGCTAGTCTTGGTGCACATAGCAATTGAGATTAGTTCAAAGCCTTCTGGTATAACTATACCAGATTGGCAATATGATATGATTTATGGACTGCTAATTAAATCTCCCTTCTCTGTGTCAGTATAAATATCTTTATCTACATTGGTAGCAGATAGCCGAGCCAAAACTTATCTGATGACTGTACATGGCATAGTGATGAAAAATTAGACTCAAATAACTGAACACTTTGTAAATACGATACAAAAAGACAATCACAAGCAGAATTTGTCAACTATTCCCAAACAAAGTTGAACATATGATCAATAAATAGTCCCCTTGCATTTTCTGTAATCCTGTAATGAAAATACTTTTATAAATATATTGGATGCACCCTCAGCAAGTTTGGTGGCAACACCAAGCTTTGTGGTGTGGTCAACATGCTGGAGGGAAGGGATGCCATCCAGAGGGACCTTGACCACTTGAGAGGTTGGTCTACATGAACCTTATGAAGTTCAATAAGGTCAAGTGCAAGGTCCTCTATCTGGGTCAGGGCAATTCCAAGCACAAATACAGGCTGGGCAGAGAATGGATTGAGAGAAGCCCCGAGGAGGACTTAGTGGTGTTTGTGGATGAAAAGCTGGAGATGTGCACTTGCATCCTAGAAAGCCAACCACATCCTGGGTTGCATCAAAAGATCAAATAATTCAGATTAAGCATTAGGAAAAAAAAAAACAACACACTGAAAGAGTAATTAGACATTGGAATAAGTTGACCAGAGAGAAAGTGGTCACCATCTCTGGAAGTGTTCAAGAGGCATCTGGATGTGACACTTGAGGATACGGTTTGTGGTGATACTGGTTTGACAGTGGGGCTAGATGATCTTGAAAATCTTTTCCAACCTCAAAGATTCTATGATAAGGAGTATTACCAGCGGATCAAAGCTCTCATGACAACCCTCCCGGAGAACAGTGTCCTGTGCTGGGATCCTCAGCATAAGAAGGACATGAATCCATTAAAGAGAGTCCAGAGGAGGCCACAAAGCTGTTCAGAGGGCTGGAGCACTTCTCCTATGAACAGGCTGAGAGTTGGGGTTGTTCAGCCTGAAGAAGAGAAGGCTCCTGGGAGATCTTATAGCACCTTCCTGTACCCAAAGGAGTTATAAGAGAGCTGGAGAGGGAGTTTTTGCAAGGGCATGTAGTGACAGGACATGGGGGAATGGCATCAAACTGAAAGAGGGCAGGTTTAGAACAGATATAAGAAAGAAATTCTTCACTAGGAGGGTGGTCAGACACTGGCACAGGTCAGGTTGTCCAGAGAGGTCATGGATGCCCCATCTCTCTAAGTGTTCAGGGCCAGGTTGGATGGGGCTTTGAGCAGCCTGGTCTACTGGAAAGTGTCCCTGTCCATGGCATGGGGAGAACTAGACGATCTTTAATGTCCCTTTCAGCCCAAACTATTCTACAGTTCTATGACTCTACATGCAAAATATTTCATTAAGGTAGACCCACTTACGATAATTGTTAAAATGTTATGAATTCCTTGATTCTAATTCACTGCTTAAGTTATCAAAGGTAATTTTGTTATTTGAGAATAATTTAAAAACTATAAAATAGCTAATTTTTGTTACTGGATTATGATTGATCTAATGACTATTGTATGAGAGTTAGTTTTGCCCAGCAAATAAAAGCTATATCTGTGATATAAAATTCTATGTGTTATAATGTAAGCAATTTCTTTTATAAAATAAGTTGTGCAAGGATGAAGTTCTCATCACTTGATCCATAAAAGAAAAATTCTTTTACCAACCAACTTTGAGCTGTAGCATATCCAGATGAAATTCAGTACTGTTAAAATAAAGTCCTTTTTTTTCAAATACTCTCATCATTGGGTCCACAACTTCTAGTATACATAACATTATTGGACTCCACTCAATCATGGCTAGGCTTTGCAAACGAAGATTTGGGAAGGGTTCTATCCACATTTGTTGCAAGCACGCTGGTGGTTAATAAGGCCAATACGAGATAGACGCGTCTGATTGCAAAAGGCACAGCAGAAAGACTCCTTAGGAGGTATATTCTGCAGGACACGATTCTTTCTGCGTTATCTTTTCTTCTCAGGAGTGATCCTGTGTGCGTTCTCAAAGGAAGCAGCAGCGTTATAGATGGTGTCTCTCCAGGCCTCCCGATTGGAGGCCAGAGTAGACCAGTTATGTTGATCAATATGGCCAAGGCTGAGATGTTGTTTCAGGGAGTCCTTGTATCTTTTCTTTGGGGCTCCTCTCTTGTGGCAGCCAGTGGCAAGTTCACCATAAAGCAAGATCTTAGGGAGGAGGTGGTCCTTCATCCTTGAGATGCGTCCTACCCATCGCAGCTGTGTTCTCAACAACATGGCCTCAATACTTGTGACAGCTGCTTGTTCTAGAACAGATGTATTGGTCACATAATCTGACCAGTGGATGTTTAGGATTGTACGGAGGCAGCGTTGATGGAAATGTTCTAGGAGTCACAGGTGGTGGCGGTAGATGACCCATGATTCGGAACCATATAAAAGAGTAGCCAGCACAATGTCTCTGTAAACACTGATCTTGGTACTTTTCTTCAAGTGTTTATTATGCCATACTCTTTTGTGGAGTTTTCCGAAAGCACTACATGCCTTTGCTAACCTGTGGACTCCATTACAAGAAGAACTAAAATGGAGCAGTAGAATATTTTAACAGTGAACTTGCAGAAGAATATTATAAAAACTTAGATTTTTGTGTCTCTGTAAATGCACACTAAATCTTGATTTTCTTATTTGCTTGAGTAATTAAATTGTTATGGGTTCAGACAGCTAACATGACTTCTTTTTACTATAGTATTCTGTATTTGCATAGCACCTCTCCTCTAACAGGGGGAGTGATAGGTAAGTATTTTTTATATTTCTATTTCACAGAATTACAGAATATATGAAGTTAGAAGGGTTGCATCAGGACCATCGAGTCCAACTCCTAGTCCTGCACAGGACATCCCCAAAAATTATACCATATACCTAAAAGAGTATTGTTCAAACGTCTCTTGAACTCTTCCAGGCTTGGTGCTGTGACCACTTGGTGCTGAGGAGCCTCTTCCAGTGCCCAACCACCCTCTGGGTGAAGAACCTTTTTCTAACGTCCAACCTAAACTCCCCTAACACAACTTCAAGCCATTCCCTTGAGTAGTTCTTGCTGTCTACTATGTTACACCGTATTCAGCATTATGGAAGGTCTAATGCTGATGACATTGCAATTGTACTATTTATCCACAGAGAATAACAGCGAAAAGGGAAATGATTAATTCTAGATGTCAGGAAAGGGGACAGGTGAAAGAATTCTACAATTCTGATCTTACTGACATTATGTTTCTGTGAAGGAAACAAAGGAAACTCAAAATACTATATTTCACTATAATCACTGATTGCAGCGCTATCCCAATTTCTTTTGTAATAAATGACATGTAATCACCCTAAAGTAATCAGATAATTAATTCAGGAAAAAGTATATGGGATGGAAGGGAGAGTTCTCACATGTGTTACAAGACTTTTACCACATCTGCACAACATTGCGGTCCATCCCATCAATTTCATTTGATTCTGTGATTGGATTTATTTCTCCTGACTTTGATGTCTTGCTGCACCCTGGCAGGACACAGAGTGCCCACAAAAGCAGCTCTATCTCTGCCCTCCTCAGCTAGGTAAGGGAGAGAAAATATAAGGAAAGTCTCATGAGTCTAAATAAGGGCAGGGAGAGATCACTCACCAGTGACTGTGACAGGCAAAATGGACTTGACTTAGGAAAATTGGTTGAATTTATTACCAGTCAAAATCAGAGCAGGATAATGAGAAATAAAATAAATCTTAACGATACCTTCTGCCCACCGCTCCTGCCTTCTTTGGCTTACATTTATTCATGATTCTCTCCCTCCTCCCCACCTAGCAGCACAGGGAGACAGGGAATGGGTGTTACAGTCAGTTCATCTCCTGTTGTTTTCTCCTCAGGGAGAGGAGTCCTTCCCCTGCTCCAGAGGGGTCCCTCCCACTGGAGACAATTCTCCATAAACTTCTCCAACATGAATCCTTCCCATGGGCTGCAGTTCTTCACACACTGGCCCAGCATGGGTCCCTCCCTCAGGATGCAGCCCTTCAGGTGCAGGCTGCTCCAACGTCGGTCCTCCACAAGGTCATAAGTCCTACCAGAAAACCTACTCCAGTGTGGGCTCCTCTCTCCATAGGTCTGCAGGTCCCTCTCAGGAGCCTGCTACAGCACAGACCTCCCATAAAGTCACAACCTTATCCACCTGCTCCAGTGCAGGGTCATCTACAGGCTGCAGATGGATCTCTGCTCCCCTGTGGATGTCCATGTGCTGCAGGGGCACAGCTGCCTCACTAAGGTCTGCACCACAGGCTGCAGGGGAATCTCAGCTCTTGTGCCTGGAGCACCTCCTCCCTCTCCTTCACTGCCCTTGGGGTCTGCAGGATTGTTGCTCTCACATATTCTCACTTGTCTGTTCTCAAGTGCAATTATTTCTGCCCAATAACTTTTTTCTCTCCTTCTTAAATGTGTTATCACAGAGGCCTTACTACCATCACTGGTTGGCTTAGCCTGGGCCAGCACCAGGTCCATCTTGGAGCCAGTTGGCATTGGCTCTGTTGGACATGGGGAAGCTTCCAGCAGCTTCCCAGAGAAGTCTTCCCTATAAAACCTCCAGCTACCAGAATCATGCCATGCAAATCCGAAACATTTGTTCTCTATCCAAAACAGAGAGACAACAGACAATTCAGTTCTTTGAACATAAGCATTCCTGTCTGTTCAGGAAGCCTCCAGCTCCTGCTACAGAAGGGTACAAGACTCGCCAAGACACGTGTTGCATTTGTCAACACCATGCAGGTGTTTGGACAGAGTAGGACATCCCATAGGCAGCCTATGTTTAGACATCTGAACTGAGACCACACATATACACATTTTCAGAATATAACTCACTCCCTTCTTTTGAACCATGTAACTCACAATAATGAAGTGCATTTTACCCTAATGCTACGTGAGGTACTTGACCCAGTGGACAGGCACAGATCAGGATTCAAAGTCAGGATTCAGTGTGAGTTTGAAACATCTGAGTTTCCTCGTAGGATTTGTGTTCGAGTCCCTTCACCAGCCTCGTTGTTCTTCTCTGGACCTGTTCCAGCACCTCAACATCCTTCCTGAACCGAGGGGCCCAGAACTGGACACAGTACTTGAGCTGTGACCTCACCAGTGCTGAGTACAGGGGAAGAATCACTCTCCTGGTCCTGTTGGCCACACTGTTCCTGATCCAGGCCAGGATGCCATTGGCCTTCTTGGCCACCTGGGCACACTGCTGGCTCATGTTCAGCTTCCTGTCAATCCAAACTCCCAGGTCCCTTTCTGCCTGGCTGCTCTCCAGCCACTCTGTGCCCAGCCTGTAGCTCTGCAGGGGGTTGTTGTGGCCAAAGTGCAGGACCCAGTACTTGGCCTTGTTGGACCTCATCCCGTTGGAATCAGATCAACTCTCCAGTTTGTCCAGGTCCCTCTGCAGAGCCCTCCTGCCTTCCAGCTGATCGACAGTCCCCCCAGCTTAGTGTCATCTGCAAATTTTCTGATGGTGGACTCAATCTCCTCATCTAAATCATCAATAAAGATATTAAACAGAACTGGGCCCAACACTGATCCCTGGGGAACACCACTAGTGACCGGCCACCACCTGGATGCAGCACCATTCATCACCACTCTCTGGGCCTGGCCCTTCAGCCAGTTCCTAACCAGCCAGTTCCATCACAGACTGCCCCTGTCCAAGCCATGGGCTGCCAGATTTTTCAGGAGAATGCTGTGGGAGATGGTGTCAAAGGCTTTGCTGAAGTCCAGATAGACCACATCCACAGCCTTCCCCTCATCCACCAGGTGGGTCATCTGATCATAAAAGGAGATCAGGTTGGTCAGACAGGACCTGCCCTTCCTAAACCCCTGCTGGTTGATTATGATCCCTTGTCCATCCTGTAGCTGTTGTGTGATTGCACTTAGGATGATCTGCTCTATAACCTTGCCAGGCACTGAGGTCAGACTGATGGGCCTGTAGTTTCCCGAGTCCTCCTTGTAGCCCTATTTTTGGGTGGGCGTGACGTTCACCAACTTCCAATCATAGCATAGAGATCTAGGGCATTTGAGGTGCCACTTGCCATCTGCAAGTGGTTAATAGATATGACACAGGGCCTGTAGAAGACACGTGCCTTTTTTTCTAGAATTGCAACTACAGACCTTATAGGATGGCCCAAGACATCTGAAATGGTGCTAGATAACAGTATAGGTAATTGAATTGCACTTACAATGTTCATCCAATACATATAGTGACACTATATGTGTCACTTCCCTTTTCTTACTATAGCTACTCAAAAGTCAGAAAGTTAACTAGGGTTTAATTTCTACCTTCAGTTTAGACCTTTTTTTTCTTAAATTTGCAGTAATATCTTGGGAACTATGAAAAAAATGCAAAAGATTTACAAAAATTCATAGTTCTGCTGAATCCAAAGCAATTACTCAAACAGCTAATAATCCATTGCTTATTAGTACAATATGTTTTTTTCAAGCATCTGGATGTGGGTGTTAAATCCCTAACAGCTGTTAGTGATTCCCTGCTGTATTTCTGTATTTTTTTATTGTAATCATGTGTCTCTTGAATATTAGAAGCATTTTAATACATAGAGTTACCAAGCAACTGCTCAAGACAGTTTTATTTTATGCACATTTCTTGCATGCTTCATGAGGCTGCTCTGTGAACAGAATCATCAAAGCATGAGAACAGAAGAGTAAGCTGGAGAAGGAGCCCAGCTAAAGGATACAGCAATTTTAGAGGACTAATTCTATGAAACTCACTCTAATAAACTTCAAAGACTCAAAGAGCATAGAGGCTGTTAACCTTATACAGCTTCAGGCTTCACCCTCTGACATGTGAGGCTGGCTGCAAGCTTCTTGCCACAAACATGATTTTTAAGAACTTAAGTCCTTTTGTCTTGGCCCTAAAATTATACTTGTGTAGAGCATATTTTCAAATGTTCAACCTTAAGTACAAACCTAGTAATCTCAACATTAATAAGCAGCCTAAAATGACAGTTTGTATGTGGTGGTAGTAGTCCTACAAGGCAGTGTCAGTATTCTTGATTTTATTTAGCCCAGGTTTTTCACCATTTAAGTGCACCTCAGCATATTTTTAGGCCTTATCTCCAATAACAAGAGAGCTCAGATCTTACATCTCTTACAAAAGCTGAATATCACAGGATTTCTCAAAGGTGCAGCACCTGGAAGCAAGCAACTACATATTTATTTTATATATATTGGTCAGCATACTTTGGTTATGGTTAGATCCTAAGAAACTGTCATGCCTTGATGTTTTTAGAAAACTACAATTTATCTACACAATAATCCTGAAACTGTAGCAAATATACAATTTCATACAAGATATGAGGAAAAGACGGCAACAATATTCCCTCCTGGAAGACAAAGTGTTTCTGAGAATGATGATACCAAACAGGACTAGAGTATGAAAAAGTGAATATATGAGACACAAAACCTTGTTCATTGAAAGGATTTTGGATTTAAGGCTAAGTGCTTTTTAGGAAAACATGATTTTGCTCAATCTGAAAAATACAAACTATTTTTCTTTCCTTCTGTACTTCTAACTGCATGACTGCTATGGCACTGTAGAACTAGTTTTCTGGGTTTTTTTGTTGTGTTTTGTTGGGTTTTTTTCCTAGCAAGAACACCCACGAGAGGATCTGCAGGAGTTAGCACATCTCCTGCAGAGCTTGTGTTCAGGCAAAATTAAGAAATCTTTCTGGATAGCAGCTGACATGGAATAGAGCTATTTGTCTTTTCCATGTAACCTTGAGAACTCCAGCTTCCTGGGACACATCTTACTGCTGTGATAACAGGTCTGTTACCCACAGGCAGTTGTCTTGAACTGTGCTAAGTGGCTATGCTGCTGGCCTTGAAAGCAAAATAAATGCATTTAGTTGCTGCTATGCTTAGACTTATACTGATAGTCCAAGCAGAGCAAGTATGAGTGTCTGATCTACAAGCTGGATAAACTGTTTCTGTATAAATTAGAGTTTTCATGTTCGCATAGCTAATCACACATGCTGAAAAGCTGTAACATCCATATTCCCCATTGAAAGGATGCTCACCTTAGAGCTAAAAAAGGTGAAAATCTCCACAGGATAACTTGAAAAAATATCTGTGACACTTTTTCCAAAATATACTTCAGGGTCAAATTGATTTCACAGAATCACAGAATCAGCTTGGTTGGAAAAAACCTCTGAGATCACTGAGTCCAACCTTTGACCTAACACCAACTTGTCTACTAGACCACGGCACTAAGTGCCACATCCAGTCTTTCTTTAAATAGCTCCAGGAACAGTGAATCCACCACTGCCCTGGGCAGCCCATTCCAATGCCCACTCACTCTCTGTGCAGAACTTCTTCCTCATGTCCAACCTAAACCTCCCCTGGCACAGCTTAAGACTATGCCCTCTTGCGCTGCCGCTGGTTGCCTGGGAGAAGAGACCAAGCCCCACCTGGCTACAACCTCCTTTCAGGGAGTTGTAGAGAGCAATAAGGTTTCCCTCGAGTCTCCTCTTCTCCAGGCTAAACAATTCCAGCTCCCTCAGCTGCTCCTCATAGGACTTGTGCTCCAGACCCTTCACCAGCCTCATTGCCCTTCTCTGGACACTCTCCAGCACCTCAATATCCTTCCTGAATGGAGGGGCCCAGAACTGGACGCAGCACTTGAGCTGTGGCCTCACCAGTGCTGAGTACAGGGGAAGAATCACTGCCTTGGTCCTGCTGGACACACTTGCTGATCCAGGCCAGGATGCCACTGGCCTTCTTGGCCACCTAGGCACACTGCCAGCTCAAGTTCAGTACCCCCAGGTCCCTTTCTGCCTGGATTTCAGGTTACCTGGATTGTGAATTCACACCAAAAACTGTGGCAATCCTTTCTGAGCCAGAAAGTCAGATATTAGTGCTGCACTAATGGTTGCCATAAATTGCCACCAGGGAGAAGGAGGACTGAAGGAAAGACAGGATGACTTTCTCCGCCCCAACCAAAACTGTTGTTGAAACACAGCAACAGCTGAGTGTGACACTACAGCATGTTTCATATGATATAAAAAGCATGATAGATCAGGTGACCTCACACTAGGAGTTTTCAGTTTCTGAGTGGTTTGTCACAATATGCAAAGCCTAGTTTTATGTTCAAGGACACAAAGAAGGTTTGCTTATGGGGTGCTTTATTTGGTCCATTAGTAACTGACCACACAGTTTCAGGCATTAACATCCTGCTTCTCTACTTCCAAGCAGCTGCGAAGTTCTACCTGCACTGTACCTGGGTCATAAAGCATTATCTTCTCAAGTATTGTCTACAAGACTCATCTTTGTTAATAAAAAGGTCCAATGACTTTTGAAGACAGGCCAACAAAAGTCAGCACTAGAATGGTACAAAGCGTTATAATGGTCATGCTGTTGCAGACTTCTTCTCTGGATATGTAGTCACCAGCCTTCCCCCAGTCCCCTGAGGAATTATGCAGGATAATAAAGATGATCTGAACCTCATTTCTTCAGGCTACTCCATTTTACCTGGAGAAGGAACATGGCATTGTAGGTAGAATATGCTTCTACTAAACTGGGTTTTTTTGTGTAATAACTAGAAAAAGAAAACAGCTTTGTGTTTCCTTTTACATAATACATTAACACCCTGCCACCCATAAATACTCAGACTCAACCTCCTGTCAGATTTCATTTAAACTCCTTTTTAATGTTTTCTTCCCCTCCTTTCAGCACACTGTTTGATACTCTGCCTTTTTACTGGCTTCTTGGGAGCTTGTCTACACATGAAATTAATTTAGTAACTTCTTAATATTACCGTTTTGAAATCTTATTCACATTTAAGCTGATTTAATTTCTTCACTAATCTGAATAAGTGATAAAATGCTGCAATGAAGATTTCTAAATACATTGTTATTCAGCAAAAAATACTGAAGATGACAATTGTTTTCTATTTTAATCCAAAATAACTTATTTCTACTCTTAAAATAAAGTCTATTGCTACTGAAACTCTTCCTGGTGAAGTGAGACTATGATTGATGTCAAAAATATAATTAAATGAATAATTTAATATAGTGTAATTTGTAATTGTAACATAGTCCTGCCATAGCAATCTTTTTTAATTCTAATTTAATCATATTTGATATAATTCCCAGAAGCTATGAATGATCCTGAGAATAGAAGACTTCTTGTCTGATAGACTTCCTACTTCTTGCATGGATGGAGAGAATATTGCAATATGGAAGTGTTCAAAGATCTTCTACAATGAATGCTTTTAATTTGATTAATATGATCTCTTTAATTAATTTTGTTTCATCTGTTCATTGCATCTCTTGTCACTTTGAGCCACTGACATAAAGGTCCCCACATCATTTCATTGACTATGGATAGAATCTGGAGGTTTGAAGCGGGAGAAAATGTGTCTCAATCTCTGACTCTTTTTATCATGCAGACTGCTTAGCTTTGGTGGATTGACCTCATTACTGGGATATTGAATCCACAGCTGCCTGCTCCTCCTCTTCATCTTTCTCCTCCTCCACGGGGTCTTTATATGTCTGCATTGCAGAAGGAGGCACGTCCGGGGAGGGATGCTGAGCACTTTCCCCACACTCAGCACTGTTCTTTTCTCTGCTTCTTTCTGGAAATGTCCAACAATATATCTCCAAGATAAATCCTAGTGCAATCTTGGGGGCAGTTTACCTGCTAGGAGGCAATACCATTAAATCTACCCATTTCACAAATGCAAGCATCCTTTATTCTGAGTCATGCTGTGGCGGCAGGCAGGTTTCACCATATCTGCAGAAAACCTACAAAAATGTTGTTTCTGGGCCTTGGGGCCATAAAATGTGGGCACATGGTTTAGTGCTGTGCTATATTGTTGTATGTAGTCTGTCACAGAGGGAGCTAGATCAGGACTGTGGGGTGTTTTAAATAAATGAACTTAATTTACTCTTTATTCTTATTCCTTTGACATTGCCCTCCTGAAAGAAAGAAAATTATGGATTATTATTCACTTCTGCCAGCGAAACATTTCTCAGAACTGACCTTAAAGAGACAGCAAAGTATCTGAGTGCAATATTATATAAATTGTTGATGCTATTCCTGAAAATCTTAACATTTCTTTTTGTTTGAAAAGTACATATGTGTATGTTTGCATATATTGCAACTGAGAAAAGCTACTACTTAGCAAATAAAAGCATATTGTCAATGGAAAATTTGACAAAATTCCAATTTTCTACAGGCTCTTACAATGGTATATTTTTCTACCAGCTTTTATATGTCATCAGTGCAATTGCTGAGAGTAGACGGATTTTTTGGGTTTACACAGGTTAATTTACTTTATGACATTGTATGATTGCTTTGGAATGCAGCAATATATCTTCTATACCCAGTGCTTAGGTTCTAGGCAGTAGCAACATTATTTAAAGCAAGGAGCTGTCATCACGATTCTGTACTCACTCTTAGCCCCTCTACAATGCAAGAGGAGAATACAGCTGCCTCATGCTTCAGAAGATTTTTATTTAGCAAAATAGATCACTATTTTATTTCACCCTTTTTATTCTGTTTCTGCTATTTACATAGTTAGGATACAGACTGGAATAAAGATTTCTTTCATTTGAAATGTCGTGAGATCAGAGATTAACCTGATTTCTGAAGGGAGAGGATTCAGTAGCTGTAGCTTTGTTATCAGTAACTTCAGTCATCTGCCCCTGATCTCTCCCTGGGCCTGGGATTATAACAGTTATTTTCTGTGTTGATGGAGGAGGAAAAGAAGGAAATAAGCAAATGTCAACACAGCAATGTCTTTAAAAGGTCAAAATTAAACATGAAGTTAGATCTGCCATGGAACAGGACAGCGGTGCACTAAAAACGGAATGACCATCCCTGAGGAAGTGTCCTGACATCTCAGCACCAGAGCAACAGCCAGTAGTTTTTACTGTTTGCCAGCAAGGACACAGCTCCCAATGCAGTGCCATTAAGGACAGTGAAGAGCCAGTCTGTGCCCTCTACGTGGAATTCACAGCACTGCCCAGCTGCCAATGGCTCTGCACTGTCCCTTAGGTATGGAGATGTCACAGGTCCAGCCTCCAGAAAATCTGCCAGGTGGTTTCCAAGTCATTGTCAGATCCCATTGACAACAGACCTCAAATCTCTTCTTTCTTGTACAAAACCAAAACAAATATCTGATATTTCCCCAGTTTTACTTTGTGATATCTAATTAGACTGGGAAGAAAGTCACTTGTAAATATGGACAATATTTGAGTTATTTCTAATCTTTATTTACTCACTATCCCAAGGCATAGTCTAAGGATTTTTGTTAATATTGACTTCAAATAATTAAAAGATATGACCCTTCTGCCAAATATTATTTGATATAATATAGAGAATAGTATGTACCAGGACTAGATTTCTAAAGGATGTGCAGAAATTCTCCTTAAAAATATGATGCTTTTCCACAGTAATTAACTCTTCTTTCCACTCACATTATGATGGAGTCTATAGGAATTTATAGGAATCTTGAAGCAGTTTGAATCCCCAAGTATGCCATTAAGGAGCTTGCAGAAGATCTACCAACAGTTAATCAACACCCCTCACCTATCCACCGCCTAAAACTCATCATGATCATTTCTGAACAACATTATAATATTAGCTGCAGGGTGATAAGTCACAAAAATAAAACAAAACAAAAAAACCCAAATGCCAAAATAGCTGTTAGTCACAGGAAAATATAAACAACAACAAGCTTTCCCTGCTTCCTTCTTCCTTTTTTTTTTTTCATTCCCCTTTAATGTATTTCTTTTTGTTAGTTCTGAGCACCATCTGCTGGATGCTGTCAGCTTGCACTAATACTCATTCTTGGGGTGAGGACAGGTTTTTCCCACACACACATATAAGCTGAGTGAGGAAGGTCTTGCCCCCATACACAAAGACAACACCTTTTATATAAATATCCTCCCAGTCCTCATAAAAATAGATAACTGAATATGTTTTATCATTTGTTTCTAAACACAGGAGAGGCACTTAATATATCATGGATTGCATCCTGTCTTGGAAGTGCTGAAATAAATCAGTGGTCAGTGGCACAGTTGTGTGCTCATGTATCAAACACTAATCTGCTCTTACCACCAGGCAAGCACTGCCCAGACGGTGTCTGGGGAAGGACAAGCTCTAATCTTAATTATCAGACTCATGTTTACTTGGTGTTAGAAGATACAGATGTAAAAATAGGCTTTTAACTTTCAGCTTTTGTTTTAGATTTATTATCCTGCCTTGTAAGGTAGCAACCATACTCTGACATGTTTTTTCCTTAGAAAATCCTAGATGAATTTCTCTGAAAGGTCTGGTTTCACTGACTCCAGTACTTTCCCATTAGAGGCTATAAGACTTGTATGAAGAAAACACAATCTTATCTTGTCATCCCTAAGACACCTACTTTAGAAGTCTTTCCAACTATGCGCATGTAAGCTGTGACAATAAAGTGTCTACACTGGTCTTTATAAGCTGTTGCTTAAATTTTTTTACATTAATTTTGCAAAGGTGAGGGGGTTTTGACAGCTAATTCATGCAAATCTTTGGGAAAAAATGGCACTACATTTTTGTTATCTGTGCTGAGTCACTAATGTACAATTATTATCTGTGTGCAGCTGAGTACACTTATGAAGAGAACTGCTCCAAATGCCTTTGAGCACAAAAGTAGCCTTACTGAGCTATACCTTGAAAAGGGAATGAGATAAAAAAGAAATCCTCTCTTCCACAATTGCTTTTTATTTTTTGTCATAAACACCTTGATTTCTCCCCAAAAATTCAGGACAAATGTATATGTTGCTGAGGGCAAAGGCAAAACTAACTAGTGCAGAGGGAGGGGGCAAAATAGAACATGTCTAGAACCACATTTGAGAGTGTTCTACCCACATGCCCCCGAAATTCAAGCCATTTACTCCATAAAAGACACAAAAATCAAACAGTAATCACCTCAGGATAATTTCCATTTGTTATTTTTCCTTTGGTAGAATGGGATATGCAGACCAAATGGAATGTGCAGCTTACAATGTTTACAGTAAATAAATTCCTTCTTACTTTGGATTTCATTGTGAATATATGAAGAACATAGGACTCTAGATAATAGCATGCATCTGCAAAGGGTAGAGCAAGAACCATCATTGTGAATGTTAAAACACTCTCATAATTTACTCAGAGGTTTCCTCTCTTCTGAAATGAAAAAATTATGAAAAAGTTGCCTTTTTTTTTTTCTTCTTTAGTTCTCATGTGACTCTAGTATTCCAAATGGTAATATTAAGGGTTTTATAAGCTAAGAAATAGATTGCTGGGGGACAGAATAAAAACGTGGGAAATCATTTTATGCCATTGATATTCAAAAACTGAAATGAGCAGCACTAGTGTTACTAATGTATTCCAGATGGCACAGCAGTATTGCCACTGTGCTCCAATTGAGGTGGAAACAAAAATATTAATATTAATGGAAAGATTGAAGAAGCTGATGCTCTTACTGCCTGAGAATGTTCTTGCAATTTCTTATAACATTAAAACACCTTTACTGAGGTACAATCAGAGAACTGTGCCATAACTTAGGTTGAAATGAGTATTGTCAAGCCAAATTTTGTATCTAAGGATGGAGATCCCACAGGCTCTCTGGGCAACCCATTCCAGAGATTTATCACTCTCATTATAGTAATTGGCTTTGTCCTGCTACTTAATTGGGATTTTAGCTGTCTGCAGCTTGTGCCCATTTTCCTAGCATTGGAGCCTGTGCACCTCTAAGTGGAGTCTGGCTCCATCTTCACTATAAACACTCACTAAACAGTTGGAAAAAAGCAATTTACTTTTCTTTGGGCTGGACAAACCCATCTCTCTACAACTCTGTTCATGTCACATGTGCTGGCCCTCCAATCATTTTGATGGCCCTCTGCCATACTCAGTTCAATTAATCACTGTCTTACTTGTGCTGGGAAGCACAAAATTGGACACAGCACTTTCAATGGTGTCTTGCAACTGCTACACTGTACAGACAGCAGTAATCACATCCATCTTCCTGTGGCTGTGGCCTTACTGGTACAGTCCTTTATGTTCTTAGGCTTCACTGCAACACATACAAGCCAGTTCATATAAACCAAACACTGGTGGGTTCTGTGTTGCTCTAATATAATTGTAACATTGTTTCATTGGACTGTAACTGAATTTCCAGAGAAAATCTGCAGTTAACTGCAGTTGTTATCTAATTAATAACCATATCATGTTATCTGTTTTTAAGTTAATATCTTAATGAAGTTCTGTAAGCTGGAGAATCCCTCCTATGAGCTATACAAAATACCATGTGGGGAGACACACAGAAAATGCAACTTCAGTAGAAGCACACATCACTTTGCACTAATGAAGCTTCGTGGAACTCCTACACAGCAGATAATTATTACATCCATTATGCAGGGAGGAGGAACTGAAGCATAAATAAGCAACTGAACTAATTTTAAAGTCCTCAGTTATGACCTAAATGACCTCTTATTTAATGGGAGTTTTAAGAATGATTTAATTAGAGGAGAACTAGGTCAAGGTCAAGTGCTTTTGAAAATCTCACACTACCTTTTTCTAACTCTAGGTCAAACAGAGAACAGAAGTCAAAAGAAAACTCTCTTCCTAATCCTTTAATTTATTTATATATATATCATACCCATAAACAGCGAACCAGATTCCTCCTCCCCATGTGCTAACATCCCTACTGGGATCAACACAGACTTAAAAAGGGAAAAATTGATTAGTTCCACAGTTCTGGGGGATGAAAATAGCCAGTTAGACAGATGCACATAATAGTAGATAGGTTTTTTTAAACCATTTCATAATTCAGATATTCAGTGGTTTATCTACAGTATGTTGCTATCCAGAACAGTATCCATCCATTGCAAACAAATGACTTTCCATGAACCCTATTTTTATCAGGACAACCTGTCAAACTGTCTTCTTAACAACATATTTTCATAGCAGTATTGGTCAGTTTGTTTACTTTCAAATCCTGAAATGTCTTTTAGAAGACTTAGGAATTTTTTATTTCTATTTAACAGTCTGAAAATTTTGTCAAAAATGAAATAAAAGATCTCCAAACATTCCTGGGTGAACAGGGAAATTATATTTTCTTGGACATTTCAAGGATAACCTTGAAGACTTTAAAATTAAGGGTGCTTATGATATCAAAACAAAAATTAACACTTTTGATGTTGACCTTATAAACTAATATAACTGAAAAATCAGGAAATAGCCATACAGGGGCCACAAGATGGCACTGCTTCATGCCACCTGCTCTATTCTAAGTGTCCTAAAACAATACATACGTAAAAAGAGATGATAAAACCATATGTAAAAGATATGTATACAGGCTTATAAAAATAAAATTAATAGCAATACATGAAAAGGAAATAATAAAAAGTTAGCCAAATAACATATTCAGCAGAAATGGTGTAGAACTCATTCAGCAATTATATATTTGCCCCAATGTTATGTGGAGGTGGAGAGGGCCTGGAAGTAAGGAACAGTTGGTCTGGTTCATATTAAGCAAGAAGTCATCAATAAGACGTGTGTACAGCATTACCTCAACTAGGAAGCATCAAATGTCATAAACTTTGTTAGAAGGCTTTCTAGAAAGTATTAATTTGTTAATTTATAACATTTTTCATCCTCTTCTTAATAGTAAAATCACTGAGGTTGGAAAAGACTGTAAGATTGAGTTTAACTATTAACCCAGCACTGCCAAATCTACCACTAAACCGTGTCCCTAAGTGCCACATCCACATGTCTTAAATGCCTCAGGGGTTGGTGACTCAACTTCCCTGTTCCAACACTTGACAGCTCCTTTGCTGAATAGATTTTTCCTAATATCCAATCTAAACTTATCCTGGTGCAATCTGAGGCCATTTCCTGTCACTTGTTACTCGGGAAAAAGAGATGGACACCCGCACTGCCACACATGATGGGGAAGCTCACTGGGATAGTCTGTCTGGAAAAACCACAACTCCACGGAGTGTGAGTCCTGGCAGAGTGTTTCTCTGCTCAGAGAAATACTTTATGTGTTTGCTGGGAAGGGAGGAGAAACAGGAGGGGGAAAGCCAGACATAGTGTTTAGAAGATTGGCTCAGGACCCTGACATATGTGTTTGTAGTGAGTTTCTGTTCTGCAGATAGTCCGGTCTTATCATGTCTCTAAGCAACAAGATTTATAATTTGCACGTGCACTAACAGAGAGTAAATTGCTTCAAATGTACATAAATTTTAAGCCAGATCTGAATCTTTATTTAGTGATTGCTTTATTATCATAATAAGTAGGGGAATAAATATTGTCATGGCTTGAAGACCTTCATAAAGCATATTATTTTTCTGTATTCATATAATATCTAGAAATTTTTTATATTCAGAGTTCTGAGTAATGCTCTAAATTACTGTGTGGACAGGGCCTTCCACCTGCACAATTCACCTCTTGATATTTTTCAGAGGTTTGTGATGACAGAATGTAGAATTCTCTGTATTATGGAGTATTCAGTTGTGTTATACCTTTATGCAAAACACACATTTTTTCCAATGCTTGTGATCTGTATGACACTAAAGGTATACATAAACAGTAATAAATGTGAAAGCTAAATCCAGAAATAAATTCGGTAGAATTATGAAAAAAAGTGTTTCATAATTCCACTAGAAGCATATGCAAATGTGAAGTATGTTATCTGTATTCCAGGTGTTATAAAACATGTCAAATATTAGACTTAAATCTTCCTGGTAATTTGTGACATACTGTACAAGTATATTTTAAAACAGGAAACTAATATTTTGAAAATTAGAAACAAAAGAGTATTTATGGGACTTGAAAATTGGACTTTTTTTCTTCTTTATGCTCTAACGTAACTAGAAACATTTCAAGATGACTGAATAAGTCTACTACAAATGACTGAATTCTACAGCACAGAAACAACATTCTACAACGCAGAGAATAAAGAGAAGATAGTAACAAGTCAAATGGCATATTAAAAGGTGTGATTTTGGCCATCATGACAAAGTTGATGCTATTGAAGATATGGGAGATTTATTCATTCATTAAACGTGCCAAAGTAATTGTATAGCAGCAACATTCTGACTGGTAACATTTGGGGTCAATGTGTAATCGGTATGAATTGATAAATAACTTCTATACAGAACAACACAAATTAGTCATGTTGGACTGGAACCTGGAGAGGGTTCGGTGTCTTTACCTTAATTGTTAAAATGTCTTTAATTGGCAACCATCTCTGAACTGGATAGTCTTGTTGAATAATAATGAACACATACAGACTCCTACAGGTAGAAACCTAAGCATAGGTGTCTCCATCTCGAGATGAAGTCCCTCCTAGATATATTTCTAGAAGGCTATTAGAGAGCTGATGTGACTATCCACACATTGACTTCTAGGATTGTTTGAGACGTGTTAGTGTTTGACCTGGTCTCCACTTGCCACAGTAAAATGGTGGATCATCTGCCTTCCAAAAATCCAAGGAATCTCAAAAAGCAGTGAATGCTTATGTGTGAGCAAGTGAACAGAGGATATTTTGAGTTTATGAATCCCTTTGCAACATAAGAATGGCATACCTGATGCCTATAATTTTTCCTGGAACTGAGTAGCTTCCATATCCAATTTTTTTTCCTTTTCTTTTGAGAAATGTCTCACATAGTTTAGACTCTGCTTTTAGATAGTTTAAATGGTATTCACCTGTCTTACTTTAGACATTTTTATATGATCAGATCTCGTAGAATAATTTTCTAGTCAAGGAGGCTATGAGACATTTTTAGACTGCAATTAAACTCATCTTAAAGTACATGGTTGAAAAAGGTCAGATGAATCACATTCTCATTTCCCTTCATTATCTATACAGTATGGCTAACTCAGGTGTACACATCTAAAGTCAGGTCAGATGAATCATGCACTATGGTATCCCTCAAGGACAGAGTTGAAGGGAGGAGTTGCATTCCTTCCAAAATGACTTGTTACCACAGTGTCTGGAGTTGTCAGAAGTCAGAAAGATTAATTCTATTTATATATTTGTATAATGTATGATTGTCATTTCACATGTTCTTATTATTTATGTCTCAATAAATGAAAAGTTTCAACCTGAGAAAACAGGTATATCAGTATTAATATTTGAATGAGCATTTTTAAATTGTTTATTTTAAAAAGAAGCAGATAATCATACTTTCACAGCATTAGTCTCAAACATATGTCACAAAATTTAAGTTGGCTGCATTTTATGCAGCATAAGGAGAATCAGATAGACAATTACTTACTTTGCATAAAATCTAGCACTGCAAGGTCCATACCTCACATAAATTAATCATTAAAAGAGACTTAAATTTACACAGCTGGTTTATACCAGAATAATTATTACTATCATGTGCTTATTACATTTTGTTCTGCTGCTAGGAATCCTAAACCAAATTTACTCTGTCCTCTAAACAAAGAGTGAGAGTTGAATGAGGCCTTGCTGGGATGAATAATTTACTAAATCCTTTGTTGAGCATAGAAAAATCCTCTTCACTTTTAATACAATTCATCAAATCTTCATTTATGCAAATACAATTCCTAGTGAAACTGGACTGTAAGAAGATCAGTAATGTTGTGGGACTTAGAAATAACTGGCATAATCCGAAAGTCCAGCAAACAGGAGCAGAAGAAAGAGTAGAAAACAGGAATGAGGAGGATGAGGAAGCTTCACTGTCAAACTGCCTTTGGTGTCATGAAAATGCCACGTGTTTACTGCTAGGCAGTAATAACTGCATATGGCTGTGACAAAAGCACAGCATGTTTCTAAAGCTCAGGGGGCTGAACAACCATGAAATGACAGAAAAGTTGAAACACCTTCTTGATGGAATTAAGGACCAAGAAATCCTTAAAGAAGGAAAAGACACAAAGGACTAAACCTGAATATCCTTCAAAGGTGTTTCTGAAGAACTGTATGGGTTCAGATAAGTACCAGCTCTTGTGTAGCCTGAAGATTTAATATTGAAGGAGGTACATAAATATCCTCAGCCAGAGGATTGTAAAGCATCTATAAGTTAGTCAGATGAAGGATGAAAGGAACCTTTAGAATCTAAATATCACATAAATACACATGTTCCTAGTATTTACACTAAAACTGTGTTTTCTAAGCCTTTATGGCAGTATTGTTTATCTTTGTTCAGCTGCCTTCTTAATGAGAAGACTTCTCTCTTTGGCAAGTCCCACTTGGATGACGTGGTTCTGCATCCCCAAAGCCTGGAACCTGCAAGTGTTGGACACCATAGTAATGGATCACAGTTTAGTTATTTTTAACATCTTGCTATTTCATACAAATTGAAAACAGAGAAACTCAGAAAAAGAAGCTTTATATAAGGGAAAGAAAGTGAGATAGAGAAAATAACCTACGTTTTGCAGTAGCCAGGGAGATGTGAATCTTTCTTAAAAGGGATTTTATGTGCCTTAGGTTTTTTATCCTTTGTCTCCACTTTTAAAGCGCATTAGTGATTATTGTAACATGTTTTTTTTGTTGTATTTCCATGCATTCTGTATTATCTATAATTGTTGTGTCTCTGGGAAAGTTATGAATATTGCAATCTTTTTACTGTCTTGAATTTTGCACCGTAGATTTTTTCACAAAAAAAAAAAAAAAGGTGGGGAAACAAGAAAAAGAATTACACATTTATTCAAATGAAAGATGGTCTCTACAGAAAATCATTTTGAAATAAGCCAGTAGACCTCCCAGGAATGTTCTATTACAAATATTGTCACAGTTGGAATGAACACCTCCTGCAGCCTAAGCCTGCTACCATAACTGGTCTGACTCTGTTACAAATCGACCCAACAGGAAAAAAAAAATAGCAACATTTTAAGGACGTGCAATGACTCTTAAGGGCAGTTCTCATTGACTATTACACAAATATAGTTTTGTTACTAATGTAACAAATGTTCCTCATGTCACTTTCTACAATCAGCACTTTAGTATGTGCAGTAATTTATTTTTTTTTTAAAGAAGATCCTATTTCACTAGATCTTTTGTAAGGACTTTTTAAAACTGGTTGCACAGAAGCTGCCAACACCCATATTTGCCAATTCTTTGAACAGTTAAGCCTTCTCTCAAGTGACCTCCCTGGTCACAGTTGGGACATCAGCCCTACACTTTGTTCCTTTTCATTTAACATGCTCATAAACAAAAGTTAACTGCAAGTGTGTACCTACAAAGAAGAAAAGCCATACAAGGCTTGATCAAGAACAGAGCTGTACATTTACAAATGTCTACAAACATTTGACTTGTGGCAGATCCCATGTTACATTCAAATGCCTGTAGTTCCAGATCTCTGAGGCAAAAATTGACAAAATGCCCCAACAGGCATTGCAGGTTGGACAGAAACATTGGACTCCGACGAAGATTCAGAAGAGATATGTGCTAAAAAGGGCTTTTGGATTTTTAAATAACTATTAAGAAAAATAATTACTACTTTCTGACACAGCCAGTGGGAAGACAGAATTTAGGAGGTTTTTTTTCCTCAGAAAACTTTTTCCCTAAGCCTAAAATACACTAGTTTCCATTAAAATTCATATCTCTTACAGAAACATGGTGCTAATTAATTACAACAGGACGGGATTTTGCTGGCCTTGGCAATGTTGCATCATGGCAGGGCTCGTGACTGACCCTGTTCCCTCATCCTGGGCTCTGGCACTGGGGATTGGTGCTGGGGGAGCAAGGGCACTCCTGGTTCCACACCCCTACCCTGCCCACCACTCTGCTGCTCCATGACATATCACTCGAAACACAGAACCCCCAACCCTTCCCAAGGTGGCTTCTGCAGAAAATGAATGAAAGAAGCTCAATAAACCACATCCTTTGCTCAGGACCTCCAAGGGCATCTTCAATCCCAAAGTGTGGCCAGGCTGCCAGACAGAGATCCGCTCTCGCCTTCACCCTCAGTGCACACCAGGAATGTGTTGATGATTTGTACCCATCACCTGGCTGAAGCAGTGCCTATGCCTGTTTCCTAGAACGGGCTCAATTTGTGAAATGAGAGTGTAGGTGCATGCTCTAAAATGACAGCAATTTTAAGCAAAGGCTCAAATCAAGTAGGAGGCACTACTGATGAAATGTTGAGGTATCTGTGAAATGAAGTGGGGATTTTGAGAACTGTTTTCCAGATTAAGCCGCCAAATTTCAGTCTCAGCCCCAAATACCACAGCTTGCACTCATCACTACAAGGCATCACCTGTATCTAATGAGACGACAGCTGCTACAGAAAAGATAGATTTCTAGAATCGTGATACATTTTTGTCTTATACATTGTGAGATTTCTTTTTTTCTTTCCTTTTTTTCTTTCCTTTTCTTTCCTATATCATTGCTATAGCTGTGTCAATATTCCCAGTCTACTACTGCTGGTCTTAGCAACTTATCCAGGCCACCACAGCCATTATGACTTGCTGAGATGCACATATAGCTCCAGCTGTGAATGGGAAAACAGGGACAGACTCACATTTTTCCTTACTGCATGCAGGTAGCCCCTCTGTAATTAAACCTATCAGAGATTTTCTTCATTAGATTCTCCCATGGCTCCCTGAAGTTTCACTCCTGAACTTCATTAAAATTCAATGTGAGCAATGTTTTTCTGTGCAAGGTATAAAGTCCCCTTGAGAACAATTGTTTGTGATGAGATGGGGTTTTGTTGTGCTTTGAAATAGTTCTAAGATTTCTGTATATACAGGAACACAGGTCACTGTACACATGCAAGTGTACTTTGTCTGCATTTTGAACTTTATCAGCTTACAACAACATAAACCGGTCCTTGACAGCAATGGGACTATGTAGACACATTATCATAACACTTGTAAGACTTCAAAGATGAATTCCTAATATTAGAGGTTTTCTTAGGTTCTATTATATGAACAAGAAATAGCTTTAGACTGAAGAAAAGCATATTAGAATGCTCAGGTTTATTTAAGAAAATCTAATAAATATCACTCTTCATTTTCAGCTCTTACTTTACAACTTCATGATTTCTACATAAAACCCCTCTTGGTGCATTTGTGACTTTTCCCAAACACTGAAGACTAAAAGTTCAGTGCCAGCTAACTTTGCCTTTTACTATTTTTTCAATGAGAAAAATGTGTGCACATGTGTTTCCTGCTCAAGCTGAGGTTCATATTTACAGGATATGGAAAGTTAGCATGACAAAAGTAATGACCATGTAGAAGGAAATTCACTTTCGTTACCAGGCATCCTATTTACTCTGCTGTCACCTTGCATGACATGCCACATACCATTTCAGACACCAAAGTTCTTTCAGTGAAAACTTCCTGCACAGAAAATGGAAACTCTGACAGAAAAAAACAATAACAAAAAAAAAATAATAAAAATAAAAAAAAATAAAGGCTGAGTTTATCCTGGAAAAAATGTATCAGTGAGACCCTTTCCACTGGTCACATATGAAACTGAACACAGAAGATTATAAAGAATTTAATAAAAAATTGTGGGGAAAAAAGCTCACCTTTTTTTTTTTTTTTAACCTTCTACATTCTACTCACTGAGAGTCCTGGCTGTCTTCAAAATGGTTTTCCAAAACCTGCTAATTATGACTGAAGTTATTCTGGCAGTGGCTGAGGAAGGATTCCTGGTCAGCAGAAAAACATCCAGTAGGATTGAACAATGACCCTCAGCAGCTATCTATAGGATTACTTTTGGGATAAAGAAGGAAAGGAGCAAGTTTGCATTCATAAATCCTCAAAAAATGGACCCAGAGACTCAGTCACTAAATTAGAAACACTACATTCAAGCAAGTGGCTGGATTCACAATGATGGGGGAACTGCAGGGCTCACAGTTACTCTGCCTACAGGACACCACAAGAACTGGACACTTAAAGGAAATAATTTTCCATGCACTTAACACTTCTACAGGTCCTCTGCGCTTAAAAAGTGGGCTCCATGTGATTCAGCTCAAAGCACTGAAATTAGTATAAAATCAGAAGAAAGTTCCAGTAATTGGTGCAAAAACTATTTTTGTTTAAGTTTTTTTTTTTCTTTTAGGGTTTCTGTAACAATAATGGGGAAATAGCTATTTACTTGAGAAATGGCATGCTTTGCATTTTTGTTTTAAAATGAAGCATTTTGGATGCTGAATTCACTCAGGGTTATAATCACCTGCAATTGTTCTTTTGAAAAGGCTATAACAATAAGATTTAAAGGAATATAATTTACCTACATGAGAAATTATATTCTGTGAAGCAAGATTTGACCATAAATCAGCTCATATGAATGACTGAACTTAGAGTCATGGAATAATATTCTTCTCTGCTCTGTGATGCATGAATTTAATTTTGCAGAGTGATATGGATCACTGAAAATGACCATTTCCAGGGTTATGGAAGAGCTTGTCACCGGTTAGAAACCATTGAGTGCAGCTGAATTTATGTACAAAAAAGCTGAGAATCAGTTTAAAGATCTGAAGTTTTAGCTTTTGAGAAAAAAAAAAAGAAGTGTGAATGGTTCACTAGTTACTAAAATAGACTGAGTGTTACAACAGCAAGAGCTTGTAGACGTTACTTGTGTAATAAAAATATGGGTGGTAGCAAATTATATTGCTGTGAAGAGCAGATGAGGAGAGACGCCTACTGAAACCTGATGCTGCCTTTGAACTTTAAAATTTTAACTTAATAAGCTCTGCAGTGGCGCTGCTTAGCAAAGAGCTGTCACGAAGGGCAGATTTGTTTCACAGCAGAGTTGCTTTATTAAAAACCCTCAACATTTCCAGAAAGTCCTGATTCAGACACAGAAGGAGGAGTTACACTGAACTTGACTGCTGACCTGACAGTGAGAATGGAGCTATTGTATCCAGGACTGAATATGCATATCTGTGCTTCTCCCCGAGCTTCACAGGGCAGTTACCCTCAGAGAGAGAAGAACCCTTTAGAGAGCTGAAAGCTGCCACTGCCAGACACTGAAACCCCAAAACAGACCCTAAACTCCATAGGTTTCATAGCCATTAAGAGGCTAAAATACAACTTCTCCCTTTTTTCCTCCATTTGCTGTAGGGTAATCAGTGGACTGCAAGCCATGTGCAGCAGCGTGGCCCATGGCATCTCCTTTGTGCTGTTCGGCAAACTGCAAGCTAGATGTGCTCAATTAATAGCAAAGATTGTCAGGGAAGCAGAGCTGGAAATGCATATTTGGTATTGCATGAATCGAGCCTGCTTGTTTGAATAAAACACTAACTACCTCACTGACTCTTTTGCATTAAGCCTCCTCTTTATACTGTGCTTTACTTGGTGGGGAGGAGTTAGTACAGTTCAGCACAAAATGTGATACAAACTAATGCTTGGGAAGTAAAAAATTCTAATGGCACATAATGTGTTGTCCATTGCATGGCTTTCTCTATTACTGCTGAACTTTCAGGATAAAGAAAATACCATCTGTAATCATTGGTTGCACAAATAAAACACACAGAAAGGAAATTCATTCCCTCATCTTGAACCTCAGAAAAAGGCAGAGTTTGTTTCTGCTCTGCATGCAGTACTAGGAATATCAGCATCCACCTAAATCATACTTTTGTCCCCAGATTTTAACTGAAGCTCTGTGATGCAGAGAGGTCTGCTTATAATTTGATCTAGTAATGATGGCAAGAAAAGGTATTTTAGATGTCTTCTTCTCTGCCATCCTTGAGATATAGAGACTCTCTCGTCTAGTAAATTTTTTAATCCTTTTTCAATCTTCATCTGTGATTTTCTTCTGTCTTCATCCTGATGGAAGCTGTGGCACAGTTAGACATTTTCTTATTAAGGCTGCACTGGGGTAGAGCTCTCAGTTCAGTCCTACAGATCCTTTTACAAGTGATACCAGCAGCAGTAAGCCATCTAAGAAAAGACATGTAGAAAATACACTGAAAGACTTAAAGAATATGCTTCCTGTTGTGAGATCTGTAAGGAGTCAATAGAAAGAATTTTATGTTTCATTCGTTTTATGCAAAATTAATTATTCTACAATTTAGTGCTCCGTTGTTCCTTTTAACAATTAAATTAACAGAATTTTTGTCACAGGAGAAATAGATTTCTCTTGTCACCTATTAATAAGATAGAAAAGATCGTTTGAATATCCTGTTGTTAGAGAAATACTTTGTTTTGCACCACAGTGACAAAACTGAAGTCATTCTACAAGATAGAACTTCAGGATGTCTTAACTAGGACTGTTGCAAGAAGCAACGCCAACACAATGAGACACTGACCCTTATATCTTGTCACTAGTGGTGAAAAGCTCCTCTCCCTAGAATGAAAGCTCAAAGTAACATCATGATGGAAGATGGTTTTGTGGGCTTTGGGATGAATGGTTCTCAAAAGACAGAACAGGGAGGAGGATGGGATTAGAAGAGGTGACATTATTGGGTAAATAGAAGAAAGTAAGATGGAATAAGATATTTATTTCCTATTCATAATATCTGATGGGAAAAATAAGGCAAAGATTTACTATCTATTGTATATGACTACTGGGGGGAACTAATAGCAGCTTTCTAAGGCCCTTGTGAAGGTTATCAAGAAGACCCATCCCTTCTACATCCCTAGAAGTGTTCAAAGCCAAGATGGATCGGGCCCTGAGCAACCTGGTCTGGTGGAAGTTTCCCTGCCCGTGGTGGGGGGATTGGGACTAGATGATTTTTAAGGTCTCTTCCAATCCAAACCATTCTGTGATTCGGTGACTCTAAAACAGGGTCAGACTCTCCCAAGCTATGTATGGCAAATGGAGGAGATTCAACAATGTATGTTGAAAAAAAGACAAGTTCAGACTGTCTGTAAGGCAGAGTCTTTTCAACATGAGGACAGTCAGCAGTAGAACAGCTTTCCCACATATGCTGTGCAGTTTCCATTCTTGAGGGTTTTCAAGACCTGGCTGGATAAACATCAGAGCAACATGGTGTGATTACACAGTTAAACTTACTTTGAGCAGGAGATTGGACTAAAAACTGTCTGATGTTCCTTCCAACATGAATTATTTAATGATCCTGTGAGCCTATGATTTTTTGTGGACACAGGTCTTTTTCCACACATATAAATGAACTTTTCATTAATCGCTAGAATTGACTCAGAATTAATTACTATTCATTATAAACATCTCTTTGACTGTGGACTACTGACTTTCCATAATTACTGCTGTATTTATCTTTCAGATTAGTGATATTTTATTGCATTTACATATAGACTCAATGCCTCCAAGAAGAACTGTAAGGCTATTTAGAGAACTCAGGAGTACATGTTTCACTTTCCTAGTTTAGATAGCAGAAAAGGCCCAAATAGTTTACCAAGAATAAGGACATTTACTTTTTTTTTAAGTACTTTTAACATCATCTAGCAGGAGGATAGTATATGAGCTTTAATTATTCTAATTCTAATAAGAGTAAAAAGAATAATGCACTTTTGGGAAGTAAAGAAAGAATTATCTTAATGTTCCTAGCACTTCTATTGCTATGTTGTTTGTATTACACACTAGACAAATGATAGACTAAGCTTGGAATGTCTAGATTGTAGAGGACTTAAATTGTTTTCATGTTGGCACCATCTCAAATGGAATCTTTAGCAGTGCTGATACACTTAAATTTTCTTTGAATTTTTGCCTAAAAGAGAGAAGTACTCCTTTTTAAAGGGGTAGTGTTCTTGATTTTTCAGATTTTAGGTGAAAAAAATAATTATTGGAATGTGTTCTGGTTTTTTTTGTCAGATGACATGTAAGACAATTTTAAACTTATTACCCTTCCTTGTTCTCAAATAAAACAAAAAAAAAAAGAGAGAGGCCAATATTCTACTGCCTTGCATGCAGTATATGTCCTCTACAGTTTGTGAAGCATGGATAAAGAGAAAAAAGACCCCCGAAGGAAAAACTCATTAGATGTACCCTCAATGATTTTTACATAATCTGATATTTGTTTTGACACAGAAAACAACAGATAAATCTTAGTGACTTTAATAAAAGCTATAGCATGTGCTTTATTTGCTGTAGCAGAAGAGGCAAACAACTGTAGGAGAATCCAGTTTTAAATTCCCTAAATTTGCTGAGCACTAAGCAGGTGCACACTCCAGGAGTAACCTGCCTGTCTCTCTCCACGCTGCCCTGGAGGTTGTCACATTTACTCATGTCTTCCTGTAGAGTTGACAGGGTGAGCATATCATATATAGTTCAGTCAAAATGAGGTGACCCAGGAGAGACCTACTACTTAAGCTGTTTAATCTAAACTGTCTCATTTTGACTGTATTAGCAAACGAACCCAGCAAATCTTTGGGGACAATAAACACAATAACCTGGGAGTAGTGATGTGGTGGTACCAATACAGTGAACTGAGTAGGTGACATCCATTCACAACTTAATGCTTCTAATAAGGAGGACCTGGATCCTGCAAATCCTTTCCAAATAGTCTATGCAAGACAGATCTAATTTAATTTGCTATATTCTTTTCACAGTGGTGCTACATCCATAAAGTGTGTGCTGAAAACAATATTTAAAGCTGCAAAGTTAAGATTTCAAGAATTAAGAAATATCAGAATCAAGATTCAAATATACCTTTCTCATAGCCCAGTTGGGTACCTACCCTCTTTTCTGACTGAAAAGCAGAGGCTTTGTGTGTTGGTTTATAAACTATGGGCATTCATATATATGGATTTTGCAAAAGTGCATGCATTGGGACAAAAATTGAGATAATATGCGCAATTCAAACCTTGGTTTTTCTTATTACAAAAGCAAAGAAACTAATTTAGCAACCCAACTATTACTTCAACACACTTGTGTAATTTCCTGTGGCAACTGCTTATGACTTCATATATCTTCAAATTGGAGTACTGGCCTTTTAACTTACTAAGAAAGATTTCGGTCAAATTGAAGTTCACTGACTGCCATGTAGCAATCTGGTAAAATTAGATGGCAAAAATTTCCATTTCCATCAGCTATGTCCTCCTGTCCCTTGACAGAGCCTGCTGTACTCAAGGAAGGTTCTACTGGTTATCTCATGAAACATAGTCCAAACACTGTGTTGGTCATAAGTAGCGTGCATGAAGGTAAATAAAGAAGGGTCCTAGACCACCTGAAAACTTCAATGGCTCAAGAGTTGCTTCAGAAACTGTTCTCTTGTTATATGTACATTTAACCCTGATACAAGGACAAGAAAAGTGATTGAGGACCAGTTTAGTTGTCTAATTTGAATTTATTCTGGGTATAACTGAGTCCTACAGGTCAGCAGAGGAAGATTACTTTCTTAGAGTGGAACAGCTATCATGTTCACTGAGGAGTAGCTGTAGGGTTGTGGTTCAGCCTACCATCTATGCTGCTACAGAAAGCTTCATTTGTTGTTGTTGCTCTGAAAGGAGCTACATAGGCCTGGCTGTTAAGAGTATTCAGATTCTCTGATTTTGATCCAGGCTGAGAGCTCTTGAAGAACACAAGTTAAAAAAAAAAAAGAATGATTTACTTTTATAAGTGTTCTGCACTTGTAGGGTATTATACACAGAACATTTCTATAAACAGAGCTGTACCCAAGCTGAACTCCTTTAATCTTATCAAAAATTAAAAAAAAAAAGAAAAAGAAGTTTTTATAGTGATAGAATATACTGAAGATACAAGGGTTTCTGTAAACTGTCTTCTATAACAAACGCAAACAAATAAGTGACACATACCCACCAAAACCAGAAGACAGCTCTCCAAAAAATGTCCTTTCAATTAAATTCACATATGATATGATAACACATATACATAGCACTTCAACTTGGTGTTTGCTGTAGATACTGTGTTAGCTTATCAAGCTTTCAAGTCAGCATGCTTAGATGTGATCAGTGTTGAGAACCTCTGCTCCTCCTCTTTTCTCCATAAGTTCTATGTGAGTTTGGGGAAAAATGAAGGATTTTCAACACAGAAAATAACAGAGCAGAAGCAGGGCTGTGGCATGGGATAATCATGACTTCACAGGACACAGCTTGGGTTACTACTTGCTTTCCATGTTTGAGCGAAAGTATGTGAATTATGCCAGATAAACATTTTACCTCGGTAGAAACGCTGAAGAAAATGTTTCATGGACTATTTAAAAAAAAAAAAAAATCTGACTCAAATAGATTCCTGATCATCTATCTATAGCTCTGAACGATGGAAGTTATCCATCTTGAATTCTCATGATTCCTGCAGTATTGGTTCCCTCATTTGCATAAAATGAATAGAATAAATTGTTACGAATCCAAAAATATACGGTTGCCAGGATACCTCTTGCTAGATGCAAATGAAAATGGGTTTGTACCGACCAGCTTAAAATAGTTTGGTACTTAGATATTTTCTTATTAACATTAATAATGATAAGTGAAACATTACATATCCAGTGAGCTATTGAAATTATTGATATTTGGTTTGCAAAAGGAATATTATTTCAAGCAAATCTGAACTAGTTGTACAATGTACTTCTGCTAAAATACACTGCAGTTTAATTGTACAAGCAGCATGCAGAATGAAGAAATATTCCATGTTTGCTCCTTGATAAACTTTTGAATTTAAAAGGCAAGTTTCCTGTTAATGGTTCTAATGATTTTCAGTGCTACAGCATTAGCAGCAAGTTAATGTATAGAAACATTATTATTGTGCTTTGTCCATGTATATGTGGCTAAGGTAGGTATAGTTGAGAACCATACCCAAAGAAGTCCCACGATCTAACCACACTTCTGTACAATGACACAGACAATGTCCCATTATTTAAGGTATATTATTCTGACTTGCTAAAAATAAAAAATATAATTTATTTTTTTAAGCAGTATATTTTATATATCTCAATTTTTTTAACTGGATGCATACATATCAATATCTTAAAAAGCCTATACCAGAAGCTTAATCATATCACTTTTCTGAGTAAAGTTGTTTAATTTACATTGAATGACTAATTAAGATAACTAAGGCACAAAATAATTAAATTTTTATCGTGTGCCATTCAAAGTGTGTACAAGTATTTAAAAGTGGATTATACATCCTATATATTGACTTCTAAACAGGTAGATAAACACAGATCAGATTTCCAGCTGTATTCATATGAGACTCCAGTACTTTTTGTGAGTGATGTAGCTGCTCTAATCTGCCATGGCTGCTCCCTTGTCAGCAAAGGGCTGGCTGCCCATGCTTCTGCCAATGTCATGGATCAGTTGACACAAGAGATAAACTACGGGTTTACTATGATAAAGGTTCAATGTTCTCTGAGAAAGAAAGCTCTTCAAGCTGAAGATACCTAAAACAATTGAGATGTAGGAATTTTCTCTGTTCCCTTACTAATGGTTGGTTCTTTGAGAGGAGAGAAAAATATTGATGAAGCCACAGCAGCACTGTTCTTTCACAGGAAACAATTTCAAACACAATTCAGAGTTGTAAAATGATAGATTAACTCCCTCCTCTCTTCTTTTGGTTTGTGATGTCTCAGAAGTTGCTGGCTTCACTCCTAATTTCCAGTGCTATAACCGAGAAAGAAAACTATGTTCCTAAATTATAAAATAACATTGTGGTTCCTCTTCAGAAGTTACAAAGAGCTACAATTCCAAACAATGTCAGTGGTATTCTGACTTATGCAAGAGATAAAAGGATTGTACTTAATATTTAGATAATTTACTTCATAGAATATATTATTATTATTATTATTCTTTTTAATGGTCTTGGTACTAATTTTCATGTCAGTGTGCACAGAGCTAAAATGAGCATTAAGGAAGACATCTTTATTCCACAAATCAACTCCTACATGCAATACTTGAGAAAACTGCTAGATAACTGCATTAGTTCTGCTTAGCAAGTTAAACATCAAGAGCTGAAAACTCATGTGCCCATCTGTTCTGAGACCGCTGTTTGAATCCAGACGACTGTTGGCACAATTCTGCATAAAGCCAAGTTTCAAGACCTGCAAGGCATCATACTCTACAAAAGACTAAACAACACTGTTCCAGGTAGATAAAATTCAAGTATTTGCCAACATTGTGGATGACTTCATGAATCATTCCTTTTTAAAATAAATATAACTATGTCACCATTCAGATTCCAGGAGATGTTATAAGGACAGCACCTAAAAAAATCAGGAGATTGCTGCTAGGCTGCTATGAGCCATGGCAACTGGCTGTGTATACACTGTCATAACTGTGAAATAAAATGTGTTAATGCCCCTGAGATTTGAGATTGCAAATCGATTTGGATGGAATTTAGTGTGAGATTCAGATTCCTAAACTTTAGATGTCTGTATGCATGTGTCTTTAGCTAAATATCTTAAATATCCACTGTGGTGAAGGCAGATAGGCAGTGGACATTCTGAGCTACATCTATAGGTCACAGGAGATCCAGGGCTTCTGGAAGACCAGTAGAGAACAAAGCAAGATACCAAGGGCATCTTAAGAATCTCTGAATGATTCTGGTTAACCTGCCCATGGATCAGGACCTGGGTAGCTCTAAGTTGTGATAACACAGACTCTTACTGGCTGGTCCATTGCATTACTCACCTGAGAACTGGTTGTAGGCACCTGCTTCTTGTGATGTGTGAGACAACCTTATGAAAACACCACACCTGGATTCTAGTACTGCCTGTAATGGGAGATTAGACACCTAATTAATGTCTAAGAAATGGAGCTGTCTGTATACCCAAATTTAGAGGCACAATTCAGCTGTGTAAATACAAGAACATCCTTTTACCTGAGAAAGTTTAGGGTGCTTGAGGTACTGGAATGGGGCTGGTAGAGATAAGATAGAAATTTAGGTATCTAATATCTCTTCAAATCAAAAACTAGGCACTATGTGAGATCCCTCACAGAGTCGAAGTGATCAGAATTTACTTCATTGAGGAATCTGATCTCTACCGATGTGCTTACAAACTGAATTTGTCTCGCACCAGCACTGGGATAACAGTTTCACACAGACAGTTGTGGCTTGGCTGATACACCAGTAGCTGGTTAAATAATAGTTTTCTGATCTCTAATGTCATTGTCCAAAGCTGAGAATCTGAAATCTATCACTCGCCTGCCATTTCCCCTACAGGCTGTTCAACTGCAGTCTTATGGCGGTATATTTACGCTACAGCTATGTTCTGATGTTCTACAGTTCATTTCATCAATATACAGCAGTCCCTTTGTTTTGGCAGAGCTTAAAAGCTGGACTTTTCTAACTCCTAAATATTACCTATATGCAGAATAAAAATATTCTTCTGGCTGTCCTTGATGCATTCAGTGCAAGCAACCTGAGAGCATGCACTTACAGAGTCAGAATATTTCCAAATGATGTGACAGCTGCCTCTTCTTTTGTAAAACCATCCGGTTAAGACACATCCATTATACAGCAGTCAGAATGCATACTCCAGAAAAATAATTAAAAGAGGACATTAAGCTGCTAGCTGGGAACCTGAGGTTCAGTTCTCTCTCCTGGTTCAAGTTTTCCATGTGACTGTTCTTCCCGCTTGAAAGTGGAGCAATGCTATTTACTTCTTTTAAAGGGTACTTTGAGACTTGTGGGTAAAAAATGCAAGCCAGCAGCTTAGTGTTCTACTAAGCTGGGTGCTGTAAGAGTAGCTATATTAGATATGTGCTACAGCAACAGACACACAGCCTTTTAATAGACTAAGTATGTCACTTGAATTATTTTCTAACTAGAAAATTTGGAATTTTCAGACCAAAGAAGAACAATTCAAGGACATCTGGATACAGCCTGGGTAAAGGCGAGAAGTTAAAGCATGGAAGTGATGCTGCTCTGGAATGCTTGCTCAGAGGGAGTGACAGGAGAGAGGGTCAAGTCGGCAGCAGGCCCTACGTGCTCACAGCTCCACCAAACCACTCAGCTTCATAATGCTCCAAAACTTGCCTTATTCATGAGAATCACACCTTTTGGGGCACATAGCTCTATTCAACACATCTGCCCCAGGCAGGACGCAGCTGTGAACTCTCAGGTTCACTGGCACAGAGCTGTGATGGCTTTTGTGGTCAGCATCACAGCTTCTCACATTTAAAGACCTCAGCAAGCAAAACTCTGGTATGAACAAATAAGTAGGTATTTCTGTGCTGTACTTCCAGTATTGTCACTTGTAGACTCTTGTTTTTCTCTTTCTTGCTTTCTTTCTGTTGTTCTGCAAATGATTCACAGACTGGCTTTTGGGGAAGGGGGAAATCAAGCGCTGCACAGCCATTCTAGCGACTTTAACCTCATTTAACCCTCAGCACAGCAAGAGGAAGTACAAAGTATTTTCACGAGCTGTGAATGGGCTCAGATCTCTCTTTTTTTTTTTTTTTTTTTTTTTTTTTTTACGTCTTGAGGAAGCGCTGCCTTCTGCAAAGCTAGAAATTTATAAAAAAATCCCAAAAAAACCAAACGTATCTGCAGTCCCGAGCTCCAGCATTTACACACGCACGCCCCGTCCCGTCCCGCCTGCCCTCCACCCCAAAACAGAGCCCACGGGCTGGGAGGAGAGGAGGGGGGACGGGGAGAGTTTGGGTCAGCGCCGATGTCCCCGGGGGGGTGACAGCCTCTTGCTGCCCTGCCCTTATTCCCAAGCGGACACCCCAGACCCCCGAACTGCGGAGCCAGGGGAATTCCACGGACGGTCTGTGCGGGGGTGAGCGACCCATCCCCCAACCCCATCCCCATCCACC